>NC_041390.1:315259130-315346046 GCF_002162155.2 Triticum dicoccoides | reverse complement strand
GTGGGCCCCCTGAGACTCCACCGACCTCAACTCCAACTCTATATATTCACGTTCAGGGAGAAAAAAATAAGGGAGGGATCCATCGTGTTTTACAATACGGAGCCGCCGCCAAGCCCTAATCTTCCTTGGGAGGGCTGATCTGGAGTCCGTTCGGGGCTCCGGAGAGGGGAATCCGTCACCATCGTCATCATCAACCTTCCTCCATCACCAATTTCATGATGCTCACCGTCGTGTGTGGGTAATTTCATCGTAGGCTTGCTAGACGGTGATGGTTGGATGAGATTTACCATGTAATCGAGTTAGTTTTGTTAGGGTTTGATCCCTAGTATCCATTATGTTCTAAGATTGATGTTGCTATGACTTTGCTATGCTTAATGCTTGTCACTAGGGCCCAAGTGCCATGATTTTAGATCTGAACCTATTTTGTTTTCATGAATATATGTCAGTTCTTGATCCTATCTTGCAAGTCAATAGTCACCTACTATGTGTTATGATCCGGTAAACCCAAAGTTATAATAATCGGGACCACTCCCGGTGATGACCATAGTTTGAGGAGTTCATGTATTCACTAAGTGTTAATGCTTTGGTCCGATACTGTATTAAAAGGAGGCCTTAATACCCCTTAGTTTCCAATAGGACCCCGCTGCCATGGGAGGGTTGGACAAAAGATGTCATGCAAGTTCTTTTCCATAAGCACGTGTGACTATATTCATAATACATGCCTACATTACATTGATGAACTGGAGTGAGTTCTGTGTCACCCTATGTTATAACTCTTGCATGAAGAATCGCATCCCACATAATTATCCATCATTGATCCATTTCCTACGAGCTTTTCCCATATTGATCTTTTCCTAGTTACTTTTTTGTTGCCACTGTTACGATTGCTACAAAAACTACTACTGTTACTTTTGCCACCGTTACCATTACTTCCACACTACTTTGCTACTAAATACTTTGTTGTAGATATTAATTCTTTCAGGTGTGCTTGAATTGACAACTCAACTTCTAATACTTGAGAATATTCTTTGGCTCCCCTTGTATCGAATCAATAAATTTGGGTTGAATACTTTACCCTCAAAAATTGATGCGATCCCCTATACTTGTGGGTTATCACATAGCTATGAGAGGGGGAGAGCATCTACATACCCTTGTATATCGCTAAGCGGAAGCATTTATCAACGCGATTGATGTAGTCGTACACCTTCATGATCCATCCCATCATATACCGAATGTATGACACCTCCGCATTCAACACACATTCAGCTCGATGACATCCTCGCCTTCTCGATCCAGCAAGAGAGGTGAAGTAGTAGATGAGTTATGGAAGCACGACAACATGGTGATGGTGGTGGTGAAGAGGAATATCCGCAGGGCTTTGCCAAGCACAACGAAAACTATGACGGAGGCTAAACTAGAGGGGGCGGGGTTGCCGGCACACGACTTGGTGAATCTTGATGTGTTCCGGGTGCTAGCCCTGCTCCTCTATTTATATGTTGAGCCCCGGAGTCGTTTCTTGGATAAATAGACTACTCAAAGTGGGTTTGGCACGCAAGGCAAGAGTTCTTCTCGGACTACGGGACCACACACCGTGGTCCTCGACATCTGTCCCAGAGAGTCCAAACACCGCGAAACATTTTGTGGATTTTTTATGGACCAGAAGACCACCAGTGGGCCAGAGAAGCACCTGCGGGTGCCCCGAGGGGGGCACAACCCACCAGGGCGTGCCCAAGTGGGTTGTGCCAACCTTGGTGGCCTCCCGCACCCCCTCTTTACCCTACAAATTCCAAAATATTCCAAAACCCTCGGGGTTAACCTAGATCAGAAGTTCTGCCGCCGCAAGGCTCTATAGCCACCAAAATCCAATTTAGTCCCCGTTCCGGCACCCTGCCGGAGGGGGGAATCATCTCTAGTGGCCACCTTCATCATCCCGGTAGCTACCACGATGAGGAGGGAGTAGTCCACTGTAACACCCCGGATGTAATTTACCTTATATGTACTCCAACTCTTGCCGTTTCCGACGCTAAGTTATTTTTTTCCTCGGGTTCGGGTTTTTGTCTCCGTGTGTTGTTGCCGTTGTCATGCATCTGATATCATGTCATCATGTGCATTGCATTTGCATACGTGTTCGTCTCTTGCATCCGAGCATTTTCCCCGTTGTCCGTTTTGCATTCCAGCGCTCCTATCTCCTCCGGTGGTCCTTTCTACCTTCCTTTCATGTGTGGGGGTTAAACATTTCCGGATTGGAACGATACTTGCCAAGCGGCCTTGGTTTACTACCGGTAGACCGCCTGTCAAGTTTCATACCATTTGGACTTCGTTTGATACTCCAACGGTTAACCGAGGGACCGAGAAGGCCTCGTGTGTGTTGCAGCCCAACACCCTTTCATTTTGGCCCAAAACCCAACAAAACCCTCTCCATCATCTAGAGCGTGCGATCACGATCGCGTGGCCGAAAACCGCACCTCATTTGGACTCTCCTAGCTCCTCCTATGTCTATAAATAGCACCCCCTCCGAAATCCACGGGTTCTTCTCCCCCGAAACCCTAAAAAATTGCCTCGCGCCGCACCGTACATGTCCGTACCTGGCCGGACGCTTTGCGCCGCCGCCCCGGTCCACTAGCTGCGCACCACATGTCACCGCCGGGTCGCCCCCGCCGCCGGCCCGCTCGGCCCGGGGAGGGCCCCCGAGGCCCGCGCGCTCCGCGTCGCACCTTGCCTCACGGCGCAGCCTCTCCCTCAAGTCCAGTCGCCGGTGCCGCCGCGAGCCATCGCTGGATCTTCGCCGCCCCGCTCCGCCCCAACGTCGCCGGCCGCCGCCCGCCGCGCACGCTCCGCCGCCGACCTCGCCGCTCCTCGACGTCCGCGCCCGCGCCGCCCGGATCCCGCCGGTCCCCGAGTCCGGCGACCCCGCGTCCTTCTCCGGCGAGAGATCCGGTCGTCCCCGCCTTCTCCGGTGACTCCGAGCTCCCCCGACGAACCTCGGCTTCCGTGCAAGCCAGATCTGGTGTCACATCCCTAGCTGCTGGTAGTGCTCTAGGCTAGCTTCATGTGTGCATCATGTTTAAATTCTGAAATTTGAACTGAGGGAAATTGGAAGCCTCAAAACCCTAAATAAAAGAAGGGCAGAAACCCTAAAAATCTCATTCATTGTTCCAAAATGCTCTTCTTAAATGTTTGATAATTTTTGGCAAGGGTTCTGGTCCCAACCAAAATATTGAACATTTTTAAGGATTTATTTTTGGGACTTTGGATTTAATTCATTAGCTATTTGAATTTGAATTATATTCATATAATTAGAATATAATTTCAAATACCCCTGAAATATTTTATAAGCTTTTGGAAAAGTCCATCTAGCAATATAAAATATTCAGAGGAGTTTTTGGCATTGTTTGTATTATTTTAAATTCAAAACAGTGGCAAAATAATTTAAATAAAAACAAAACAGAAGAAAAATATGAAACATAACAGAACTTACCTGGCGCCACTTACCTGGCCCAGCTTCATCTGGCCGGCCCAGCCCACCTCCTCCCCCTTGTCCTCTTCCTCCTCTGCCAGGAGGACGAACAGAGGCGAGGCGTGGCGCGCGCCCGAGAGGCCTCGGCCACCTCCTGCTTCCCGGCCACCTCCTGCTTCCCCCGGCCTCCCTAGCAACGCCACGACGAGGCCTCGTGTCCCCTCGCTCCTCTTCCTCCCCCGCTGCATCCCCTCTCTCCTCTGTTCCCTCTCTCTCGCCCGGACCGAACGGAGCCGCCGCCACCGACGAGCTCCCTCGCGGCCACCGCCACCCCCTCTCCTCCCCGACGCGCTCCCGAGCTCCGCCGGTCCTCCCTCATCCTCCTCGTCGTCTCACGCGACCAGAAGACCCCCTGGATGCCCAGCAGCGCCGTCGTCGACGCCATCTTCGTTTCCTGCACCGACGGCCGCCGTTGACCGATTCGTCGTCACCAGGCCGTCCCCGAGGCCGCTGAGATCACCTACGACCCCGCCGTGAGCTCCTCTTCTCTTCCCCTCACTCCGCGCACTTGATTTCGTCCCCTAGCTCCATCTTCCACCACGGCCGAAACTCGCCGCCGCCGTGCCTTGTCGCCGTCGTGGCCAGAGCCACTGTGGCTCGAAGCCGGGCACACCACCGTGCTCCACACCTCACCAGGAGCACGTAGCACGCACCAACGCCTCCCCTAGCGCCCTGCATCGCCTAACCCGCGGGTGCCCGAACTCCGGCCGCCGCCTCCCTCGCCGCTGCCGACGCCACAGCCAACCCCAACTCCTCTGGCTTGCTCCATTGGATGCGCACGAGCTCGAGCTCCCTGTAGAACCCCTCCGCGCGTCGAATGGGCGCCGGAGCAGCCATTCCGGCGAGCCACCGCCGCGTCTGGTCGTTGCCGGCGGTTAGACGCCGGTGGATTAGCCGGGCTGACCAGGGATTTGACCCCCCTGGGTCACTGACGTGTGGGCCCATCCCCTGCTAACCTTTGGTTAAGTTAATAACTAAGTTTAATTAAGCCACTGACTCACTGACATGCGGGCCCGGGCCGACTAATTAAACTAGGTTAGGTTTAAGTTATATTAGGATTAGCCGTAGTCACTGACCAGTGGGCCCCACTGGTCAGGTTTGACCAGCAGCAGCGTCTGTTGACCTGCTGACGTCACGGTGACGCAGTGCTGACGCAGTAAATTCATTTCTGGATTTATTATTATTCAGGAAATTCCAGAAAATGGTAAAAAAACTTCTAAAAATCATAGAAATTCAACCGTAACTCCAAATTAAATAATTTATATATGAAAAATTATCAGAAAAATCCAAGGAATCCATCTGTACCATTTTCATGCATGTTAGAACAACTTATAGCTGCTGTTTAGCACAAATCAATTAAATGGCATTTGAATAATCACATATGGAGTTTGAATTTGAATCTTGTATTCAAACCAACTTCATTTAATCTGTTGCTAGTTGCATTAGCCCAAAACACATTCATTTTGCCATGTCATGATCATGCATCATATTGTGCATTGCATTGATTGTGTTCCCTTCTGTGTTGCCGGTATTGTCCCCTCTCGATAGACGTGATATCGATGATGTGATCGTTGACACTGATGAAGAGCTATATTATCTTCAGAAGTGCCAGGCAAGCAAACCCCCTTGTTCATTCCGATAAAATCGCACTCTCTCGCTCCTGCTCTCTTTTACTGCATTAAGACAACAACGACATATTTGTTACTTGCTGCGGTAGCTGAACCCCTTTATCCTTTGCATGACCTGTCATTGCCACAGTAAATAGATGAAACCCACTAGCATGAGTAGGAGTTGTTTGAGCCCTGATGTGCCTACTCATTCATGCTTGTTTGTCATGCCTGCTACTGCTTAGAGTTGAGTCAGGTCTGATTCATCGGGGATGAATCAGAGGCGGGTGAACATGTCCTACTGTGTGTGAGCTAAGTGTGTGAACACGATTTGGTAAAAGGTGTCGGTGAGAGGCCATGTAGGAGTACATGGTGGGTTGTCTCATTGAAGCCGTCCTCAGGAACTGAGTTCTGTGTTTGTGATCCATGATTCAGCTACTACCATACATTGGGCCCTGAAATATGACCCCGCTCGACTTCTTAATCACCCTTGTCCTCTGTCCAGGAGTTGCAAGTAGTTTCTGGTGTTTGTAGTATGCTGGAGGCCGTGGACAGCGCTGACCGTAGGGGTGGGCTGTGATGCGGTAGGCACGTGGCCGGGTACACCAGGCGCCCGTTTGGTGTCACGGAACCCTGTTCACATCGTTTGGGGCTGTGAGCGAAACTCCGGCCGGATCTCCTCATGGATGGAACCCGAATAGGCGATAAACCTGGACTAGAGACTTGAGTGTTTAGGTAGGTCGTGGTCTACACCCACGTCGGCTTTCGCTTGAAGTCTGCCGAGCACATGTCGTGTGCAGACGCTAAGTGGTGGAAACATGTATGAAGAAGTACACCCCTGCAGGGTTAACATCATCTATTCGAATAGCCGTGTCCGTGGAAAAGGACTTCTGGGTTGCTTATATCAGTTCATAGACAAGTGAAAGTGGATACTTTAAAATGCGCAAGATAAGTGTGAGTGCTATGGATGGCGTTCTCGTAGGGAGACGGGAGCGGATCCATAGTGGTGTATTGATATGGTGAATATGTGGACTCGTGTGCGCCACCTCAAAAGAGTCGCTTGCAGTCGTAGTTTAGGATAGCCACCGAGTCAAAGCTGGCTTGCTGCAGTTAAACTCCACCATCCCCTTGTTGATAATGATGCATATGTAGTTAGTTCTGATGTAAGTCTTGCTGGGTACATTTGTACTCACGTTTGCCTATTTTATGTTTTTGCAGAGAGACTTCGGTCTCACTAGTAGTTCGCGTGGACTTCGACGTTTAGCTTGTTACCTCAGCTACGATCTTGTGCCCTCGGCAGGATTTGGTAGATAGTCAGGCTTCTCAGCCTTTTTCATTTATAGATGTCTGTACCCAGACATGATAGCTTCCGCTTGTGCTTTGACTTGTATGCTCTGATTGTTGGGTCGTGAGACCCATGTTTGTAATGTCTCGCTCCTCGGAGCCTATTGAATAAATTACTTGAGTCGTAGAGTCATGTTGTGATGCCGTGTTGTATCTGCACATATCGAGCATATTGTGTGTATGCTATTGGAATGCTTGGTATGTGTGGGATCTGACCATCTAGTTGTTTATCTTTAGTAGCCTCTCTTACCGGGAAATGTCTCCTAGTGTTTCCACCGAGCCATGGTAGCTTGCTATTGCTCCGGAACACTTAGGCTGGCTGGCATGTGTCCTTCTTCGTTCCTGTGTCTGTCCCTTCGGGGAAATGTCACGCGATGAATACCGGAGTCCTGTTAGCCCGCTACAGCCCGGCTCACCGGAGTCCTGCTAGCCCAGTGCTACAGCCTGGATTCACTCGCTGATGACCGACACGTTCGATGCTGGGTCATGGATGCCTGTCCCTGTAAGTTTGTGCCACTTTGGGTTTACGACTAGCCATGTCAGCCCGGGCTCCTTATCATATGGATGCTAGCGACACTGTCATATACGTGTGCCAAAAGGCGCAAACGGTCCCGGGTAAAGATAAGGCGACACCCGTGGGAATACCGTGCGTGAGGCCGCAAAGTGATATGAAGTGTTATATGCTAGATCTATGTGGCATTGAGTCGGGGTCCTGACATCTGGATCGGGTCAAACCCTAGGTTGACCCCGAGATATTTTCTAAGTCTTTTTCTGCAGTATTTTTATGCCATGTTCATCACATCGTAACTTTGCACCCGTAGCTCTGTTTTGGGCGTGTAGCATATCAAAATGTTCGCCTCAAAGAGTACATAATTTCATCTCATTCCATCATTTTTATTTAAGCTCATCTTGACGCCCAAAATGCTGTTGGAAGAGAGCTATTTGAGTTAATTGTCAGATCTGCTGCACCAAATAGCTATTTGTCATTTTTGCCATGATTAATGTGTGAATGATATGCTCCTGAGATCTACATGTGTTTTGTTATATGCTTGGCCATCTTTACAGATGTGATATCCATGTATTTTTGTGATGTGTGTGGTGACTAGCACAAGCTTGCAAAGTGGTGCATTCGTTAATGCTGATTTCAGGGACTTAGAATTTCTCTGTCCTTGATCTGTTTTTATCAATATGCCATATGTTCATGTTGTTTACTAGTGATCCGTGCCTCTTTTGAGGATGATCTGTAAGGATAATTTGTTAATCTTGTGGTGCTTTATCCATCCATGTCTTTTTTTGCAATTATGGAGCACCCTAGCTTGAGTCAATCGAGCTCTACTTTTGCTATTTCATGAATCCTGGTAGATTGTCTACTTATTAGCGATTTTGCCGAGGATGTTGTTGTTGATCCATGCATGCTATGTTGTTGTTCTTGCCATGTCTAGTTTAAATAATATGTATTCTTGATGGGTGTATGCTTAGTTTGTCATGCCATGCTCTGTAGTGAGTGCATCGAGCTCGTAAACATGCCTACTCGTTAACAGATTTGCATGTTCCAGTTTTCACTAAGTCTGTAACCTGATTATGTTTTTGCCATGTTCACATGCTTGCAATTATATTTTCTGATCCCTTTTGGCTCAAGGTCACTAAGGGACTTTTGTTAAGCTCTTTGAGTAGCTCCATGCCATGCTTTACTTTGCCATGCTAAGTTCCTGTAGCATATAGTTTTCATGCTCCAAAGTGTGCTACCTGATCTAAAATTCCAGGCTTGTGTTAAAATTTCACCAAGTCTGAAACCTGTTTACCAATTGCACTTTTGCCATGCTTGTTTGAACCTGTTAATGGATGAATTGGCTGTAGCTTAGTGTTCATCTTTTGTCAAGCGTCATGAGTGGATCCCTGCCATGTATTTTGTTGCCATGTTTGAGTGCTGTAGCATATTTATCTTGATGCATTTAGATGGCTACTTGCTGTTTATCGCAGACCGGTGCCATATTTGTTTTTCTTGCCATTTCCAAACCGTGTCTCCGATTCCGGTGTTCTTTATATCGATTTCAAGTGAAATCACCTCTAATCTAGCATGTCCTAGCAAACCGTTGATTGGCTATGTTACCGCTTTGCTCAGCCCCTCTTATAGCGTTGCTAGTTGCAGGTGAAGATTGGAGATCGTTCCTTGTTGGAACATTGTTATTTGTTGGGATATCATTATATTATCTTGTTATCTTAATGCATCTATATACTTGGTAAAGGGTGGAAGGCTCGGCATTTTGCCTAGTGTTTTGTTCCACTCTTGCCGCCCTAGTTTCCGTCATATCAGTGTTATGTTCCCGGATTTTGTGTTCCTTACGCGGTTGGGTAATAATGGGAACCCCTTGACAAATCGCCTTGAATAAAACTCTTCCAGCAATGCCCAACCTTGGTTTTACCATTTTCCACCTAGCCTCTTTTTCCCTTGGGTTTCCGAAGCCCAAGGGTCATCTTATTTAACCCACCCGGGCCAGTGCTCCTCTGAGTGTTGGTCCAAACTAGAGCCCTGTGCAGCGCCCCCTTGGGGAAACTCGAGGTTTGGTTTTAGTTGTACGGATTTCTCATCTGAGTGTTCCCTGAGAACGAGTTATGTGCAGCTCCTATCGGGATTTATCGGCACATTCAGGCGGTGTTGCTGGATTTGTTTTAGCTTGTCGAAATTGTCTTGTAGAACCGGGATACCGAGTCTGATCGGAATGTCTCGGGAGAAGGTACATCCTTCATTGACCGTGAGAGCTTGTCATGGGCTAAGTTGGGACTCCCCTACAGGGATTTGAAATTTCGAAAGCCGTGCCTGTGGTTATGGGCATATGGGAATTTTTTAATGTCCGGTTGTAGATAACTTGAACCTTAACTTAATTAAAATGAATCAACTGCGTGTGTGACCGTGATGGTCTCTTCTCGGTGGAGTCCGGGAAGTGAACACGGTGTTGGAGTAATGTTTGTCGTAGGTTGTTCTCTAGTTCTTCGTTTGTGCTTTGCCTTCTCTTCTCGCTCTCTGTTGCAAATAGGTTAGCCACCATATAAGATAGTCGCTTGCCGCAGCTCCACATATTACCTTGCCTTTCCTATAAGCGTATATAGTCTTGATCGCGAGGGTGCGAGATTGCTGAGTCCCCGTGACTCACAGATTACTTCCAAACCAGATGCAGGGCCCAATGATGCGCTTGAGCTCAAGTGAGAGTTCGATGAAGACTCACGCTGTTACTATGTGTCTTTCCCTGATGATCAGTAGTGGTGCCCAGTTGGGGCCATCGGGACCGTGTCGCATGTTGGGGTTGATCTTTTATTTTGGTACCGTAGTCGGACCATGAGTGTATTGGATGATGTAATGCTATTTATGTACTTTGTGTGACGTGGCGAGTGTAAGCCAACTATGTACCTTTCCCCTTATTATCTATTTACATGGGTTGTTGTGAAGATTACCTTACTTGCGACATTGCTTTCAATGCGGTTATGCCTCTAAGTCGTGCTTCGACATGTAGGAGATATAGCCGCATCGAGGGCGTTACAACTTGGTAATAAGGGCCTTCCCCGACCTTAGGAGCTCCATTTCTTGATCGAATTAGCTGACGGGTTGAGTCTAGAAAAATGTTTTGAGTCATTAGGAATTATATATCAGAGAGTTTAGGAATTCTTTTTACTCCCCAGTCCCTTTATCGCTCTGGTAAGGCATCCTGACGTAGAGTTTTGACTCTTCTCTTCTCAAATTTCACTAAAAAAATTAGGATCACGCGGGTATCTTGGAATCATTCCGATGGATTTGTGACGAGAACATCGTTCTTGGTGCCTCCTGTCATTTAGGGGTTGTGGCTGTGTCCCGGGGAGTTGAGCTCCGAGGTGTTGTCGTCACAATTTTATCGTTGTAGTTCTGGAATACCTGAGTTTAGTTCGACGACATCGAAAATCTCTTTTATGCAGTTGTTGGTGAGATAACCTCGACGCCACCCAGTACTGGGGCGGGAGTTCGGGAGTATTGCCATAACTTGTATAACGGATGCTTTTCGAAGATTGAGGTAGACGATTTCCGAAGTTTTTCTCGGTTATGTGTTGAAGGATGGATACAGCTAGATGTAGGATTTGCTAGATTTGGGTGAGATATTATGCTTCCCCTATATCCCCAACACCTGATTGCATAACCGGAAAGGTTCGGGAGTTTCATAGGTGGGAATTCTTGTAGCTCTAGGTCTTCTTCCACGGATATTTGGTTTGAGATTGGGTGATCCTTACCGAGTATTCGTTCTTGCTCCGTACCTTGTTGATTTATTCCTCTACCTAAATTCTAAGTGGCTTCTCAATTTATGGATATGTGACCATTTCTAGTGGAATGCATTCGTTCTTATGTTCGGATGCAAAGACTATATGTTGCAATTTCTACCCGTTTGGTTCAGCTTCAATATTTTGGCTATCAATGTGCTAATGGATGTCAACCTCTTCAGGATGGCTCCTCCAAAGCGCACGACTCCGAATCCTGATCCACCACCACCACCTCCCCCTTCGGGGGGATGGCAAGCTGTGATGGCCGCTACCAATGCAAACACATAGTTGATCATGCAAATTCTTCAAGAGCGCAACCAAGCGAACCAAGGCAACCAAGGCAACCAAGGCAACAATCAGAATCACTTTGCTACACTCAACCAGTTCCTTGCTAACGAGCCAAAGACCTTCAGCAATTGTGTTGAGGCAACTGATGCTGACGATTGGCTCATGGACTTGTGCAAGCATTTCGAGTGCAGTAATGTCAGGCCTGAGGACTTTGTCAAGTTCGCTTCCTTCCAACTCAAAGACCAAGTCGCAGAATGGTTTCGACAGTACAAAGATTCCAGAGGAGGTCGTGAGATTACCTGGGATGAATTCCGTCAAGACTTCGAAGCTCATCATATTCCTCAAAGCGTGGTTGAAAGCAACCGTGAGGAATTACGCAACCTGAAGCAAGGCTCTATGTTTGTCTATGGCTACAACAAGATGTTTCAGAAGCTCGCCCGCTTTGCTAAGCAGGACGTCCCTGACGAGAAGAGCATGATATACCAGTTCAGGGGTTGCCTCAGAGAAGAAATCTAGCTAGGTCTTGTCCTCTTTGAGCCCAGGAGGTACGATGAGTTCTACAACATGGCATTGAAGCAAGAGGCTGCTCAACTGAAGTGTGATGCTTCCAAGAAGCGAGTCAGAGATGCTACTCCTTCTTCCTCTACTCAAGTGGCCAAGCAGCAGAAGTATTGGCTTCCTCCTCCTCCGTCCCGTCAGCCTTTTTAGAAGAAGAGCAAAGGTGGCAGTGGATCTTCCCACCCACCCAAGGCTGGCTTTCAGAACAAGACTTTGTCTCAAGCTACAAGATCGAGTACTGCGTATCACCGTCCTCTTTCAGAGGTCACGTGCAACAAGTGCCAACAGAAGGGTCACTATGCCAGCAAATGCTTCAACCAGAGGCGTCTCCCTCCTCCTCCTCCTGTGAGATCGGCAAGTACAGCTGTGGTCAAGCATAACCCCAAGTACACCAAGGTCAACATGGTGAATGCAGCTCTGGCAGAGGACTCGTTAGATGTCATCATGGGTAACCTTCCTGTTAACGATATTCCTGCAAGAGTACTTTTTGACACTGGTGCATCGCATTGTTTCATCTCAAGACCTTTTGCATCTAAGCATGATTTTTTTACTCAAGTGTTGCCGAAACCGTTGGCTATTGACTCTCCGGCCCGTCTAGTGACATCTCGAGTATGCGTTCTGGATGTTACAATCACTTTGGGTGACTATAAGTTCTTGTCCTCTCTAAATGTTCTTGGTGACTCGGATATTGATCTTATTCTCGGAATAGATTGGCTTTCTAAGCACAAGGCTCAGCTTGATTGTGCAGCTAGGCAGATTCAATTGACTCATTCGTCTGAGGATGTAATTGTCTTTGCCGCTCGTGATGATACCATCCGTCTGTTTTCCCTCAATGAGAAGGGTGAACTGGATGCCATCTCGCAAATTCCAGTCGTTTGCGAATATCAAGACGTCTTTCCAGAAGAGCTTCCAGGAATGCCTCCGCACCGGCCAGTTGAATTCGTCATCGATCTTGAGCCTAGCACGGAACCGGTTTGCAAGTGTCCTTACAAGCTCGGACCTGAAGAGTTGAAGGAGCTGAAGAAGCAACTCGATATTCAAGAGCGAATGTGTCTCATCTGACCTAGTTCCTCTCCGTGGGGTTGTGGAGTACTTTTTGTGAAGAAGAAGGATGGAACGGACCGACTCTGTGTTGACTACCGTCCATTGAACAAGAAGACTATCAAGAACAAGTACCCACTTCCCAACATCAATGAGCTATTCGAACAACTCAAAGGTGCCCAAGTATTCTCCAAGCTTGATCTCTGTATGGGTTATCACCAGATTCGAATCTGTGAGCAAGATATTCCCAAGACGGCTTTCAGAACAAGCTACGGTTCTTACGAATACACTGTCATGTCTTTTGGCCTCGTCAACACTCCTCCGACTTTCTCTCGCATGATGAACTTCATCTTCGACGCCTACACAAATGACTTTGTGTTGGTCTATCTCGACGATATTCTGGTCTTTTCGAAGAACAAGGAAGATCATGCCAAGCACTTGCGTTTGGTGCTTGATAAGCTCAGGGAACATCAGTTCTACGCCAAGTTCTCAAAGTGCGAGTTTTGGCTCGATGAGTTTCTATATCTTGGGCATATCATCTCTGCCAAGGGCATTGCGGTGAATCCTGAGAAGGTGTTTGCAATTGTGAATTGGGAACCACTTCAGAACGTGAAGCAACTCCGTAGCTTCCTCGGTCTCGCAAGCTACTGTCGAAGGTTCGTTGAGAACTTTTCAAAGATTGTGAAGCCCCTTTCAAACCTTCTCCAGAATTACGTCAAGTACGTTTGGTCTCTGGAGTGTGACATCGCTTTCAACACTTTGAAAGAGAAATTGGTCACCGCTCCAGTTCTGACTCCTCCTTATGAATCCAAACCGTTCGAGGTCTTCTGCGATGCCTCTCTTCAAGGTCTTGGTGCAGTGTTGATGTAAGAGAAGAAAGTTGTGGCTTATACCTCTCGCCAGTTGAAGCCCAATGAGAAGAACTACCCCACTCATGACCTCGAGTTGGCGGCAATTGTGCATGCTCTTTTGACTTGGAGACATCTCTTATTGGGAAGAAAAGTGGACATTTTGACTGACCACAAGAGTCTGAAGTACATCTTCACTCAGCCTAATCTCAACCTCAGGCAAACTCGTTGGGTCGAAATGATTCAAGAGTATAATCTGAGTATCGAGTTTACTCCAGGAAAGGCCAATGTGATTGCTGACGCTTTGAGAAGGAAGGCTTATTGCAACAGTCTGATTATCAAGCCTTACCAACCCGAGCTTTGTGAAGCTTTCCGCAAACTCCATTTGCAAGTTGTTCCTCAAGGTTTCCTCGCCAACCTTCAACTCTCTCCTACTTTGGAAGATCAGATTCGCGAGGCTCAACTTCTTGATGCTATGGTGAAGAAGGTGAAGATTGGGATTGCCAAGAGTCAATCCAAGTACAAGTGCTACCGCCTTGATGACAAGGATACTCTCTTCCTCGAGGATCGTATTGTTGTGCCCAAAGGTGACCTTCGTAAAGTTATCATGAACGAGGCTCGAAATTCACTCCTCTCCATCCACCCTGGGAGTACGAAGATGTATCAGGACCTCAAGCAGGCTTATTGGTGGACTCGAATGAAGCGCGAGATTGCTCAGTTCGTGAATGAATGTGATGTCTCCAGAAGAGTGAAGGCAGAACATCAAAGGACAGCTGGTCTCCTCCAACCTCTTGCCATTATAGAATGGAAGTTTGACCACATTGAGATGGACTTCGTGACTGGGTTTCCAAAGTCCAACCGTGGCAATGATGCTATATTCGTTGTCATCGACAAACTCACTATAGTGGCTCACTTTCTGCCTTTCGAAGAGTCTATCACTGCAGCCCAATTGGCAGAGCTCTATACCTCTCGAATTGTCTCTCTGCACGGCATTCCATAGGTGATCTCTTCAGACCGTGGCAGCATCTTTACCTCCAAGTTTTGGGAGTCTTTTCACAAGGCCATGGGCACCAACATCCGCTTCAGCACAGCTTTCCATCCTCAAACTAGCGGTCAAGTCGAGCATGTCAATCAGATTCTTGAAGATATGCTCAGGGCTTGTGTTATCTCCTTCGGTATGAAGTGGGAAGATTGTCTTCCATATGCCGAATTCTCCTACAACAACAGTTTTCAAGCCAGTTCTGGCAAGGCCCCATTCGAAATTCTGTATGGCAGGAAGTGCCGTACTCCTCTCAACTGGTCAGAAACTGGTGAACGTCTGTCGGATTTCGGGTTCCGGCAAACCCTTGAGGTTCGAACACTGGGGTGCGTGCGGAGATTTCGCCTCCTATCTACCTGCAGTCCTCCTCCTAACTAGGATCTAAACTCAGGAAAGAACAACACAAGAGACACAGGGTTTATACTGGTTCGGGCCACCAATGTGGTGTAATACCCTACTCCAGTGTGTGGTGTGGTGGATTGCCTCTTGGGATGATGATGATGAACAATACAAGGAAGAACAGCCTCGCGAGGGTCTGCTCTTGGCTGGGGCGATGAACTGCTGGGAGGAGCTCAATCACCCCCCTCTCTCTCTCTCTACCTGACCTTCTCTATCTTTCCAACTCTCTGGCCAGCTCTTTCTTCCCCAGCCTCTAGCCTCTCGCCTCCTTTGGCTCTGTGGGTGGCTGGTCCTATTTATAGAGGCCCTGGACCTCTTCCCAAATATCGAGCGGGAAGGGAGCCAACAATGGCGGGCTAATTTGAAGGGGGACAGCTAGTATCAACTATCCTGACAAAGTAGTCTTCGCCTGCGCAAAGCTATGGTGATGACGCCATCTTGGGCCCCACGGTGACCTCCGTCTCGTAGACCTCCTGGTCTTGGTCTCGTTGCACCGAAATGGCAACCTTTGCCTGATACCTCGGTACTCCGCGGCTGCGCTTGCTGCTGGGGAACGTAGTAATTTCAAAATTTTCCTACGCACACGCAAGATCATGGTGATGCATAGCAACAAGAGGGGAGAGTATGATCTACGTACCCTTGTAGATCGCAACGGAAGCGTTGACACACCGTAGAGGAAGTAGTCGTACGTCTTCTTCCCGATCTGACCGATCCAAGCACCGTTACTCCGGCACCTCCGAGTTCTTAGCACACGTACAGCTCGATGACGCTCCCCGGGCTCCGATCCAGCAAAGCTTCGGGGATGAGTTCCGTCAGCACAACGGCGTGGTGACGACGATGATGTTCTACCGACGCAGGGCATCGCCTAAGCACTACAACGATATGAACGAGGTTGAATATGGTGGAGGGGGCACCACACACGGCTAAGGAACGATCACGAGGATCAACATGTGTCTTCTAGGGTGCCCCTTGCCTCAGTATATAAAGAAGCCAGGGAGAGGGGGCGGCCGGCCAAGGTGGGCGCGCCAAGGGGGAGTCCTACTCCCACCGGGAGTAGGACTCCTAGTTGGACAAGAAGAGAGGGGAAACAGGTGGAAGAGAGGAAGGAAAGGGGGGGGGGGCGCCCCCCTTCCCTTGCCTATTCGGACTAGGAAGGGGAGGGGCACGCGACCACCTCTTGCCTCCTTCTCTCTTCTCCCTCAAGGCCCATGTAGGCCCAATAAACCCCCGGGGGGGTTCCGGTAACCCCCCGGTACTCCAGAAAAATGCTGATTTCACCCGGAACGATTCCGATGTCCAAATATAGGCTTCCAATATATCAATCTTTACGTCTCGACCATTTCGAGACTCCTCGTCATGTCCGTGATCACATCCGGGACTCCAAACAAACTTCGGTACATCAAAAATGCATAAACTCATAATAACTTTCATCGTAACTTTAAGCGTGCGAACCCTACAGTTCGAGAACAATGTAGACATGACCGAGACACATCTCCGGTCAATAACCAATAGCGGGACCTGGATGCCCATATTGGCTCCTACATATTCTACGAAGATCTTTATCGGTCAGACTGCATAACAACATACGTTGTTCCCTTTGTCATCGGTATGTTACTTGCCCGAGATTCGATCGTCGGTATCCAATACCTAGTTCAATCTCGTTACCGGCAAGTCTCTTTACTCGTTCTGTAATACATCATCTCACAACTAACATATTAGTTGTAATGCTTGCAAGGCTTATGTGATGTGCATTACCGAGAGAGCCCAGAGATACCTCTCCGACAATCGAAGTGACAAATCCTAATCTCGAAATACGCCAACCCAACATCTACCTTTGGAGACACCTGTAGTACTCCTTTATAATCACCCGGTTACGTTGTGACGTTTGGTAGCACCCAAAGTGTTCCTCCGGTAAACGGGAGTTGCATAATCTCATAGTCATAGGAACATGTATAAGTCATGAAGAAAGCAATAGCAACATACTAAACGATCGGGTGGTAAGCTAATGGAATGGGTCATGTCAATCAGATCATTCAACTAATGATGTGATCCCATTAATCAAATAACAACTATTTTGTCTATGGTTAGGAAACATAACCATTTTTTATTAATGAGCTAGTCAAGTAGAGGCATACTAGTGACACTCTGTTTTCTATGTATTCACACATGTATTATGTTTCCGGTTAATACAATTCTAGCATGAATAATAAACATTTATCATGATATAAGGAAATAAATAATAACTTTATTATTGCCTCTAGGGCATATTTCCTTCACTTGCCCCCTTCGCACCAAAGAGGAAGGGAGGACGCTGCGCAGGCTGGCACCCGCCTGGCGCCCCCGGTCGTCATGGCTTGCGTCACGGGCACCTCGTGAGATACCCCGCCTTGATCTATCCGCCTCCTCGTGAGCCAGCCTGACGAGGCCGCGCCTGAGGAAACTCCGCGTCGTCTGCCCCGTGAGGCTTGGCCCCTCTCGTGGGTCTTGGGTTTGTGTTGGTGAAGATGGGCCGGCTGGGCCCCCCTTTGAGCCACGCCGCAGGCCGTAGGCAGGCAAGTCTGGGGACCCCGTTCCCAGAACGCCGACAGTAACCCCCGGACCCAAGGCGCACCTGGACTTGGCCGTGTAGGGAGGCGGAAGGGCAAGAGCGAAGCGCCGCGGGCCCTAACAGCCTACGGCCTTGGGCGCCGCGTGGCGGTTGATTGGACGTGGGCGTCTCCACTTCCCCATGGCGCCTCGGCAACTGCCCTGATTGGACAAGTCCCTGCATGCAAAGCGGGTCATAATTACCTACGATCATGGGGGCCGTTGGTTGGCCATCGCCAGTTATAAGTAAGGACCGGTGCGCGCCCTTCCAGTTCATCCCTCCTTGCTTCTCCTTTTCTTCATGGCCCCGTCAAGGAGGTTCTCGGCCGCAGAGAAGGGGAAGGCTCACCAGGTTGAACCTGCCTCTACCCCACCCAAGCGCAGCCAAGGGCACCCTCGTAAACATCCTGGTGGCCACCACGGTGGCTCCCCGCGGTCGTGAAGGCGATCTTCAGCACAGTGACGGGCGGATTGCTGCAGCCGGGGGGCGCGCTCTGGCTGCGCGTCCCCCTAGGCTGTGCTTTCGCGCCGCTGAAGTGCTGCCGGAGTTCGTCGTGTGGTCGGCGGGGCTGACCAGCACCCGGCTTCCACTTCCTCGCTTCCTCCTTGGCGAGCTCCCGGCCGGCGCCCCGGGCGGCCTCTGGCTCCAGGCCGACGGCTGCTGCAGCGGGGCCTCATGGGTCTCACTGGAGGTCTCCGCGGCCGGGAGCCTGTTCCTGGCCCGCGGTTGGCAAACGTTTGCCCACGCTCGTGGCCTGAGCCGTCGGTGCACCCTACACTTCAAGTTTGATGGCGATGCCACCCTCTACGTGAGGGTGTTTGGGGAAGATGGTCGCCGCGCAAGGTGTTGCCCCGAGGGTGACGACCGCAGCTGGGACCCAACTCCGGCGATGATGGAGAGGGCAGCGCTCGCGCGGCCGGCGGCGCTCAGGGTTCCTCAAGCTTCTCCGGTTCTTCTTCAGGCGGTGACTCTTCTAGCGGTGGCCGCGGTCAGCCTCCACGTCGTCGTATCTGCTTGGGGGGTGGCAACGTGTCCACCCTCCGTCGCGCCCCGGTGAAGCGCGAGAGGGAGTCCACCTGAGCTCCAGAGGCAGCTCGGGCCTTCCCTGCGGGCCGGTGTGAGGCGAGCCGCACCGGATTTGTTCTTTCTTTTCCTTTTTCCTGCGTAACAAAGACAATAGTGTGGAGCCCCGCGGGGGCGTGTTTGGGTTATTGCTGTTAATCATCGTTTTGCTTTCGTTACCGTACCTTCCGGCTACGTGCCCGGGCGTGGATAGTTCCCGGCCCCGGCCGTGGGGGGCGACCGACCCAGGCCCTTTGTTTGTGTCGCGGTGCCCGTGGGGCACGGACTGGAGGGGTGCTCCTGTAAGGGGCCCAGGCCGCGAATTCTTTGAATGACTAGGATAGGAACACTTGCGAGGGCGCTCAGCTGCCCTCCTCGCGAGGCCTTGCACAAGAGAAGTAGAGGCAGGAGAGTGAAAAGTCGAAGAACCACAAGCGAAAGAGGGGAACAACTTCAATAAAACTTCGAATGAGAAGGAACAAGCCAACTGCGGAAAGCAAATGAAAAGCCGCGTCCGGCACCTAATCTAGTCTTCGACGTCTTCTCACCAGTGCGGAGCTAAGTGCTGCCACTGGGCATGGGAGGGAGCCTCAGGGCCTGAGGCCGGCGCTCCTGAGACTCCGGGGCGTGTACAGCCCCAACTCATTATTACGTGAGAGTGTCACGGCCGGCGAGCTTCACAGGCGTTGGCCTTCTTCACAGGCTCCGGGCCTTTTCCAAAACGCGATAGCTTCACAGGCATTCGCCTTCTTCACAGGATCTGGGCCTTTTCCAAAACACGATAGATTCACAGGCATTCGCCTTCTTCACAGGCTCTGGGCCTTTTCCAAAACGCGATAGCTTCACAGGCATTCGCCTTCTTCATAGGCTCCGGTCTTTTCCAAAACGCGATAGTTTCACAGGCATTCGCCTTCTTCACAGGCTCCGGACCTTTTCCAAAACGCGATAGCTTCACAGGCATTCGCCTTCTTCACAGGCTCCGGGCCTTTTCCAAAACGCGATAGCTTCACAGGCATTCACCTTCTTCATAGGCTCCGGGCCTTTTCCAAAACGCGATAGCTTCACAGGCATTCTCCTTCTTCACAGGCTCTGGGCCTTTTTAGGGGTAGAACCTCCGGAGGTGCTGGATGTTCCATGCATTCTGGACTAGCACCCCCTCCTGAGTCTCCAAGCGCGCAGAGCCGGGCCTGGAAACGTGAACAACTTTGAACGGGCCCTCCCACATGGGAGAGAGCTTGTGCAGCCCCTCCCTGGAGAGAACCCGCCTGAGCACGAGGTCTCCTACCTCGAGAGTTCTGGGGCGGAAGTTGCAGCAGTGATATCGCCGTAGTGCTTGTTGGTACCTCGCCGCTCGTAGCGCGGCTTCTCGGCGATGTTCCTCCCCTAGAACGAGGTCCATCCCCCGCATGGCGTCCTGCTGCGCCTCGTTGAACGCCAAGACCCGCATGGAGCGACGTCTGACCTCGTGAGGGAGGACCGCTTCGGCTCCGTAGACCAGGAAGAACGGGGTCTCTCCAGTCGGCTTGGTCGCGGTTGTGCGGATGGACCACAACACGGACAGAAGCTCGTTGTACCAACCTCTGCCGCAGGCCTCCAGCTTCTTCTTGAACGTCCTGGTCTTGAGGCCCCTTAGGACCTCCGCCTTGGCTCGGTCGGCCTAGCCGTTGCTTCGGGGGTGCGCCACCGAAGCGTAGCATATCTGCATTCCAAGTTTAGCACAGTATGCTTTGAAGAGGTTACTGGTAAACTGCGAACCATTGTCTGTGATGATGCGATTAGGCACCCCGAACCGGCTCACGATGCCCTTGATGAACTTGACCGTGGAACCCGCAGGAACGGTGTGGACAGCCTCTACTTCAGCCCACTTGGTGAACTTGTCCACGACGACGTAGAGGTAGCGGTAGCCCCCAGGCGCCCGAGGAAACGGGCCCAAGATATCCAGCCCCCAGACTACAAATGGCCACGAAAGGGGTATAGTCTGCAAGCCTCCTGCTGGCTGATGGATCTGCTTGGCGTGGAACTAGCAGGCCTCACAAGCTTTCACTAGTTCGACGGCGTCATTGAGCGCGGTGGGCCAATAAAACCCACTGCGGAATGCCTTGCCGACGAGGGTCCGTGATGATGAATGATGTCCACAATCTCCACCGTGTATATCTTCCAGCAGTTCCTTCCCTTGCTCCCTGGAGATGCAGCGCAGGGATACATCATTTGGCCGCTTCCGGTAGAGCTCTCCATCCTTGATGCAGTATGCCGTGGCCTGGCGTGCCACTCGCTCCGCTTCCTCCTCTTTCTCCGGCAGGGTCCCTTGCGTTAGGTAACTCCGGAGCTCCGCGATCCAACATCCCTCCTGAGGATCCATCGTCAAGAGCAGACGTGCTCCTGAGGCCGGGCCACAGGCCGGAGCCCCTGAGGCAGGTGGCTGGGGGAGCTCCTCCCGGGGCTGAGCCGTGTTCGATAATGACGGCAGGGCTGATGGCTTGAAGAGCCGCTCCTCGAAAATGCCAGGCTCCTGAGGTAACTGCCTGGACGCCCGTTTGGTGATGTCGTCGGCCTCCTGATTGGTGCCACGGGGCACATGCTGCAACTCCAACCCCCAGAACTGCTTCTCCATCTTGCGGACCTCCGCTAGGTAGGCTTCCATGTGCTCATCCTTCGGCTCGTACACCTTGTTGGAGGCTCCTGAGGTAACCGCCTGGACGCCCGTTTGGCAATGTCGTCGGCCTCCTGATTGGTGCCACGGGGCACATGCTGCAACTCCAACCCCCAGAACTACTTCTCCATATTGTGGACCTCCGCTAGGTAGGCTTCCATGTGCTCATCCTTTGGCTCGTACACCTTGTTGGAGAAATTGACAAGGAGCTGCGAATCGCCCTTGATGGTGAGGCGTTTCACCCCCAGGGCAGCCGCGGCCTTCAAGCCCGCTATTAAACCTTCATACTCTGCTATGTTGTTGGAGACCTTTTCACCTTGCTGGAAACAGAGCTGCACGGCGTAATAGAGCTTGTCCTGAGCGGGCGATATAAGCACCGCGCCAGCCCCAGCGCCATGCCTGGAGAACGCCCCATCGAAGTACATGACCGAGCCTTCTGGCGCCTCGCTTCCCGGGGACAGGGACCGATCCTCGTCGGCCTTGAGGCCTGGCGCCTCCGTCCATTCTGCCACAAAATCCGCCAACGCTGCTCCCTTGATGACTCTGGTCGTGCTGAATTCGAGCTGAAACGCTTGCTGTTCTATGTTCCACTCAGCGACCCTTCCAGCTGAATTAGGGCTCCTGAGTACTCTCTCCAGGGGGTATGACGAGACGACCTTGATGGGGTGACCCTGAAAATAGTGCCGCAGCTTGCGCGAGGCCATCAGTAGCACGAGAAGGAGTTTCTATGGCATGGGGTACCGTGCCCTTGCATCCCGCAGCATCGTGCTGACGAAGTACACTGGGTGCTCAACGAGGTGGAGTGCGTCAGTGCTGGTGGCTCCCTTCAGAGACCGTGGCGCCTCTTGAGGCAATGAGGCCTCCTGAGACTGGCCATCTGGAAGAGGGGCCTCTTCCGCCTCTGGTGCGCCCCTCTGCGGCGGCTGATCCTCCTGAGCCGCGGTGGCGATTTCTGTAGGCCTTCCTTGTCCCTGTTCTGCCTTGTCCTGGGCTGCTGCCGCGGTTTTGATTCGGCGCTCCTCTCTGACTGCCACCAAGGCTGCGCTGGCGGAGTAGGGAGTGGCGGCGAGGTAAAGCACCAGGGGCTCTTGAGGGTGCGGAGCCACCATGACCGGTGGGCTGGTCAGGTATCTCTTGAGATCCTGGAACACGTTGTTGGCCTCTTCAGTCCACTCGAAGGGCCCCTTTTTCTTCATTAGCTGGAAGAAGGACAGTGCTCGTTCCCCCAACTTGGAGATGAAACGCCCTAGCGCGGTCACGCGCCCCGTGAGCTTCTGCATTTCTCTAAGGGTCTTTGGTGGGCTCATGTCTTCCACCGCCTTGACCTTCTCCGGGTTATCCTCGATGCCTCGGTGGGACACGAGGAAACCCAAGAGCTTGCCCGAGGGGACTCCGAACACACACTTCTCTGGGTTGAGCCGTAGGTTCACTGCGTTGAGGCTCGCGAAGGTTTCCTCCAAGTCTTGTATCAAGGTCCTGGCCTCCTGAGACTTTACCACAATGTCATCGACGTAAGCTTCAACATTCTTCCCGAGCTGCAGGCCCAAGGTGATGTGCATCAGCCACTGGAAGGTCGCCCCTGTGTTATGCAGCCCGAATGGCATGCATGTGTAGCAGTACACCCCACACGGGGTTAGGAAGGCTGTCTTCTCGACGTCTTCTACCGCCATCTTGATCTGGTGATACCCAGAGAAGGCATCCAAGAAGCATAACAGGTCGTATTCCACAGTGGAATCGATGATCTGGTCGATGCGGGGGAGCAGGAATGGATCTTGCGGGCATGCTTTGTTGAGGTTGGTGAAGTCGACACACATGCGCTCCTTCCCTCCCTTCTTTGGCACAACGACAGGGTTGGCCAACCAATCCAGGTATCGGACCTCGTGAATGACCCCAGCGGCTTCTAATTTGCGGGTCTCTTGGACGATGAAGGCCTGCTTTTCTGTGGACTGCCGCCTGGCCTTCTGCTTCATAGGGCGCACGTTGGGGCACACGTTGAGGTGATGCTCGATTACACTCCTAGGGATCCCTGCCAACTGGTCAGGCTCCCAAGCGAATACCTTCTTGTTTGCGCGCAGGAACCCGACCAGGGCCTTCTCCTGCTCGGGTTTGAGGTGGGCGCCTATGGTGAAAGTGGCGTTGGTGGATCCGTCCTCATCGACGGGTATCTTCTTGGTTTTTGCCTTGTCTTGGGTGAACAACTGTTTCTTCTTGGCGGGTGCAGCCCCCTTGGGCCCGGGGGTCTCCAAGTTGGCGGGCTGTGCCGACGCCGCCGTCTTGAAGACGAGCTTGAGCACCCGCAGCGCATCCCCGGTGTCCCCGTGCACAGTGAGGACACCGCTACTCCCGGGCATCTTCATGAGGTTGTGCGCCGGGTGCGTCGCGGCCATGAACTGGGCCAGCGCCAGGTAGCCGAGGATGGCGTTGTAGGGGAGGCCGATGGGGGCGATGTCGAAGTCTACCACCTCCGTGCAGAAGTTGTCGTAGGTGCCGAAGTTTACTGGGAGCCGGATCTGTCCCAAGGAGCTGGACGACTTGCCCCCAACGCCTGAGAAGGGCCGGCTGGGTTGCAGCCGTTCCAGGGGTATGCACAGGAGGTTGAAGGCCTCGACCGAGAGCATGTTGAGGCCCGCGCCGCCATCAATGAGGGTTCTGTTGACGGCCACCTGGCAGATGGTGGGGGTGCACAGCATGGGGAGCGCACTCGAGTAGGCCGAGTTGGAGGGGTGGTCCTCCGAGCTGAAGGTCAGGCCGGTCTCGGGCGCTGCCCGGTCCAGGGGAGCCCCCTGTCGCGTGGAAGCGGCACTGACCCAGCGGATGAACGGCTTGACGTGGTGACTTGTAGGCGGCGCCTGCGAGCCGCCCAAGAGGGCCGCGACGACCGGGGGTGTTGGTGCAACGCGATGGGCAGGGGAGAGGTTGCTGGGCTCCATGGGCGCGTGGAGCGCGCGGGACGAAGAACCAGATGGGGTGAGCGAGGGAGTTGCGGTGTGACCGTCTTGCCGCACGGATGGATGCAGGGACGATGCTCGCTGCTCGTCCCACGCCGGGCCGGTGGTGGCGTTGACTGCAGGCGACGGGGAACGGCGAGGACGCCCGCCGACAGGGGCCGTCGGGGCGACGCGGGAAGAGAGAGCGGCCCGGCGCTCAGCGCGGGCCGGACGAGCGTCTGACATGGGCGTGATGGTCGGAGGAGAACGGGGTGGTGGGAGACGAATCCCGGCGCACCCCTACCTGGCGCGCCAAATGTCGGATTTCGGGTTCCGGCAGACCCTTGAGGTTCAAACACTGGGGTGCGTGCGGAGATTTTGCCTCCTATCTACCTGCACTCCTCCGCCTTACTAGGATCTAAACTCAGGAAAGAATAACACAAGAGACACAGGGTTTATACTGGTTCGGGCCACCGTTGGTGTGTAATACCCTACTCCAGTGTGTGGTGTGGTTGATTGCCTCTTGGGCTGATGATGATGAACAATACAAGGAAGAACAGCCTCGCGACGGTCTGTTCTTAGCTGGGGCGATGAACTGCTGGGAGGAGCTCAGTCACCTTACTCTCTCTCTCTCTCTACCTGATCTTCTCTGTCTTTCCAACTCTCCCGCCAGCTCTTTCCCCCCAGCCTCTAGCCTCTCGCCTCCTTTGGCTCTATGGGTGGCTGGTCCTATTTATAGAGGCCCTGGTCCTCTTCCCAAATATCGAGCGAGAAGGGAGCCAACAATGGCGGGCTAATTTGAAGGGGGACAGCTAGTATCAACTATCCTGACAAAAGTAGTCTTCGCCTACGCAAAGCTCTGGTGATGACGCCGTCTTGGGCTCCACGGTGACCTCCTTCATGTAGTCCTCCTGGTCTTGGTCTCGTTGCACCGCAATGGCAACCTTTTCCTGATGCCTTGGTACTCCGTGGCTGCGCTTGCCCCCGTTGCACCAAAGAGGAAGGGAGGACGCTGCGCGGGCTGGCACCCACTTGGCACCCCAGTCATCATGGCTTGCGTCACGGGCACCTCGTGAGATACCCCGCCTTGATCTATCCGCCTCCTCGTGAGCCAGCCTGACGAGGCCGCGCCTGAGGAAGCTTCGCGTCATCCGCCCCGCGAGGCTTGGCCCCTCGCAAGGGTCTTGGGTTTGTCTTGGTGAAGATGGGCCGCGCTGGGCCCCCCTTTGAGCCACGCCGCAGGCCGCAGGCAGGCAAGTCTGGGGACCCCCGTTCCCAGAATGCCGACAACGTCAACTTCTTGGAAATGACTTGATCACAGAGGCATAGGAAATGTGTAAGGTCATTCGTGATAACCTCAAAGCAGCGCAATCGCGCCAGAAGAGCTATTATGATAGTAAGCACCGTGATTTGGCTTTCAAGATCAGAGACCATGTTTACCTCCGTTTCTCTCTAATGAAAGGTACTCGTCGCTTCGGTATCAAAGGGAAGCTTGCCCCTAGATACGTGGGTCCTTTCAAAATCGTCAGCAAGAGAGGCGATCTCGCCTATCAACTCGAGCTTCCTTCAAACTTTGCAAATGTGCACGACGTGTTCCATGTCTCTCAGCTCCGCAAGTGCTTCAAGACTCCTGACCGCACCGCCAACTTCGAAGACATTGATCTCCAAGAAGACCTTTCTTATCATGACCACCCCGTTGCTATTCTTGAAGAGACTGAACGCAAGACTTGCAATAAGTCAATCAAATTCCTCAAAGTCAACTGGTCACACCATTCCAACTGTGAAGCCACCTGGGAACGCGAGGATCACCTCCGTTCTGAGTACCCGGCGTTCTTCCAGTCCTAGATCTCGGGATGAGGTCCTTTCGTAGTGGTGGAGTGTTGTAACACCCCGGATGTAATTTACCTTATATGTACTCCAACTCTTGCCGTTTCCGGCGCTAAGTTATTTTTTTCCTCGGGTTCGGGTTTTTGTCTCCGTGTGTTGTTGTTGTTGTCATGCATCTCATATCATGTCATCATGTGCTTTGCATTTGCATATGTGTTCGTCTCTTGCATTCGAGCATTTTCCCCGTTGTCCGTTTTGCATTCCGACGCTCCTATCTCCTCCGGTGGTCCTTTCTACCTTCCTTTCGTGTGTGGGGATTAAACATTTCCGGATTGGACCGAGACTTACCAAGCGGCCTTGGTTTACTACCGGTAGACCGCCTGTCAAGTTTCGTACCATTTGGACTTCGTTTCATACTCCAACAGTTAACCGAGAGATCGAGAAGGCCGCGTGTGTGCTGCAGCCCAACACCCTTCCACTTTGGCCCAAAACCCACCAAATCCCTCTCCATCATCTAGAGCATTCGATCACGATCGCGTGGCCGAAAACTGCACATCATTTGGACTCTCCTAGCTCCTCCTATGTCTATAAATAGCAACCCCTCCGAAATCCACGGGTTCTTCTACCCCGAAACCCTAAAAAATCGCCTCGCGCCGCGCCGGACATGTCCGTACCTGGCCGGACGCTTCACGCCGCCACCCCGGTCCACTACCAGCGCGCCACGTGTCGCCGCCAGGTCGCCCCCGCCGCCGGCCCGCTCGGCCCGGGGAGGGCCCCCGAGGTCCGCACGCTCCGCGCCGCACCTTGCCTCACCGCGCCGCCTCTCCCTCAAGTCCGGTAGCCGGTGCCGCCGCGAGCCATCGCCGGATATTCGCCGCCCCGCTCCGCCCCAACGTCGCCGCCCGCCGCGCACGCTCCGCCGCCGACCTCGCTGCTCCTCGACGTCCGCGCCCGCGCCACCCGGATCCCACCGGTCCCCGAGTCCGGCGACCCCGCGTCCTTCTCCAGCGAGAGATCCGGTCGTCCCCGCATTCTCCGGCGACTCTGAGCTCCCCCGGCGAACCTCGGCTTCCGTGCAAGCCAGATCTGGATCGGGTCAAACCCTAGGTTCACCCCGAGATATTTTCTAAGTCTTTTTCTGCAATATTTGTATGCCATGTTCATCTCATCGTAACTTTGCACCCGTAGCTCCATTTTGGGCGTGTAGCATATCAAAATGTTCGTCCCAGAGAATACATCATTTCATCTCATGGCATCATTTTTATTTGAGCTCATCTTGATGCCCGGAATGCTGTTGGAAGAGAGCTATTTGAGTTAATTGTCAGATCTGCTGCACCAAATAGCTATTTGTCATTTTTGTCATGATTAATGTGTGCATGATATGCTCCTGAGCTCTACATGTGTTTTGTTATATGCTTTGCCATCTTTACAGAGGTGCTATCCATGTATTTTTGTGATGTTTGTGGTAACTAGCACAAGCTTGCAAATTGGTGCATTCGTTAATGCTGATTTCAGGGACTTAGAATTTCTCTAAGTCCTTGATCTGTTTTTATCAATATGCCATATGTTCATGTTGTTTACTAGTGATCCGTGCCTCTTTTGAGGATGATCAGTAAGGATAATTTGTTAATTTTGTGGTGCCCTATCCATCCGTGTATTTGTTTGCAATTATGGAGGAACCTAGCTTGAGTCAATCGAGCATTACTTTTACTATTTCGTGAATCCTGGCAGATTGTCAACTTGTTAGCGATTTTGCCGAGGATGTTGTTGTTGATCCGTGCATGCTATGTTGTTGTTCTTTCTATGTCTAGCTTATATAATATGTATTATTCATGGTTGTATGCTTAGTTTGTCATGCCATACTCTGTAGTGAGTGCATCGAGCTCGTAAACATGCCTACTCGTTAACAGATTTGCATGTTCCAGTTTTTCACTAAGTCTGTAACCTGATTATGTTTTTGCCATGTTCACATGCTTGCAATTGTATTTTCTGATCCCTTTTGCCTCAAGGTCACTAAGGGACTTTTGTTAAGCTCTTTGAGTAGCTCCACGCCATGCTTTACTTTTCCATGTTAAGTTCCCGTAGCATAAAGTTTTCATGATCCAAAGTGTGCTACCTGATCTGAACCTGTTTACCAATTGCACTTTTGCCATGCTTGTTTGAACCTGTTAATGGATGAATTGGCTGTAGCTTAGTGTTCATATTTTGTCAAGCATCATGAGTGGATCCCTGCCATGTATTTTGTTGCCATGTTTGAGTGCTGTAGCATATTTATCTTGATGCATTTAGATGGCTACTTGTTGTTTATCGCAGACCGGTGCCATATTTGTTTTGCTTGCCATTTCCAAACCGTGTCTCCGATTCCGGTGTTCTTTATATCGATTTCAAGTGAAATCACCTCAACTTTCTAGTGGCACACTTGGATTTCCATGTTGAGGCCAGGTTCAATCATTCCTTGCCAAATCTTGCATATGCATCACATATCGCATCCCGCATAGCATACCATGTTTGCATCATGTTGTTGGAGCATTGCACGTGGTTGATTGTGTTCCTTTTGCTTGTTTGTCTTGTTTGGGTAGAGCCGGGAGACGAGTTCGCTAACGAGGAGCCCGTTGAGTTTGCTTTTGAGGATCTAGTCAACTCTGACAACTTTGTAGGCAAGATGATCATACCCTCGAAATCACTTCTATCTTTGCTTTGCTAGATGCTCGCTCTTTTGCTATGCCTATGCTACGATGCCTACCACTTGCTTTTCATGCCTCCCAAATTGCCATGTCAAACCTCTAACCCAGCATGTCCTAGCAAACCGTTGATTGGCTATGTTACCGCTTTGCTCAGCCCCTCTTATAGCGTTGCTAGTTGCAGGTGAAGATTGGAGATCGTTCCTTGTTGGAACATTGTTATTTGTTGGGATATCATTATATTATCTTGTTATCTTAATGCATCTATATACTTGGTAAAGGGTGGAAGGCTCGGCCTTTTGCCTAGTGTTTTGTTCCACTCTTGCCGCCCTAGTTTCCGTCATATCGGTGTTATGTTCCCGGATTTTGCGTTCCTTATGCGGTTGGGTAATAATTGGAACCCCTTGACAAATCGCCTTGAATAAAACTCTTCCAGCAATGCCCAACCTTGGTTTTACCATTTGCCACCTAGCCTCTTTTTTCCTTGGGTTTCCGGAGCCCAAGGGTCATCTTATTTAAACCCCCCCGGGCCAGTGCTCCTCTGAGTGTTGGTCCAAACTAGAGCCCTGTGCAGCGCCCACTCGGGGAAACTCAAGGTTTGGTTTTAGTTGTACGGATTGCTCATCTGAGTGTGCCCTGAGAACGAGTTATGTGCAGCTCCTATCGGGATTTGTCGGCACATTCAGGCGGTGTTGCTGGATTTGTTTTAGCTTGTCGAAATTGTCTTGTAGAACTGGGATACCGAGTCTGATCGGAATGTCTCGGGAGAAGGTACATCCTTCGTTGACCGTGAGAGCTTGTCATGGGCTAAGTTGGGACTCCCCTGTAGGGATTTGATCTTTTGAAAGCCGTGCCCACGGTTATGGGCAGATGGGAATTTGTTAATGTCCGGTTGTAGATAACTTGAACCTTAACTTAATTAAAATGAATCAACTGCGTGTGTGTGACCGTGATGGTCTCTTCTCGGCGGAGTCCGGGAAGTGAACACGGTGTTGGAGTAATGTTTGTCGTAGGTTGTTCTCTAGTTCTTCGTTCGTGCTTTGCCTTCTCTTCTCGCTCTCTGTTGCGAACAAGTTAGCCACCATATAAGCTAGTCGCTTGCTGCAGCTCCACATATTACCTTGCCTTTCATATAAGCTTAAATAGTCTTAATCGCGAGGGTGTGAGATTGCTGAGTCCCTGTGACTCACAAATTACTTCAAACCAGATGCAGGGCCCGATGACTCCGTTCCAGATGATGCGCTTGAGCTCAAGTGGGAGTTTGATGAAGACTCACGCTGTTACTATGTGTCTTTCCCTGATGATCAGTAGTGATGCCCAGTTGGGGCGATCGGGACCGTGTGGCATGTTGGGGTTGATCTTTTATTTTGGTACCGTAGTCGGACCATGAGTGTATTGGATGATGTAATGCTATTTATGTACTTTGTGTGACGTGGCGAGTGTAAGCCAACTATGTACATTTCCCCTTATTATCTATTTACATGGGTTGTTGTGAAAATTACCTTACTTGCGACATTGCTTTCAATGCGGTTATGCCTCTAAGTCATGCTTTGACACGTAGGAGATATAGCCGCATCGAGGGCGTTACATCCACCCTCGGGGCTGAGGGTTTGTACCAATAGCTATGTGTTTAATCTCTCTCTCTCTCTCTCTCCCTCTTGTTCTTGATATGTCACGATCTTGATGTATCGTTGGCTTTGTTAATATAGTCGGATCATATGGTGTTTTCCCCTCTCTATTATGATGTGATGAACTGAGTTTTCCCCTTTGAGATTTTGTTGTTATCGGATTGAATACTTTTATGAATTTGAGAGCACTTGATATATGTCTTGCAGATGAATACTCATGGTGACAATGTGGTATCGTATTGATTCACTTGATATGTGTTTTGGCATTCAACTCGCGGATTCCCGCGGTGACATTGGGGTAATCTTTGCATAGGGGTTGATGCACGCTCTCGTCTTTGTTTCTCCGGTAGAAATCTTGAGGCACTCTTTGAAGTTCTTTGTGTTGGATTGAGTATTATGTATCTGAAATTATTTGGTGTTATTTTAGTATGAACTCTTGGATAGATCGATTAGAAAGAATAGCTTCGAGGTGGTTTCATACCCTACAAACAATTTCTTCTTAGGTTCTCCGCTAGATAGGAACTTTGGAGTGTTTCTTCATCGCACTTTGTGGGGTGGTTATATGATCTAGTTATATTAGCTCTGTTGAGAGATTGCACTAGCGAAAGTACGGACCCTAGGCCTCATTTTCAAGCATTGCAATACCATTTTTGTGCCCATTTACTATTTGCTACCTTGCTATTTTTATTTATTCAGATTATAAAAATATATTTCTACCATCAATATTACACTTTTATCACCATCTCTTCGCCGAACTAGTGCACCTATACAATTTGCCATTGTATTGGGTGTGTTGGGGACACAAGAGATTTCTTGTATTTGGTTGTAGGGTTGTTTGAGAGAGACCATCTTCATCCTACACCTCCCACGGATTGATAAACCTTAGGTCATCCACTTGAGGGAGAATTGCTACTGTCCTACAAAACTTTGTGCTTGGAGGCCCAACTCGTGTCTACAAGAATAAAGTTCCATAGTACACATCAGTCAATGATGCGGTCTATGCCAATTACTTTACTATGATGTTGGATGGGCCATCCCGTACATGGTTTAAAAGTTTGCCTGCTAATTCCTTCAGCTCATGGGCAGAGTTGAAGGCACGTTTCATCATGAATTTCCAAGGGACATGCAAGCAACCTTTGACAATTATCGATCTGGATAACTGCGTGCAGTGTGAGGATGAGTCGGCCCACCATTGGGTCCGCGGGTGTCGGTTATTATTCTCTCGTCGAATAGTATTGCGGCGGGTCAGGTGGTTCTGGTCTTGGAGAAGAACTATCACTTTACCGCCCCCCCCCCATTAGCAGAAGCTTAGACGGATTAAGCATTATTGTAATGACATGGGCGAGCTCATGACGGCTCTCATTAATTATTTAGACTCTGATAACGCTAAAGACCCTGGATCGATGATGAGAGATCCAGCAAGGGCAAGAAGAATGGCAATGATAAGGGTCAATGGCAGAATACGGCAGGGCATAATTGCAACAACCAGGGTAACGATGATAAGCACAGACACCCTGATGGCGGGTCAGATCTAGTAGCTAACACCAACACTGGGTACAAGAATCAGCGTAGTAATGGTAATGGTTAGCCGCCCTTTGGTGGTGCAAAGCCTTTTAATCTTGAGGCACCGCTTAATTAATGACACCTTCCTGAAGCACATTCTTCCAAACTAGCCATCCACTCATGCCTGGAAGGATTGTTGGGTTATGCGGGAGTTTAGGAACTACAGCCTCAGTCAGAATCATGGCAATAATAATGGGCCACCCGACGGGTCAGGGTCCGGCTCTCATGGGTCTGGCTTTGGTGGGGGCGGCTCAAGTTCTGGCTATCTAGGTTAGGGTAACCAGGGTGGTTATAACCAACGGTCTAGTCAGGGTAACCAGCAGCAAGGTAATCGATCAGTATATTAGAGTAATCCAAAGCAGCTTAATGGTGGCCAATACCATGTTTTCACCACTAGTCTTTGCAAATGAGATCAAAAGGTTCATAAGCGCGCTGTCAATTCTGTTGATCCGGCAATGCCCTAATGTCTCTGATGGTCAGAGCATCCGATCACATGGAGTTGAGAGGATCACCCGCCTTGGGTTGAGAATCTGGGTCATCTGGACTTGGTGCTAGCCCCTCAAGTAGGTGGTTATAAGTTCACAAAAGTGCTCATGGATGGTGGCAGCATCATCAACATCTTATATTACGATACCTTTCGTCATATGAATCTGACCGAAAAACACCTCAAGTGATCATCAATAGTTTTCCATGGTGTAGTGGCTGGTAAGTCGGCCTGTCCAGTGGGGAAGATATCGCTGGAAGTGGCCTTTGGTGATGATCGTAATTACATGACAGAGTCCTTATGGTTTGAGCTGGTCAAGATCAAGAGTCCATATCATGCTCTATTCGGTTAGCCGGCTTATGCTCGGTTTATTATATTTACTTGCAGCTTAAGATGCTAGGGCCAAACGGGGTGATCATGGTTCATGGTGACTGGAAAATCGCCTTGGAGTGCGAGGAAGGAGATGCAACTTACGCAGAATCAGCTTGTGCTACTAAGCAGCTCAAGTTTTATAAGGACAATGTTGACCCAGCTGATATGACCCCTCTAAAGAAGCCTAGTACAGAGTAGGACCCTTTGTTGAAGTTTAAGTCGGCTGATAACACCAAACAGGTGGATTTTGTCCCTGGTGACTCGTCTCAGCAGTTTTAGCATAGGGGCTAATATGGATCCCAAACAGGAAAGCGTGCTCATGGAGTTCATCCATGAGGATCGGGACATCTTTGCATGGAATCCTTCTGACATGCCAGATGTATCGAGAGAATTCGTTGAACACACCCTTAATGTGGATCCCAAGTTTAAGCTGGTCAAACAGTTCCTCCATAGATTCAATGAAGAGCGGCGTAAGGCTATTGGAGAAGAATTAGCCCGGCTCTTAGCGGCTAGGTTCATCGTGGAAGTTTTTCACCCTGAGTGGTTAGCTAACCCCGTGCAACAGTGGGTTGTGAGAGTTTATGCTTCCTAGACGCTTACTCTAGATATGATCAAATTAAAATGGCAGACAAAGACCAAGAGAAGACATCCTTCATCAGACCTTTCGGGGCTTTCTGCTATGTTTCTATGCCTTTTGGGATCAAGAGTGCTCAAGTGACTTATCAGCCCTGTGTTCAGAATTGTCTTCACAGTCAGATTGGGTGTAACGTTCATGCTTATGTGGACGATATTGTGGTCAAATCTAGGAAGAAGGAGACTCTCCTAGATGATTTCAGAGAAACTTTTGACTATCTCTGGGTCTACAAGATGATTCTTAACCTGACCAAGTGTGCCTTTGGCGTGCCTATAGGCAAGTTGCTAGGTTTCATGGTGTCAGAACGAGGCATTGAGGCTAACCCAGAGAAGATTAAGGACATTACTTCACTTTCTAAGCTGGCATGTGTTAATGATGTCCAGCGTCAGATGGGCTGCATTGCGGCTTTGAGCCGGTTCATAAGTTGCCTGGGAGAGAAGGCCATTCCTTTATATCAAATGATGAAGAAGACAGACCACTTTGTCTGGAGTGAGGCGGCGGATCAAGCATTTGAGGACCTTAAAAAAGAGTTAGCTGAGCCGCCCATCCTTGTTGCTCCCATTGAAAAAGAGCCTTTGCTTCTGTACGTGGCGGCTAATAATAAAGCAGTCAGCGTAGTAGTTGCCATGGAGCGTAAGGAGGTGAGTAAGGAGTAACCAGTTCAGCGGCCAACTTATTATATCTGTGTTGTTTTGACTGAGTACAAGAAAAGATACCCATATTGGTAGAAGCTGGTGTTTGGGGTGTTCATGGCGAGTCAGAATTTGAATTTTTTTCCTTGGGCATCCTATTACTGTGGTCAGTTCTGCTAACATGATTCAGACAGACTTAAGCATCGCTACAGGTGAGAAAGTCTTATCGTAGTCAACCCCTCGAACTTGTCGAAAACCTTTTGTGACAAGTCGAGCTTTGTAGACAGTGATATTACCATCAGCGTCTGTCTTCTTCTTTAAGATCCATTTTTTCTCAATGGCTTGCCGATCATCGGGCAAGATCACCAAAGTCCACACTTTGTTCTCATACATGGATCCTATCTCAGATTTCATGGCCTCAAGTTGTTTGTAGGAATCTGGGATCATCGTAGCTTCTTCATAGTTCGAAGGTTCGCCGTTGCCTAACAACATGAGTTCCAGGACATGATTACCATACCACTCTGGTTCGGAACATGTTCTGGTCGACCTATGAAGTTCAGTAGGAACTTGATCTGAAGTTTTATGATCATTATTATTTGCTTCCTCTTTGGTTGGTGTAGACATCATGGGAACAGTTTTCTCTGATGTGCTACATTCCAATTCGAGAGAAGGTAGAACTACCTCATCAAGTTCTACTTTCCTCCTAGTCACTTCTTCCAAGAGAAACTCCTTCTCTAGAAAGGACCCATTCTTAGCAACAAAGATCTTGCCTTTGGATCTGTGGTAGAAGGTATACCCAATTGTTTCTTTAGAGTATCCTACGAAGACGCACTTCTCCGCTTTGGGTTCGAGCTTGTCAGGCTGAAGCCTTTTGACATAAGCATCACATCCCAAAACTTTAAGAAACGACAACTTAGGTTTCTTGCCAAACCACAGTTCTTACGGTGTCGTCTCAACAGATTTAGATGGTGCCCTATTTAACGTGAATTGGCTATCTCTAATGCATAACCCCAAAATGATAAAGGCAAATCGGTAAGAGACATCATAGAATGCACCATATATAATAAAGTATGATTACGACGTTCGGACACACCGTTATGTTGTGGTGTTCCAGGTGGCATGAGTTGTGAAATAATTCCACATTGTCTTAAATGAAGGCTAAACTCATAACTCAAATATTCGTCTCCGCAATCAGATTGTAGAAACTTTATTTTCTTGTTACGTTGATTCTCCACTTCACTCTGAAATTCTTTGAACTTTTCAAATGTTTCAGACTTGTGTTTCATCAAGTAGATATACCCATACCTACTCAAATCATCTATGAAGGTTAGAAAATAACGATACCCGTCGCATGCCTCCACACTCATCGGACTGCATACATCGGTATGTATTATTTCCAATAAGTCATTAGCTCGCTCCATTGTTCCAAAGAATGGAGTTTTAGTTATCTTACCCATCAGGCATGGTTCGCAAGTACCAAATGATTCATGATCAAGTGATTCCAAAAGTCCATCTGAATGGAGTTTCTTCATGCACTTTACACAAATATGACCTAAACGGTAGTGCCAAAAGCATGTTGCACTATCATTATCAACTTTGCATATTTCGGCATCAATATTATGAATATGTGTATCACTACTATCGAGATTCAACAAGAATAGACCATTCACCAAAGGTGCATGACCATAAAAGATATTACTCATAATAATAGAACAACCATTATTGTCTGACTTAAATGCATAACCATCTCGCAATAAACAAGATCTAGTTATAATGTTCATGCTCAACGATGGCACCAAATAACAATTATTGAGGTCTAAAACTAATCCCGAAGGTAGATGTACAGGTAGCGTGCCGACGGCGATCACATCGATGTTGGAACCATTCCCGACGTGCATGGTCACCTCGTCCTTAGCCAATCTTCCTTTATTCCATAGGTCATGTTTTGAGTTCCAAATATGAGAAACTGAACCAATATCAAATATCTAGGCACTACTACGAGCATTAGTAATGTAATCATCAATAAGATGTATATCAAATATACATTTGTTCACTTCGCCATCCTTCTTATCTACCAAGTATTTGGGGCAGCTCCGCTTCCAGTGACCATTTCCCTTGTGGTAGAAGCACTAAGTTTCAGGCTTGGGTCCAGCTTTGGGTTTTCTTCATGGGAGCGGCAACTTCATTGCCATTCTTCTTTAAGTTCTCTTTCTTTCTTTTGCCCTTTTTTCTTGAAACTAGTGGTCCTATTAACCATCAACACTTGATGCTCCTTCTTGATTTCTACCTCCACTGATTTCAGCATCGCGAACAGCTCGGGAATGGTTTTCGGCATCCCTTGCATATTGTAGTTCATCACAAAGCCTTTGTAGCTTAGCGGCAGTGACTGAAGAACTCAGTCAATAACACTCTCAATGGATGATCAATTTCCAACTAAGTCAAGTTGTTATGATACCTAGACATTTTGAGTATGTTTTCACTGATAGAACTGTTCTCCTCCATCTTAAAACTATAGAACTTGTTGGAGACGTCATATCTCCTCAACCCAGGCATTAGCTTGAAATATCATTTTTAGCTTTCAGAACATCTCATATGCTCCGTGGTGCTCAAAACTCTTTTGGAGCCCCAGCTCTAAGCTGTAAAGCATGACACACTGAACTATCGAGTAGTCATCAATCCACGTTTGTTAGGTGTTCACAATGTCTAGATTAGCGGGAGCGGGTGGGTTTCCTAGAGGTGCATCAAGGACATAATTCTTCTGTGCAGCAACGCAGATAATCCTCAAGTTACGAACCTAGTCCGTGTAGTTGCTACCATCATCTTTCAACTTAGCTTTCTCTAGGAATGCATTAAAATTCAAGGGAACAGTAGCACGGGCCATTGATCTACAACATAGATATGCAAAAACTATTAAGACTAAGTTCATGATAAATTATAGTTCAAATAATCAAATTACTAATGAACTCCCACTTAAATCAGCATCCCTCAAGTTGTCTAAGTGATACATGATCCAAATCAACTAACTCATGTTCGACCATCACGTGAGATGGGGTAGTCTTCAATGGTGCACATCACTATGTTGAACCATATCTACTATATGACTCACATTCGACCTTTCGGTCTCCAGTGTTCAGAGACCATGTCTGTACATGCTAGGCTCGTCAAGTATAACCCAATTATTATGCATGTGCAAAACTGGCTTAGACCCGTTGTTTGTAAATGTAGAGTCTATCACACCCGATCATCAGAAGGTGCTTCGAAACGATGAACTTTAGCAATGGTGCATACTTAGGGAGAACACATTTATCTTGAAATTAAGTGAAAGGATCATCTTATAATGCTATCTTCGTTCTAAGAAAAATAAGATGCATGAAGGATAAACATCAAATGCAATCAAAATATGTGACATGATATGGCCATAATCGTCTTGTGCTTTTGATCTCCATCTCCAAAGCATCGGCATGATCTCCATCGTTGCGTCGGGGTTCGTCTCACCAACTATTGCTTCTACAACTATTGCTAACGCATAGAAATAAAGAAAAGCAATTACATGGCGCCTAGTGATTGACACACGGGTCATACAATAATTAAAGACAACCCTAAGGCACCTGTCGGTTGTCATACCCATCAACATGCAAGTCATGAACTTATTACAAAACCTGATCATCTCATACATCAACATATATCACATCATATCATGACCATATCACATCACAATATGACCTGCAAAAACAAGTTAGACGTCCTCTACTTTGTTGTTGCAAGTTTTACGTGGCTTCTATGGGCAACTTAGCAAGAACCATTCTTACCTACGCAAAACCACAACTGTGATTATCAAGTTTGTTGTTTTATCCTTCTGCAAGGACTATCCATAGTCAAATTTGATTTAACTAAAGTAGGAGAAACAGACAACCGCCAGCCACCTTTATGCAAAAACAAGTTTCATGTCAGTCGGTGGAACCGGTCTCGTGTATGTGGACATGTACGGTTGGTCCGGGCTGCTTCATCCCACAATACTGTCAAATCAAAATAAGACGTTGGTGGTAAGCAGTATGAACATCACCGCCCGCAACTCCTTTGTGTTCTACTCGTGCATATCATCTATGCATAGACCTGGCTCATGATGCCACTATTGGGGGACGTTGCATGGAAAACAAAAAAATTATATGCACACGCAAGATATATCCATGGAGATGCATAGATATGAGAGGGGGAGAGCATCTACATACCCTTGTAGATTACTAAGCGGAAGCGTTTATCAACGCGGTTGATGTAGTCGTACACCTTCATGATCCATCCCGATCAAGTACCGAATGTACGCACTACAAAAAAAAGACACATCCGTGACATTTTGGGCCGAACAATTTTTTTTTCTGTCATACATATGACACTTCTATGACGATAATTGTGACAAAACCCGGTATCATCATAGATGTGGTGGGCTCCTACTTCTATGACAAAAAATCATGACAGAAAATGGGCTTTTCGTCCTGGGCGGGCGGGAGACGCAGCTGCATGACATTCTTTGGGCCGTCCATGATGGAAAAAACGATGGTAGAAGCGAGGGGGAGGAAAATTTCAGGGAGTTCCCGGTTACGGTGGGAGGTCGAGGGCCGAGCGATGCGCGTTTCTCTCGTACACGTACGCACGTGTGTGCGAGGCGTTGGCTCTAACTGAACCCGAGCGATTGCACTACAGGCTACGCGTTACTGAACCCGAGCGATCGATCGATTCCTTCGGTACTGCTGCTAACTGAAGCCGATCAATTGGATGAACAGTGAGCGTTGCGGGGGGGGTGGATGAGGAGTGAGCGGTGGCGCTGCCTCTGGATGAACAGGACCCCGTGGTGCAGAGGGCTGGATGAACAGTAGACGGTGGAGGGGTGCCCGTGGAGGGGTGGTTGAACAGGACCCCGTGGTGTGGAGGGCTGGATGAACGGTAGACGATGGAGGGGTGCCCATGGAGGGGTGGTTGAACAGTAGCCGGTGGAGTAGCGCACGGTGGAGGCTGGATGAACAGGAGCCCGTGGAGGCTAGAGGTGGTCGACGGTGGAGATGAACAGTATCCTGTGGAGTCCCGTTTTGTGGTACGCCACATCCCTCCCGATGAATAGGACCCCCGTTTCGACTGTAGGAGTTCCGTTTTGCGGTACGCCACACCCCTCCCGATCAACAGGACCCCCGTTTCGACCGTAGGAGGTCCGTTTCCTCCATTTTGTGGTACGCCACACCCTCCCGATCAACAGGACCCCCGTTTCGACCGTAGGAGGTCCGTTTTCTCCGTTTTGCGGTACGCCACACCCGTCCCGATCAACAGGACCCTGTTCCGAACGTAGGAGGTCTGTTTCCTCCATTTTGCGGTACGCCAGGCCTCATTTCCATCGCCTATCCCGTCCAAGCCCTCCCGATGAACACGACCGCGCATTCCGTTCCGACCCAGCCGGTTGGCTCCCACGCATTCCGTTGCCTCCCGATGAACACAACACATTCCGTTGCCTCCCCATGAACACGACGCATTCCGTTGCCTCCCCATGAACACGGCGACAACGCTATTTCTCTGTTCTGACCCAGCCATGTATACGAGCCCTGGCCGTACGTATGCGCGAGTAGGCGTTCAAGACCCCGCCCGTATGTACACATACGTGGCCGTATTTTCTTTCTTGCACCCTGGCCGCTATACGTACATGTACATGCTACGTGCGCGCCTCTACTACGACACATTCGGGCCTCTACATCCACCAGTATATATGTACGTACACGTCCGCGACCAGAATGACAATGCTATGTACGCTTCGACCAGGTGGGTCCCGACTGTCAGGCACTTCCTTACGTGCGAAGATGTAGCTGGTGGGTCCCAGCAGTCAGAGGGGAAACGTTTTTTTGCGAAATACGGTGGCCCGTCCGGTGGGTCCCCGCTGTCAGGTGGAGGAATAATTATTTTGCACGTAATAAGGAGGCACTTCCTTGCTGCGGCCATGGACCCAGCTATTAGCCTCTCCACGTACAGTCCACGTCCGATGGAAGCCGTTCCTTGACCACGTTGACCACGCCGCGCCGAGAGTACCAGGGCGGTGGACGACGGTGAGGCCTAGGAAGGGGATGACGCGGAGCCAGGGAAGACGCGACAGTGGATGCCCACGCGTAGAGGAGTACGAGGGTTCACTGGTTCGGTGCGGTGTGAGGCTGCCGTCACCGTAGAATAACAGGGGGTGTGGGTGAGTAGAGGGACGGCCTGGACAGCGCTGGGAGTAGTAGGGGGCGGTGAGGCCTTTGCCGCATTGCAGCCGGCCACGGGAGGCAGGAGCACGAGGCATGATCGGCGCTGGTTTGGGCGGCTGGAGCAAGAAGACCAGAGGTTGAAGAAGCCCTACGGCCGTTGGATGGACATCGTACGATCACTAGAGCTAGAATCGTGCATATTGACTAAGTTGACAAAGCCCTCCATCCCCATAAACTTAGTAGGCCCACAAGTCAGCCTGCCACTATACTGGGTCCTAGCTAACAGGGGGAGTATTCATTTTTTTGTGCGTAATAAGGAGGTACTTCCTTGCGTGCGAAGATATAGCTGGTGGGTCCGAGCTGTCAGTGGCGGTAACGTTTTTTCACGATATATAGAGGCCCTTTCGGTGGGTCCCTGATGTCAGGTGGAGGAAAGCCTCAAATATATGGAAAACAACATACAGCCCATCTGCCATTATTTCTAATAATTTATAGCCCATTTGCTAATTATTAAGGTTTTTTTTGGATCCCATATTCTTTTTGTTAGCATTACAGCCCATATTGTGGCCACGGTTAAAAAATTATACGAAATTTTGCATATTTCGGTGCGCTCCGAACTGTTTTTAATCCCGAAATTTCGACTCACATTCAAACTGATTTTAAAAATAATGTATATCAATATGAAATCCAACAAATTCTCCATGCATAAAAATTAATGTAATTTAAAATATTGACATGAAAAAAATATATTTGAAACTAATTGCCAGTTTGATGTGTTTTAAAAATGTACAACCCATTTCTCATTACTGATGGGCCATTTTCTCGGCTAGCCGAATGAAAGCTCTCCTCGTCTTGAAAGATTTGCAGCCCAACAGGCCTGACAAAGCGACTTACTTGGCGAATCACAAAAAAACTGGGCTGTGGCCGTGGACCCAGTTGTCAGCCTCTCCATGTAGAGTACTCTTCCGATGGAATGTCATTGACCACGTTGACCACGCTGCGCCGAGAGCACCAATGCGGTGGACAACTGTCGGCGTTCTGGGAATGGGGGTCCCCAGACTTGCCTGCCTGCGGCCTGCGGCGTGGCTCGGGGCCCAGCGCGGCCCATCTTCACCAACACAAACCCAAGATCCTCGCGAGGGGCCAAGCCTCGCGGGGCGGACGACGCGGAGCTTCCTCAGGCGCGGCCTCGTCAGGCTGGCTCACGAGGAGGCGGAGAGATCAAGGCCCATGTCTGACGCAAGCCATGATGACCGGGGGCGCCAGGCGGGTGCCAGCCCGCGCAGCGTCCTCCCTTCCTCTTTGGTACAAAGGGGGCAAGCGCAGCCGCGGAGTACCGAGGCATCAGACATAGGTTGCCATTTCGGTGCAACGAGACCAAGACCAGGAGGACTATGAGACAGAGGTCACCGTGGAGCCCAAGACGGTGTCATCACCAGAGCTTTGCGCAGGCGAAGACTACTTTTGTCAGGATAGTTGATACTAGCTATCCCCCTTCAAATTAGCCCGCCATTGTTGGCTCCCTTCCCGCTCGATATTTGGGAAGAGGACCAGGGCCTCTATAAATAGGACCAGCAACCCACAGGCGGAAAAAGAGGGAGAAAGAGAGAGAGGCTAGAGGTTGGGGAAGAAAGAGCTGGCCAGAGAGTTGGAAAGATAGAGAAGGTCAGGTAGAGAGAGAGAGGGGTGACTGAGCTCCTCCTAGTAGTTCATCGCCCCAGCCAAGAGCAGACCCTCACGAGGATGTTCTTCCTTGTATTGTTCATCATCATCAGCCCAAGAGGCAATCCGCCACACCACACACTGGAGTAGGGTATTACACCACAACGGTGGCCTGAACCAGTATAAATGTCAGGACCCCGACTCAATTCCACATCGATCTAGCATGTAACACCTCATATCACTTTGCGGCCTCACGCACGGTATTCCCACGGGTGTCGCCTTACCTTTGCCCGGGACCGTTTGCGCCTTTTGGCACACGTATATGACAGTGTCGCTAGCATCCATATGATAAGGAGCCCGGGCTGACATGGCTAGTCGTAAACCCAAAGTGGCACAGACTTACAGGGACAGGCATCCATGACCCAGCATCGAACGTGTCAGTCATCAGCGAGTGAATCCAGGCTGTAGCACTGGGCTAGCAGGACTCTGGTGAACCGGGCTGTAGCGGGCTAACATGACTCCGGTATTCATCGCGTGACATTTCCCCGAAGGGACAGACACAGGAACGAAGAAGGACACATGCCGGCCAGCCTAAGTGTTCCGGAGCAGTAGCAAGCTACCATGGCTCGGTGGAAACACTAGGAGACATTTCCCGGTAAGAGAGGCTACTAAAGATAAACAACTAGATGGTCAGATCCCACACATACCAAGCATTTCAATAACATACACACAATATGCTCGATATGTGCAAATACAACATGGCATCACAACATGACTCTATGACTCAAGTAATTTATTCAATAGGCTCCGAGGAGCAAGATATTACAAACATGGGTCTCATAACCCAACAATCAGAGCATACAAGTCAAAGCACATGCGGAAGCTTATCATGTCTGGGTACAGACATCTACAAATGAAAAGGGCTGAGAAGCCTGACTATGTACCAGATCCTGCCGAGGGCACAAGATCGTAGCTGAGGTAACAAGCTAAACGTCGAAGTCCATACGGAACTACTAGCGAGACCGAAACCTCTCTGCAAAAACATAAAATAGGCAAACGTGAGTACAAATGTACCCAGCAAGACTTACATCAGAACTATCTACATATGCATCATTATCAACAAAGAGGATGGTGGGGTTTAACTGCAGCAAGCCAGCTTTCACTCGGTGGCTATCCTGAACTACGACTGCAAGTAACTCCTTTGAGGTGGCGCACACAAGTCCACATATTCACCATATCAATACACCACTATGGATCCGCTCCCGTCTCCCTACGAGAACGCCATCCATAGCACTCACGCTTATCTTGCGTATTTTAGAGTATCCACTTTCACTTGTCTATGAACTGATATAAGCATCCCAGAAGTCCTTTTCCGCGGACACGGCTATTCGAATAGATAATGTTAACCCTGCAGGGGTGTACTTCTTCACACACGCTCTCACCACTTACCGCCGTTTACATGACATGTACTCGGCAACCTTCAAGCGGAAGCCCAACGTGGGTGAGGCCACGGCCTACCTAAACACTCAAGTCTCTAGTCCAGGTTTATCGCCTATTCGGGTTCCATCCATGAGGAGATCCGGCCGGAGTTTCGCTCACAGCCCCAAACGATGTGAGCAGGGTTCCGTGACACCAAACGAGCACCTGGTATACCCGGCCACATGCCTACCGCATCACAGCCCACCCCTCCGGTCAGCGCTGCCCACGGCCTCCAGCATACTACAAACACCAGAAACTACTTGCAACTCCTGGACAGAGGACAAGGGTGATTAAGAAGCCGAGAGGGTCCATTGGTTTCGGGCCCAAGGCGTGGTAGTAGCTGAATCATGGATCACAAACACAGAACTCAGTTCTTGAGGACGGCTGCAATGAGACAACCCACCATGTACTCCTACATGGCCTCTCACCGCTACCTTTACCAGATCATATTCACACACTTAGCTCACACCCAGTAGGACATGTTCACACACCTCTGATTCATCCCCGGTGAATCAGACCTGACTCAACTCTAAGCAGTAGCAGGCATGACAAACAAGCATGAATGAGTAGGCACAAAAGGGCTCAAACAACTCCTACTCATGCTAGTGGGTTTCATCTATTTACTGTGGCAATGACAGGTCATGCAAAGGATAAAGGGGTTCAGCTACCGCAGCAAGTAACAAATATGTCGTTGTTGTCCTAATGCAGTAAAAGAGAGCAGGAGCGAGAGAGTGGGATTTTATCGGAATGAACAAGGGGGTTTTGCTTGCCTGGCACTTCTGAAGATAGCATTGAGTCTTCATCAGTGTCAACGATCACATCATCGGTACAACGTCTATCGAGGGGGAACAACACCGGCAAACACAGAAGAAACACGATCAATGCAATGCACAATATGATGCATGCTACGACATGGCAATATGAATGTGTTTTGGGCTAATGCACCTAGCTATGATTTAAATGAAGTTGGTTTGAATACATGATTCAAATTCCAACTCCATATATGGTTATTTAAATGCCCTTTATTTGTTTTGTCCAAAATAGAGGACAAACATTGTTCAAACATGCATAAAAATGGTACAGATGGATTCCTTGAATTTTTCTGATAATTTTTCATATATAAATTATTTAATTTGGTGTTACGGTTGAATTTCTATGATTTTTAGAAGTTTATACAATTTTCTGGAATTTCCTGAATTTATTTTAAATCCAGAAAATGATTTAACTGCGTCAGCCTGACGCCAGCATGACGTCAGCGAGTCAACGGCCAGGTCCAGGTCAAACCTGACGTGCGGGGTCCACACGTCAGTGACACAGGATCTAATCCCGGTCAAACCCAGCGCTGACTGGGGTTTGACCAGGGGTGGGGCCCACTGTCAGTGGCTATAGGTTGCTTAACTAGCTGGGTTAGCTCCTAATGACGGAGCCACGTCAGCTCCTGCTGGAGTTTCGCCGGCGGTGACCTCGAACCGCGGCGGAGTTCGCTCGGAACTCGCCAGAGTCGACGGATCGACGCGCCAGGGGCACCAGAGGATAGCCCATGCCGTGCACATCTAGGGGGACCAACGGGAGGTGCGGGGGTGGCCGGAGTTCGTCGGAGTGGAACCCGCGGCGGCTACCGGAGTTCGGGTCTCAGCGGTTTCGGCACTAGGGTGCACGGGAGGGGAAACGGGTGGTGGACTTGGCCTTCTGGGGAGCTCCTGAGCATGGGCCTGAGGTCGGACGCGAGCTATGCTAGCTAGAGCGACGGCGGCGGCATGGCCGGTGGCGGTGGGGTTTCGTCCTTGGTAGATAACCTAGCTATGGCGCGCGAACGACGAAACAGAGAGGGGGAAACGGACGGAGAGCTCACGTAGACCCTGTAGAGGTGGACAGCGAGCTTGAGGGAGGCCGGACGGGGACGGATTTGACGGCGGTGACCCGCGGTGGCCGAGGAGGGGAACGGCGAAGCTGGCAGCATCCAGGGCTTCCGGCGCCTTCCATCTTGGTGAGGAGGAAGAGGGGGACGGGGCGGAGCTTCTTGGCGCTTAGGCGAGGCGTGGGGTGGCCGTTGGCCACGGTGGTTCTCGTCGGCGGCGGCGGTCGCGTTCGGTGAGGAGAACAGAGGAGGGGGAGAGCGTTCCAGGGAGAGAGAGGAGAGGGGCACAGGGAGAGTAGGAGGGCTAGAGGGTTGCGTGGCGCTCGGGAGAGGCATCCAGAGGAGGAGGAGGCAGCCAGGCAGGGAGGAGGTGGCCGGGGCGCGTGGCCGCGCGCGCCGGGCGCGTGCCCGTGTCCTTCTGGCGAGGGAGGAAGACGACAGGGGGGGGGGAAGTGGCGGTGGGCTGGGCCGCTGGAGGAGCTGGGCCGGCTGGGCTGCCAGGTGAGTGCCAGGTAGTTTTCTCTCCTCTCTGCTTTTCCTATTTCTGTTTTCTATTTTTTTTCTTCCTCTATTTTGATTTAGTTTAGCAACTAAATCATTTTAATAAATTCTGGAGGTTTTTATGTGGCTTGCCAAAATATATACAAAGCCACTCACAAACTTCCAGAATTATTAGAGTCATATTTAATATATATTAAATATAAATCCATAGCAAATAATTATTGGATTAATTCAAATGGCCAAAATAAATATCTCTGTGACTCCAAAAATATTGTTTTAAATTTTACCTCTTACCAATATTTCCATGGAATAACAGGAACATTTTCTTGGACTCATTTGAGAAGATTTAAATGTTGGTTATTTTTAGAGGTTTCCTGAGGCTTTTGAAAATTCCTCAATTCAAATTTAAAGAAATTTAGACATGATGCATGGATGCAATGCCACTAGTTACAAGCAAGCTCTAGGGCTGTGACAACTCACCCCCACTAAACAAGAATCTCGTCCCGAGATTCAAGCATAGGGTAAGGTGAAGGGGGAACGCCAACTAGCACAATCTTCACGATCCAGGTTGCCCTTCATAAGAACATTGATTCGTTCATCATCATTGACTCGAAGTCTTGCCTTGAGAACTCCAACTATCATGACAACGAGAGGAAAGGAAAGACCCTAAAAGAATTGTTCTTCCCGAAGGTCGAACAACTCAGGATTAATCCACGGAATGAGACATAGCAACATCTCTCGAGCTGAGAGACGAAGCACACATCCATAGGAATGGAGTGAAGCAGATGACAAAGGTTCACTAGGTAGACAACAATTCCAGACTTAAGAATGTGGTGATCGGTTGTCAACGTAGCGAGGAGTTGAGTTGCCATGATACCACAACGAAACATCCTGGAGGAGGGTGATTCGTAGATTATTACCTTAAGTGGCAAAAAGAATTACCTTTGATTCAGAGATCATTGAAACTCTTTAAACTAGCCTAAGGCAATTCTCGAGCGATCGTTTGGAGGGGGTCGGTAGAATGGCATACTCGGACTTGGATGATGTGGATTACCTTGTTGAAGACAACGTAATGGATGAATTTGCTTACCACCAGAAATGGAAGAGACTCATGGTAGAATGGCACAGTGGCGGTGCAAGCTGGGAACAAAATGCAAATGCTGGGAATGATTTTGGTAACTGGGGAAGAACCCAACAATAGAGAGTGAAATCACTGTTTGAAAAGGTCATAGCATTACCGAGGAAACTGGGAGGAATCCAGTTAGTGCCGATGATAACACCTAACGCTTGTGCGTGCGCTCAAGAACTTGAGCATTTCCATAATCATCAAGATTTTACCAATATCCGTGTCCAGGATCCTGGCAACACAACTTACTACCATGATGAATACCGGTGGAAGATGCAGATGCAAAGGAAGATAACACCTTCTCAGATTTCACCTTAGCGAGGCCAAGGAAACAAAATCTGGATGATCGACCGAGAGACATTTAGCACTCCGCTTCTAATGTTCTCCTTGATGTGCTAGCGTAATCCATAGATAATTATGGTTTGATATCTAGAACATCAAGTAAAAGGTCGGACTTCGGGAACACAAAAATCATAAGGCACAACTAGGGAGTAAATCCTACGAAGTCCTTATGGGAAGGTGGCCAACTTCTTCAATCAAGATACTACAATAATAGGTCCTTCGGCTGGGTGGTGTTGGCCACGACATCCACTTTACCAGTTATCGAGGGACCAATATTATAGTTCTTGGGAAATGTTCCAACCATCATATCTGCCTGAGATTCAGATCTGGTTGGTGTCAGAATAATCCAGACTCATCGCGTCTAGGAAGAAAAATGAAAGTTTGCAACACAATTTGACGAGATAACGTTGCGAGATTCTCGGGAAATGAACTACGATAGCAAGCTCCAAACATGAGCTGGTTCTGCTACACACATGTGAACACGCTGTCCCAGACAAACATGATCACATGGTAGTCTTACAATAAAACACTACCGAGTTCTGGTAGGGAACCATCATCGGGGATATCAGAGTCTTGTGCATTACCATGGATTAACACTTAACTCCTTTCCCTGAACAAATCAGTCAGTGGCTTGGGGTGCTATGGAACACACATGGAGTGGAGGTAATTAATCTACCAAACCATAGTATACTTTGCACATGCATGACTGACTTGGGACGATTCCAGAGGAAACAAAACAAACCTTTCTCAAACCCACGGCGGCCACTTGCACCAAATGCACATGAATTAGAGGAAGTCACTTCTTCCATCCAAGCATAGGCTTCATGAACGGAACACGAAGGCATTGCTTACAAAGTTTCCAACACTAGGTTGATGTTCAACATGAATCATGGGGGAGACAAAATGCTGCTAATAGGCTCAACAGCAACTCATCAGAATTTTCATATCACTGGACTTCCACCATCATGTGAACAAGGGGATAGTATTGGTCAGACCAAAAGATGTAATGGTGTATGATCGAGGAATCAACCACGAGTAAGACAACATTACGAACATTGTTGGTTCTGATTTGATTTGACGATAGCCCATACTCAATCAAAGGTTTGGGTAAGATAATAGATCCAACAATTGTTCACAAGGACCAATTGATGAAGATATCATATTTCTTCAACACACACACACACACACAAAAAGATATCCCTTAACATGAACTGAGTCGGACAAGATTTTATCTTCCAACTCTCCAAGTTGTTGTTTAGCTTATCCAACTAGCTCAGGGTATCCAACACGGATTCTTGGAGAAAGGGTGGTTTACAAGGATAAACCAACTTGATCACGAGCTCAACATAGCGGTCGGGTGACGACCCGGTGATACTTCCGAGAAGATAATCGGAAAATCACAACCACCGATATGCTATTAAGCTCAAGAACAATCTTGCTTTTCAGGGCAAGACGATATGATCAACAGAGCGAGGGATTGGCACAATCCTAACTCATTGATCGAAGGGTGCACCGGAAATAAGGACTAGATAGCACGATCAGTCTTAGAATGATGATTCAAGAACCAACACGCTAAGAATGAAATTATTATCCTTTAACTACCAAGCAACGAGGTTGCTGGGAGCATGGATTTCACACATCACAATTCATTTGTTGGTATTCCGTTTGCATCAACATGAGGGCCGAGGAATGACTAATGATGGTGAGAAGTATCACTACGTCAAAATTCATGAGAGTTGGTGCAGTTCTCATGACAATTCTGACATGAAGGGGGTAATACTCCAAGGTAGAACAGAACCAAAAGCTGGATTGGCATTTGATCTGCGGAATACAACTACTTTGACCCAATCCTAGATATGGATGAGGTACTGGAGTTTGTTTCTCCAAGTCATTCAGGACAGAATGGCTTGACGGACCACAAGAGTAATAGGCATCGACAAACGAACGCACGCATACTCTTGACTATCAATTGATAGACGAAGGTCAGTAGATAACTAAAGAGGGACAACTCAAAGGAACATATAACTTTCTGAGTTGTGGATGCATAGATTAGTATGTCGAACCAAGTTCAACATAATTCTTCCGGATAACCCATGCAGAAAGGTTGAGCTGGCAGAGTCACAATATAGCATGGAGAACTCATCGAGAGCACTCTTGTTGTCATCTTTTGGTTCAGAAGAACTCCTGCCAAGAATGGTTCATGGTATTTGGAAGAACGATATACCACGGACCTCGAGGACTATCGCAAAGGTTGCTAATAACCTAAAGGAACGAGCAGAAACTATCAACATGAAGCAAGTAGGGTGAATCTTGGTTCCAAAACCCAGGAGTAGAATGCCTACTACTAAGTGGCATCACGGAATGCTTTCGATAATGACGGCCAGAATCATCACACTGGAAACACAGATCATGGCTAGACCACTAGATGATCCTCTAAGCACTTAGGGTCATAATAGGAACTCCAACATATATGTCAAGGCAATAAATTACCTCAACGCACCGGTTAGTGTGCTTGTTCTGACCATAAGGGACATCGGAGAACGGAAAGAAAGGATTTGCAAATGCATCAGACTGTTTAGAAACCTGGGATGACTCGGACAGCATAACGGCTGTAAATGCTCAAAAAGATTTGAGACATGCTACAAAAATGGTGGCATACCACTCAGAAGCACAATATCAAGGTCTCGAGATCAATAATTAACATACAGAGGTAGAAACTGAACTGAGGCTTAATTCCAACAATTCTATAAGTCTACGGATTAGTAACACATGATCCTGATAGAAAGAAGAGATAGCCTAGTTCTTAATCCCCGTAGGAAAGATAAGATGACTCAGATCAGAAGGGCATAAGGTATAAGGAAAAAAAAGAGCCTTACGTTCCATCCCACAATCAATTCCCCTACATATAGCTAAAGCATTTCTAGACTCAACTTCGACCAGTTTGGCTTCGTAATCCTACAGGCAGTCAAGCTCTGATACCAACGCTGTCAGGACCCCGACTCAATGCCACATCGATCTAGCATGTAACACCTCATATCACTTTGTGGCCTCACGCACGGTATTCCCACGGGTGTCGCCTTACCTTTGCCCGGGACCGTTTGCGCCTTTTGGCACACGTATATGACAGTGTCGCTAGCATCCATATGATAAGGAGCCCGGGCTGACATGGCTAGTCGTAAACCCAAAGTGGCACAAACTTACAGGGACAGGCATCCATGACCCAGCATCGAACGTGTCGGTCATCAGCGAGTGAATCCAGGCTGTAGCACTGGGCTAGCAGGACTCCGGTGAACCGGGCTGTAGCGGGCTAACAGGACTCCGGTATTCATCGCGTGACATTTCCCCGAAGGGACAGACACAGGAACGAAGAAGGACACATGCCGGCCAGCCTAAGTGTTCCGGAGCAGTAGCAAGCTACCATGGCTCGGTGGAAACACTAGGAGACATTTCCCGGTAAGAGAGGCTACTAAAGATAAACAACTAGATGGTCAGATCCCACACATACCAAGCATTTCAATAACATACACACAATATGCTCGATATGTGCAAATACAACATGGCATCACAACATGACTCTACGACTCAAGTAATTTATTCAATAGGCTCCGAGGAGCGAGATATTACAAACATGGGTCTCATAACCCAACAATCAGAGCATACAAGTCAAAGCACATGCGGAAGCTTATCATGTCTGGGTACAGACATCTACAAATGAAAAGGGCTGAGAAGCCTGACTATCTACCAGATCCTGCCGAGGGCACAAGATCGTAGCTGAGGTAACAAGCTAAACGTCGAAGTCCATACGGAACTACTAGCGAGACCGAAACCTCTCTGCAAAAACATAAAATAGGCAAACGTGAGTACAAATGTACCCAGCAAGACTTACATCAGAACTATCTACATATGCATCATTATCAACAAAGAGGATGGTGGGGTTTAACTGCAGCAATCCAGCTTTGACTCGGTGGCTATCCTGAACTGCGACTGCAAGTAACTCCTTTGAGGTGGCGCACACGAGTCCACATATTCACCATATCAATACACCACTATGGATCCGCTCCCGTCTCCCTACGAGAACGCCATCCATAGCACTCACGCTTATCTTGCGTATTTTAGAGTATCCACTTTCACTTGTCTATGAACTGATATAAGCAACCCAGAAGTCCTTTTCCGTGGACACGGCTATTCGAATAGATAATGTTAACCCTGCAGGGGTGTACTTCTTCACACACGCTGTCACCACTTACCGCCGTTTACACGACATGTACTCGGCAACCTTCAAGCGGAAGCCCAACGTGGGTGTCGGCCACGGCCTACCTAAACACTCAAGTCTCTAGTCCAGGTTTATCGCCTATTCGGGTTCCATCCATGAGGAGATCCGGCCGGAGTTTCGCTCACAGCCCCAAACGATGTGAACAGGGTTCCGTGACACCAAACGAGCGCCCGGTATACCCGGCCAGGTGCCTACCGCATCACAGCCCACCCCTCCGGTCAGCGCTGGCCACGGCCTCCAGCATACTACAAACACCAGAAACTACTTGCAACTCCTGGACAGAGGACAAGGGTGATTAAGAAGCCGAGAGGGTCCATTGGTTTCGGGCCTAATGCGTGGTAGTAGCTGAATCATGGATCACAAACACAGAACTCAGTTCCTGAGGACGGCTGCAATGAGACAACCCACCATGTACTCCTACATGGCCTCTCACCGCTACCTTTACCAGATCGTATTCACACACTTAGCTCACACCCAGTAGGACATGTTCACACACCTCTGATTCATCCCCGATGAATCAGACTTGACTCAACTCTAAGCAGTAGCAGGCATGACAAACAAGCATGAATGAGTAGGCACAACAGGGCTCAAACAACTCCTACTCATGCTAGTGGGTTTTATCTATTTACTGTGGCAATGACAGGTCATGCAAAGGATAAAGGGGTTTAGCTACCGCAGCAAGTAACAAATATGTCGTTGTTGTCCTAATGCAGTAAAAGAGAGCAGGAGCGAGAGAGTGGGATTTTATCGGAATGAACAAGGGGGTTTTGCTTGCCTGGCACTTCTGAAGATAGCACTGAGTCTTCATCAGTGTCAACGATCACATCATCGGTACAACGTCTATCGAGGGGGAACAACACCGGCAAACACAGAAGAAACACGATCAATGCAATGCACAATATGATGCATGCTACGACATGGCAATATGAATGTGTTTTGGGCTAATGCACCTAGCTATGATTTAAATGAAGTTGGTTTGAATACATGATTCAAATTCCAACTCCATATATGGTTATTTAAATGCCCTTTATTTGTTTTGTCCAAAATAGAGGACAAACATTGTTCAAACATGCATGAAAATGGTACAGATGGATTCCTTGAATTTTTCTGATAATTTTTCATATATAAATTATTTAATTTTGTGTTACGGTTGAATTTCTATGATTTTTAGAAGTTTATACAATTTTCTGGAATTTCCTGAATTTATTTTAAATCCAGAAAATGATTTAACTGCGTCAGCCTGACGCCAGCATGACGTCAGCGAGTCAACGGCCAGGTCCAGGTCAAACCTGACGTGCGGGGTCCACACGTCAGTGACACAGGATCTAATCCCGGTCAAACCCAGCGCTGACTGGGGTTTGACCAGGGGCGGGGCCCACTGTCAGTGGCTGTAGGTTGCTTAACTAGCTGGGTTACCTCCTAATGACGGAGCCACGTCAGCTCCCGCCGGAGTTTCGCCGGCGGTGACCTCGAACCGCGGCGGAGTTCGCTCGGAACTCGCCAGAGTCGACGGATCGACGCGCCAGGGGCACCAGAGGATAGCCCGTGCCCGTGCGCATCTAGGGGGACCAACGGGAGGTGCGGGGGTGGCCGGAGTTCGCCGGAGTGGAACCCGCGGCGGCTGCCGGAGTTCGGGTCTCGGCGGTTTCGGCACTAGGGTGCACGGGAGGGGAAACGGGTGGTGGACTTGGCCTTCTGGGGAGCTCCTGAGCATGGGCCTGAGGTCGGACGCGAGCTACGCTAGCTAGAGCGACGGCGGCGGCATGGCCGGTGGCGGTGGGGTTTCGGCCTTGGTAGATAACCTAGCTACGGCGCGCGAACGACGAAACAGAGAGGGGGAAACGGACGGAGAGCTCACGTAGACCCTGTAGAGGTGGACGGCGAGCTTGAGGGAGGCCGGACGGGGACAGATTTGACAGCGGCGACCCGCGGTGGCCGAGGAGGGGAACGGCGAAGCTGGCAGCATCCAGGGCTTCCGGCGCCTTTCGTCTTGGTGAGGAGGAAGAGGGGGACGGGGCGAAGCTTCTTGGCGCTTAGGCGAGGCGTGGGGTGGCCAGTGGCCAAGGTGGTTCTCGTCGGCAGCAGCGGGCGCGTTCGGTGAGGAGAACAGAGGAGGGGGAGAGCGTTCCGGGGAGAGAGAGGAGAGGGGCACGGGGAGAGTAGGAGGGCTAGAGGGTTGCGTGGCGCTCGGGAGAGGCATCCAGAGGAGGAGGAGGCAGCCAGGCAGGGAGGAGGTGGCCGGGGCGCGTGGCTGCGCGCGCCGGGCGCGTGCCCGTGTCCTTCTGGCGAGGGAGGAAGACGACAGGGGGGGAAGCGGCGGTGGGCTGGGCCGCTGGAGGAGCTGGGCCGGCTGGGCTGCCAGGTGAGCGCCAGGTAGTTTTCTCTCCTCTCTGCTTTTCCTATTTTTGTTTTCTATTTTTTTTTCTTCCTCTGTTTTGATTTAGTTTAGCAACTAAATCATTTTAATAAATTCTGTAGGTTTTTATGTGGCTTGCCAAAATATATACAAAGCCACTCACAAACTTCCAGAATTATTGGAGTCATATTTAATATATATTAAATATAAATCCATAGCAAATAGTTATTGGATTAATTCAAATGGCCAAAATAAATATCTCTGTGACTCCAAAAATATTGGTTTAAATTTTACCTCTTACCAATATTTCCATGGAATAACAGGAACATTTTCTTGGACTCATTTGAGAAGATTTAAATGTTGGTTATTTTTAGAGGTTTCCTGAGGCTTTTGAAAATTCCTCAATTCAAATTTAAAAAATTTAGACATGATGCATGGATCCAATGCCACTAGTTACAAGCAAGCTCTAGGGCTGTGACAATAAACCCTGTGTCTCTTGTGTTGTTCTTTCCATAGTTTAGATCCTAGTAAGGCGGAGGAGTGCAGGTAGGTAGGAGGCGAAATCTCCGCACGCACCCCAGTGTTCGAACCTCAAGGGTGTGCCGGAACCCGAAATCCGACATTTGGCGCGCCAGGTAGGGGTGCACCGGGATTCGTCTTCCACCGCCCCGTTCTCCTCCGACCATCACGCCCATGTATGATGCTCGTCGGGCCCGCGCCGAGCACCGGGCCGCGCTCGCTGCCCGCGTCGCCCAGACGGTCCCTGCCGGTGGGCATCCTCGCAGTTCCCCGTCACGTGCCGTCAACGCAGCCACCGGCCCGGCGGGGGACGAGCAGCAAGCATCGTCCCAGCATCCGTCTGTGCGGCAAGACGGCCGCACCGTGACTCCCTCGCTCACCCCAGCTGGTTCTTCGTGCCGCGCGCTCCGTGCGCCCATGGAGGCTCAGGCTGCACTCATCGCTGCGAACGAGCTCCTGCGCTACCATCCCGTCGACGACGTCTACAAAGAATGGCTCGACCGCGTCGCCGAGCTCGTCCGCGCCGCAGGGGGCTCTCCTGCGCCATCCGTTCCGCTGCACCGCACCCCGCCCCACACGGGCAATGAAGCTCCGGTGGCGCCCCGGCCGCCTCCTCCTCAGGAAGGCGCCATGGCTCCAAGGTGCGTGGGCCCTGGGCGGAACCCGCTCCATCAGGCACTAGCGCAGCAAGAGCAGAGCTGTCAAGAAGTCCCTCGCCCGCAAGAAGCTGCCCGGGCGCTCCCTGCTCCAGCACGTCACGACCATGCTCCTGCTCCCGCGCATCAAGACCCCACGTTGCTCCTAGCTGCAGCGCGTGGGAACATGCAAGACCAAGTTCCCCATCATCCAAGGCCTCCTGTGGCCACAGCAGGCTGCCGCGCCTTCACCGCCGAGCTACGCAACGTCACATGGCCTGGCAAGTTCAAGCCAGACTTGCCTCCTTGCTACGACAGCACGGCTGACCCTGCGGAGTTCCTCCAGCTCTACGAGCTGGGCATCGAAGCTGCCAACGGAGACGAGAAGGTCATGGCGAACTGGTTCCCCATGGCATTCAAGGACGGGGCCCACACCTGGCTCCTGAACCTGGCTCCAGGCACAATCTCCTCCTGGGACGAGATGCGCACCCGCTTCATCGCCAACTTCCAAGGCACTCGCGACCGGCCACCCGCCGTGAGCGACATGCGCCGCATCAAGCAACAGCCCGGGGAGACCCTGCAGAAGTACATCCAGCGCTTCAACAACGCGCGCCTCAAGATTCCCAAGGTGACTGAGGAGGCCATCATCTCGGCCTTCTCCGACGGTGTGTGCGACATCGAGATGAAGGAGGAGCTGGCAATGCATGAAGACCTGTTCACTTCCCTGGAACTGTTCAACCTGGCAACCAAGTGCGCCAGAGCCGAGGAAGGGCATCTCTCCCTCCTCGAGCTGCCTGCCGCAGACCCAGAAGAGAAGAAGCCCAAGGCCAAGGATGTGAAGCGCAAGGGGGCTGCCGTGCTCGCGCAGAACCAAACACCAAGCGGGGCAGAGATCAGCCCGAACCTTCCAAGGGCAGCCGGTACTGTGTGTACCACGACCTCCGCACCCACAACACCAACGAATGTCAAGAGCTCCGAGCCATGCGAGAAGGAAGGATCGGCCATCGCCCTGACCGCAGTGACCGGGGCTACGGTCGAGGAGGAGGAAGCAACGCAGGACGCTGGGAAGACTGTGGCCCGCGCCAAGGGTGGCGTGATCAACCTCACGAGGATCGCTGCCAAGACCCGCCTCGTGAGGGAGACTAGAGGGATCAGCCTCGCGAGGATCACCCGCAAGCCAACGCAGGCCTCCCACCGCTGCCACGCAGCCAAGGAGAAACGAAGACCGCCACCAGGACGAGGGGGCTGGGGGCTTCCAGGAGCCGCGCACGATCGCCTGCATCCTGGGTGGGGCACAAGCCCCAGCCTCTCAGCGCATCTTCAAGCAGTTCGCCCGTGAAGTGAACGCAGTCCTCCCCAGGCTCGAAGCCACGCGCCCTCTCAGGTGGTCAGCATGCGCCATCATGTTCCGCTCAGCAGATCAGCTCAAGTGTGCGGCTACAGCCGGAGTCCTCCCGATGCTTTGTTCCCCAATCATCAGCAACATGGTGGTCACCAAGACCCTCATCGATGACGGGGCAGGGCTCAATGTCCTGTCCGTGGAAACATTCAACAACCTCCAAGTGCCCTACAGCCAGCTTCAGCCAACCAAGCCTTTCTCCGGTATCACCGACGGCTCCACGGCCCCGATTGGGCAGGTCCGCCTCCCTGTCACCTTCGGGGCACGCGACAACTACCGCACCGAGCTCATCGACTTCGACGTCGCTCACATTCGCCTGCCGTACAACGCCATCTTTGGGTACCCAGCGCTGGCCAAGTTCATGGCCGTAACTCACCATGGCTACAATGTCCTCAAGATGACAGGAAGCGGCGGAGTCATCACTGTGCCATGTGAAGAGAAGGACGCGGTGTGTTCCCTGGAACGAGCCTTTCAGGCCGCGTCACTGGAAGACCCGGATCGTGGAAGCAGGAGGCCTCCCGAGACCGCCCCTAAGAAGAAGAAGACATCGTCCGGCCCAACCACTCAGGAGGCAGGCCCCTCTGGGCCCGCGCCTGCCCGGGGGGAACCTCCTTCCATCGCATAGGAAAGCGCGCCGAGCGCCCTCCTCGGGCAGGGCTCAGGGGCTCTCCCCTGGAGGGCCACCGACCTAGCCAGGGTCACGAGGGAGGCGCTTGGGCACCACATGGAGGCGTGTTTTGAAGCACGTTTCCCTCAAGAAGGAGCAAGGCAAGGAGACCCAGACCCTCAGGAGTTCGTCAGCAAGGCCATTCAGGAGCTACAGGAGTCAAGAGTCATGAAAGGTGGCCGCCGCCTACCAGCAGTGGCTCCCCATCCAGGCGAGGATGGTGGGCTGCGCGTCTGCATCAACATACCAGGGCTCAACCGGGTCGCCTCTCTGGAGTGCCTCTGGCCCTCATGAGTGGGGCGCTGTGGAGGCCCACCCCACAACTACGTTCGCATGCCTTACGGTTTGCCGAACGCGGATGACACGTACCAGCGCCTCATGAGGGGCATCACGGAGGCACGGGAGGCTAGGCGTTCCGCAGCCCTGGCAGGGATGGAGATGGCCCATGAGGAGCCGCCAGCGCCTCCGGAGCCTCCCAAGGCCCCTAGGCCTGGGGGCTCGTGAGGATCGGCTCCCGCAGCCCACCGAGCTTGCTACACCAACGCTCGTTCGTCCTCGACATCATCAGGTGACATCTTTTCGAGTTCTATTTCCAGCTGGGAGCGCCCCCCAGGGCTACATTATTCCCAGGCCGCGTGGGTCCGTCCCTGCGTTGTGTATCCCTTTTTATTCCATGTTGTTAGCTTACCTTGTTGGGGGCGCCCCTCGGGCTGCATGATCCCCAAGCCGCTCGGGCCTGACCCAGTAATGTCCGCATTCCCAGCATCTATTTAAACGAATCCACTCCTTCGCGGCTAATGTATTTTACCTAGTTGCCTGCTCAGCTGACACCAACTAACGGAGCTGCTCCCAAACGGCACGACGCTTGCGCATGGGTCCGTCCCTGCAACGCCGACAAACCTGGATGGCTGAGCTCTGGCCGCGGAAGCCCCGCATAGCGTCACCTCGTCAAGCCTTCAGTGCCTCACTACCCTCGGAAGCAACCAACGGCTGAGTGTCAATTGTCATGGCAACCCCTTGTTTTTTCTATGATGGACCTGCAGGACCTCTCGAAGGAGCTACGTCAGGCGAGGCCCTTGTGGTGTCTCCTTCGATCTCGTCCGCGCGAACCGCTTGCACGTTAAAGGAGGGTGCCTGAGCATCGTGACTCAGGGCTCCTACTGGCTCTCCAGCCCTCACCCTTTGTCCTTGACCACGGCATCGCAACCTGGCATACCAGCAACGGCTGAGACTCGCTCGAGGGCCGGGACCCGAGGACGTAGAGTAGAAAGGGGAGCAAAGGCGAGAGGGCAGAGACACGTGAGGACCTCGCCGAGCAACCTCGCGCCTGCCGATGCACGGACCCGGTGACACACTAGAGAGCGGCCCCTGATCCTCGAGATAAGTCATCACCCGGAAGCGCTAGCTGCCGTGGCACCATCCGCGCACCTAATGCTACTCTGTGTTAGCGACGCCGCTCTCCTTTCTCACCAAACAACGGCTGCTTGGGCACCAAAGGGGACCTCTTGAGCATCGCGACTCAGGGGCTCTTACCGGACTCCTGGTCGCTCACCTCTTGGCCTTGACCACGGCATCGCGACCTGGCATACCAGCGACGGCTGAAGCCACCTTGGGACTGGGACCTGTCAGCGCAGAGCACCAAGCCCTCATGAGGTTCGAAAGGGAGGACTGAGCTAAGACGGAATGAGCAACTCGTGCAATTCTACGACAAGGGTTATATTAACAAAATAGGATCACAGGCACCTTACAAGCCCCCACGGGGCGCGTTTTTGATTCCTCGCAGGGAACAGATCCTAAAGGGACACAAACTACGCATGACCCTACAAAAGACGCCATCATCAACAGTGGGCCATCAAGCACCGACGCCAACCCCATCCAGATCAGAGACGGCGGCAGCCTGACGAGCCCGCCCTGCTCCAGGAGCGGCACCGGCTCGGGGGCTCGTAGCTGTCATCGCTCTCTTCGGAGTTGCGAAGAGCTCGCCAGAGTCGCTGGAGCCTCCGACTCCTCCACCGCCTGAGGAGCCACCAAGGGAGCGGTTGGCGGGCCCAGTCCTCGTCGCGGCAGGGTCCGGGCCATCTTCCCCGGGGCAGCACTCCAGCCGGTGCCCGCTCGCATCGAAGACCTTGAAGAGCATCGTCGAAGCACCGTCGTAATCCAAGTGGACCGCGAAGACGCCCCTTACCCTGCAAACCCGGGCGATCTCTCTCCAGCCCCGAGTCATGAAGACCTCGCCCGGGGCAACGACCGCGACCTCTGCCTCGGTCGCGAGGGTGCTACAGCTGACGTGCTGTAGACAGAGCTCCATGGGCTCCCCCTGCGGGATGATGCAGGCGAAGAAGGGAGGAAGGCGGATCCAAGACTGAAGAGGAATGGCGACGTGGAGCACGAACTCTCGGGAGGAGCCCTCGGTGTGGACCCCAGGGGGGACGAACCACACCTTCGGGAACCGTCGGCGCCGACGGTGGCGCCGCCCATGGCGGTTAGCATCAGCTCCTTCGGGACCCTCGACGTGGGCGTACAATGGCAGCGGGAACCCCGGTGGCACCCGCTCGCACCGAGGCCTCGACACCACCTGAAGGGCCCCTTCGTCCGGGCCACGGGAGACAAGCCATTTCTTCGGCGGGAGTGGGTCTGGCTCCTCTCGGGGAGCTTTTCCCTTCTGTGCCGCCGAGAACCTGCGGATCGGAGCCATCGCAGCAAGACAGAGCAAGGATCGGGAAGAAGGAGAAGCAAGGAGGGATGGACTAGAAGGGCGCGCGCTGTCCCGTACTTATGGCCGGCGAAGGCCAACCGCCGACCTCCACGATTACAGGTAATCATGACCCACTTTGCATACAGGGACTTGTTCAATCTGTGCAGTTGCCGAGGCGCCTTGGGGAAGTGGAGATGCCCACGACCAATCAACCGCCACACGGCGCCCAAGGCCGCAGGCTGTTAGGGCCCACGGTGCTTCGCTCTTGCCCTTCCGCCTCCCTGCACCGCCAAGTCCGGGCACGCCTTGGGCCCGGGGGCTACTGTCGGCGTTCTGGGAACGGGGGTCCCCATACTTGCCTGCCTGCGGCCTGCGGCGTGGCTCAAAGGGGGGCCCAGCGCGGCCCATCTTCACCAACACAAACCCAAGACACTCACGACGGGCCAAGCCTCGCGGGGCGGACGACGCGGAGCTTCCTCAGGCGCGGCCTCGTTAGGCTGGCTCACGAGGAGGCAGAGAGATCAAGGCGGGGTAACTCACGAGGTGCCCGTGACGCAAGCCATGACGACCGGGGGCGCCAGGCGGGTGCCAGCCCGCGCAGCGTCCTCCCTTCCTCTTTGGTGCAAAGGGGGCAAGCGCAGCCGCGGAGTACTGAGGCATCAGGCAAAGGTTGCCATTTCGGTGCAACGAGACCAAGACCAGGAGGACTATGAGATGGAGGTCACCGTGGAGCCCAAGACGGCGTCATCACCAGAGCTTTGCGCAGGCGAAGACTACTTTTGTCAGGATAGTTGATACTAGTTGTCCCCCTTCAAATTAGTCTGCCATTGTTGGCTCCCTTCCCGCTCGATATTTGGGAAGAGGACCAGGGCCTCTATAAATAGGACCAGCCACCCACAAGCAGAAAAAGAGGGAGAAAGGGAGAGAGGCTAGAGGCTGGGGAAGAAAGAGCTCGCCAGAGAGTTGGAAAGATAGAGAAGGTCAGGTAGAGAGAGAGAGAGGGGGGTGACTGAGCTCCTCCCAGCAGTTCATCGCCCCAGCCAAGAGCAGACCCTCGCGAGGCTGTTCTTCCTTGTATTGTTCATCATCATCAGCCCAAGAGGCAATCCACCACACCACACACTGGAGTAGGGTATTACACCACAACGGTGGCCCAAACCAGTATAAACCCTGTGTCTCTTGTGTTGTTCTTTCCTTAGTTTAGATCCTAGTAAGGCGGAGTAGTGCAGGTAGGTAGGAGGCAAAATCTCCGCGTGCACCCCAGTGTTCGAACCTCAAGGGTCTGCCGGAACCCGAAATCCGACAACAACGGCGAGGACTAGGAAGGGGCGACGCGGAGCCCCTGGAAGACGCGGCAGTGGATGCCCACGCGGAGAGGAGTACGAGGGTTCACTGGTTCGGCTGCGGTGTGAGGCTGCCGTTGCCGCACGGCCTGGCTAGCGGTGGGAGTAGTAGGGGGCGATGAGGCCTCAACGGCAGCACAACTGGCCACTAGAGGGAGGAGCAGGAAGTCTCCCCGGCGCTAGTTTGGGCGGCTGGTGCAAGAAGAGCTGCGATTAAAGAAGCAGCAGGACCGTTCGATTCAAATCCAACGGTTACTGCTGCTAGAATTGCTTGTTGACTAAGTTGACAAGCCCTACGTACGCGTCAACTTAGAAGGCCCGCAGGCCAGCCTCCCAACTGGTGCGCCCCAGATGTTAGTGGGAGGAATCATTTTTTCGCGTAATAAGGAGGCAGTTGATTGCGTGCGGCCAGGCCAGGGGTGGGTGTAGGGTGGGCCGGGGAAGCCTGCGCGGCATCACAGCGGGCCACAAGAGGAGGTAGCAGGCTGTCCCGCCGGTGCTAGTTTAGGCGGCTGGAGTAGGAAGATCAGAGATTGAAGTAGCACGTCGGCCGTTGGATGGACATCCAACAGTCATTGCTGCTAAAATCGTGTGTTCACTAACAAAGCCTTGTGTAAACAAGTCAGCCTCGAAATCTGTGGCGTGTACAGCCCATTTGCTAATATTTTTATAATTTTTACTCATTTTCTAATTCATATGGAATTTATTGCAGCCCGTTTTCCATTTTTAGAATTGCTGGCCATTTTCTGGTCAGTACCAGGGTCAAAAAATTAACTAAATATGTGGGAAATTTTGAAAAAATTCGCAAATTTTTGCTGGGGAACGAAATATTCTTAATCCAAAAATTAATAGCCATACTAAAACAAATTTTAAAATAAATTAGTACTATGTCATGTTAAATCCAATGAAATACGTATAAGATATCAGTGAAGAACAAAAACAAAAAAAAGAAACTTATATCCCATTTGTTATAATTTTTTTGGAATTTTCATCCCCTTCTGATATTACTTTTAACAGACATTGACCATACTCTTAAGCCAGGTCGGAAAGCATCCCTCCTTGTCTTGAAAGCTTTGGAGCCCAGTAATTCGGAGAAAACAAATAGGCCTAGCTTGGGTGTTCTCCAAAAAGAAATACTGGGCTACCTATTTTCCCAAAGAACTGGTGCATGAGTATTTAGCTTTATTTATTTATTTATTTATTTATTTATTTACTTATTTATGTTTAGGGGACCATGAGCATGTACCTGGGCTGGATTCATGTGAGAGCCTCCCTTCCAGTTAATTATGGGCTTCTCTATTGGGCCTTCATCAGTGGGCTGCATGTTATCAACAAGTGGAAAATGTGTTCCATACAAAAAATATATGCGCTACGTACAGTACGGGGCACTAAAGGATCGAACCGTGCAACGACTTCCAAAACATTGTGTTTGTCGTTCTAACAACACATTTATTCAACCAACAGACAAAATATACTACTGATTGTACATTGAAAATAACAGCATCAACAACCAGGGCTGGGGGTGCAACAAAAGCAGTAAGCATGCCAGAAGAGTGAAGACCTCCACGAGCATCCAGCTGCCGCAACCGTTGATGAGCACCATCCAAGACGTGTTCATGCCGACCCAGTACATACCGTTAATGTAGTTGAGGTTGACGGGGATCGGATTGCAGTCAAGGGGGTTGATGCTCGCCACCCTACGATCGTTATGCTGCGTGACATGCTGTCTCTGAAGATCAGGCGGCATCAGCAAGCAAGGAGCTGGCTTAAAAAGCTCCGGCCTGAGGGCTTTGAGTAAACGGTACAGCCCCGACAAGCACGCGGCGAGCGGCATGGTACTGAGATTGTCCACACGTGAAACAATGAGCTTGATTACCTTTGTGGGGAGAAAATTCCAGCCACTCTTTCGGCGGACGCTGCTCGGTTCTGCCATTGTTAGTGCTTGGGTTTAGGACGAGGCGGGAGGCGCCTTAGCGGGGATGGAAGATTGGACGAGATTATGTGCGGATAAAGATGGAGAAGCGAATATGTGCTACGGGAAGTGGACAGGTGATGATGACTACAACATGTCGCTTGACTTACGAGACACATACCAGGAGCGTAGGGTCATGTCGATGCCAGACAACTTGCTTGAGTGATCACAGTACTGGTACTCCCTACAGTGCTATGCCCTAACTTGCTTGAGTAGAGTAGTAGAGTAGGACTCTGCTCTACTACTAGCACCGAAGGAGTAGTATATTCTAATCTAAAATAGTTACAAACTTCAATGACCGAGCATGGAACGACTATGAACCGTGCTCAGAGACTGTGTCTACGTGTTGTTTGGACATGGGCGACAACCTCAACGCCAACGGTGCTGCTCCCGTTGCACTGCATGTGTTTCTGTCCTTCCTGTTCGAAATTGTGGAAGAATTCATGATTTATTTTGTGCTTATTCGGATTAAATCTCGTAGTAACTTTCTCATATATTCAACTGGCGCAACGTCCCCTACAGCCACTCCCGTTTCATGGACGGCCTGGTCGATGCCTCCAAGGAGTCCTTCGTCCACTGCTATGAGTGCCTGATGCCGTTTTATGGCTCGCCGGCGGACATGGTGCATCACCTCATGGATGCGTGCATCGGTCACTGCTGGTCCTTGGCGGAGAACATCAGGTACGAGACATGCTACCCATTCACCATGCCAGAGTCGCTGGAGGATCACCGCCGCCTGCTAGTCTCGGAGGAGGACGACAGCGTCTTCCTCTTGATCGTGGGCACCGGCGAGGCCCACGCAGGCCGCCGCCCCTTCTCTGTAATGTGCGTTAGGGGCGATGCCACTGACGCTGACACTGACACGAGGCCCATGTATGGGTGCGCGATCAGTGTTACTACCCCTCTGGGTCGCGTGGGCGGCGACACTCTTCGGTGCAACCCACGGGCACCTTACTACTATAGATTAGTACGACCAAAAATTGAGCTAACATTATATATAGTACAATAAATGCGGATGCATGTCACCTAAAATTATATCATTCAAAACTATGTTCAAATACGAATCCAACGATATAGTTTTTGTTGACATGCGCTAACATTTTGTCAGTTAAATCTTCAGTCAAATTCAATGGGGGACTAATAAACCATGACCGATGTAGTACAAGTGTAGAGGGCGGCACTGCATGGGAGTCTCACCTCTCACCCCGCTCGTGGCACGATAGTAAAGCCGTCATATCACAAAACCCAACCACTCCCAGTAATAAGTGGCCTGGTAAAATAAACGGACAAGCAACCATCACATCCCTCCGTCTTTTTTGCATTTCATCTCTCTGCATTTACTTTCTCCGGTTCATCTCGCACACTCGATCCCTAGCTACTACTCCTAGGGCCAGTTCTTTTGGCGGCTTCCCCAGCTTTTCCCACAAGACTAGTCACAGAGGAGAGTAACAATAAGGCTCCTCACTCATTTATTTGGGCTTCTAAACTACTACTCTGTCCTGGTTTATTCCTCACCATTGTAATTTGTGCTAAATTTTGACCAAAGATTTAACTAGTTTATTCCTCACCATTTTAATCCCTCCGTCTAGGTGTGTAAGTCATCTTACGAAAACCAAATAATCCCAAAACACTTAGGCGCAGTGCATTAACTTGTACCTCGCTTCTTGTTTCTTGACATATCAACCAATAAGAGATAAAGAGTGTGCATGCTTTTAATGAATTGAGATATCAAACACGACATGAAGTGGTTAGTTCATTGCATGCAATACTATTAATTAGCAAATAAACATTAATGTTTCTCGTTTTCTCCTCCTCCTTGGTCACGGTGCACAGCCTAAGATGATTTACTCACCTAGACGGATGGGGTAGTGCATGTGACATGCACTAACATTTCATTAGTTAAATTTATAATCAAAATTTGACACAGATTACAATGGGGACCAATAAACCAGGACGGAGGTAGTAGTTATGGGATTACTAATCTAGAAGCCTAAAAGAACTGGCCCCTGGTACTCCTACTAGTAGTAGTACTCAAGTTGGAATTCCAATTGCACGGCACAACTTGTTAGGCAAAAAATACGATACAAGGTGTAGGAAGCGGTTTAGGAATTTGCATGCCTTTCCAACTAGTGAGATACTCCGTACAAAATACGATAGAGAAATAACCATAGAGAAGGAAGCTAAAAGTATACAATCAAACGAGCATTTTTGCATTTGTTTTTCACTGAATCGTTTCACAAGCTTGACTAGTGTTGTTTTTCTACTTTTAGAAAAACCGCATCGTAATGTTAAAACGTGCATTTGCACGTACTCCCTCCGTCCGGGTTTATTAGGCCTAAAGACAACTTCTCTTAGACCAGGACACATAGTAATTTGCTCACATTAATTCTTCCATTCCACTCCCAATGCACTCTCTCACATGCATGCAGCTAATGAAAAAGCACACATGAAGTGTATTAACTTTTCAGCCATGGCACCAACAACAATAGCTTTCAATACAACCAATCAAATGGTTGCATGCATGCACCTTTCCAACGCAGGGCCTTATAAAAGGGGACATGCTTGTGATGCCGAGAGGCCTAATAAACCCGGACGGAGGGAGTACATAAGTAATAGTCGTACTCCCTCCGTCTAGGTGTATAAGGCTTCCCTCCTTGGTCACGGTGCACAACCAAAGATGACTTATTGACTTGGACGGAGGGAGTAGCACAGTCTGCAAGAATATATCGAGAGAGACGTGTAGTGCAATAGTATATAGTAAAGTTTGTGCTATATGCACGTACTTGCAAAATGCGTACGAATACACAAGGTTTCCAAACTTTCCCTTTTACATACTTAATTAAGGATGCTAAAAATTCCTGAACGTTCAGGATTTATCATTTGCGTCCCAAAACTAATGAGATCGCCTTACGAAACAAAAATTATACTCCTCCTAAAAGCCACGGCGCTCGCAGGAGCGCTTGCGGCATGCCACGAGTGGCCTGGTGCATGGTCGTTTCCCAGCGCGTCGACACAACGCCTCTTCCTCAGCCTCGCAACTCGCGAGGTGCTGATTGGCGGCTTGCCGGCTGGCGAGCGCGATCTCACCGGTGTGGTGATCCGGCGCTAACAGGTACTCCTCCTCGCTAGAATCGTGCACCCGGTCCACGTACCGCCAAGCGTAGATGAGGCGCTTGGGCCCGACTGCACTCAGGGCATCGGCACGGGCGTCCTCCGCCATGCTCACGGCCCTCGCACGAGCCTTCTGCCAAAGAGACTGTCAGGACCCCGACTCGATGTCACATCGATCTAGCTGGTAACACCTCATATCACTTTGCGGCCTCACGCACGGTATCCCCACGGGTGTCGTCTTACCTTTTCCCGGGACCGTTTGCGCCTTTTGGCTCACGTATATGATAGTGTCGCTAGCATCCATATGATAAAGAGCCCGGGCTGACATGACTAGTCGTAAACCCAAAGTGGCACAGACTTACAGGGACAGGCATCCATGACCCAGCTTCGAACGTGTCGGTCATCAGCAAGTGGGTCCGGGCTGTAGCACTGGGCTAGCAGGACTCCGGTAAACCGGGCTGTAGCGGGCTAACAGGACTCCGGTACTCAAAGCGTGACATTTCCCCGAAGGGACAGACACAGGAACGAAGAAGGACACATGCCGGCCAGCCTATGTGTTCCAGAGCAGTAGCAAGCTACCATGGCTCAGCGGTAACACTAGGAGACATTTCCCGGTAAGAGAGGCTACTAAAGATAAACAACTAGATAGTCAGATCCCACACATACCAAGCATTTCAATCATACACACAATATGCTCGATATGTGCAAATACAACGAAGCATCACAACATGACTCTACGACACAAGTACTTTATTTAAGGCTCAGTGAGCCATACATAACATACACAAAGGTACGGGTCTCACGACCCCACATACAAGTCATACAGTCATACAAACCAGCAGCGGAAGTAACTTGTCTGAGTACAGACAACTAGTAAAACAAAAGAGGCTTGGAAAGCCTGGCTATACTACAAGGTCCTTCACAAGCTCAGGGTCACCACCTGGGTCTTTAGCCTACTCGTTGATGTCAACGTCTACATAGAACCCATCAGAAGGGGTTGCAGTGTCTTCTGTAAAAATGTAGATTATAGCAACATGAGTACAAAGGTACTCAGCAAGACTTACATCAGATCCTACATACATGCATAGTATCAAGAAGGGTTGGTGGAGTTATTGCAGCAAGCCAGCTTTGACTCTTGGCTAGGCTATCCTACGATACTCCAACTGAAATGATTTTGCGCACACGAGTCCACTACTCACCAATTCAATACACTACCGAGGATCCACCTCCGTCTTCCCACGGAAGAGCCATCCTCGGCACTCACACTTATCTTGAGGCTTTTAACAGTTTCCATTTACTTGTCTATGAACTGTATAGGCAACCAAGTAGTCCTTTACCGCGGACGCGGCTATTCGAATAGATCATGTTAACCCTGCAGGGGGTACTTCTTCATACACGCTCTCACCACTTACCGTCGTTTACACGGCATGTACTCGGCAACCTTCAAGCGGAAGCCCAACGTGGGTGTCGGCCACGACCTACCTAATCACCTAAGCCTCCAGTCCAGGTTTATCGCCTATCCAGGTTCCATCCGCAGGGAGTCCGGCCGAGGTTTCCCATACGGCCCCGAACGATGTGAACAGGGTTCCCGAGATACCTAACGGGTATTCGGTACACCCGGCCACGTACCTACCGCATCACAGCCCACCCCTACGGTCAGCGCTGTCCACGGCCTCCAGTAGGCTACAAACACCAGAAACTACTTGCAACTCCTGGACGGAGAACTAGGGTGAATAAGAAGCCGAGAGGGTCCATTGGTTTCGGGCCCAATGCATGGTAGTAGCTGATTCTTAAATCACACATACAGATCTCAGTGCTTAAGGTCGGCTTCAATGAAACAACCCACCATGTACTCCTACATGGCCTCTCATCGATACCTTTACCAATTCGTGTTCACCACACCACTCTCATTACCGACATAATCATTTCACTCTAGCCCATCACCCAGATGAACCAGACCTGACACGACTCTAAGCATAGCAGGCATAGCAAGGTAGGAACAACACATACATATGGCTCAATCAACTCCTACACATGCTAGTGGGTTTCATCTAGTTACTGTGGCAATGACAGGTCATGCAGAGGAAATGGGTTCAACTACCGTAGCACACAGCAGTTTGAATCGTGTTGTCTTAATGCAGTAAAAGAGAGCAGGAGCGAGAACATGGGATTGTATCGATATGATCAAATGGTTGGTTGCTTGCCTGATGGTTCGATGCACGGATACGGTTCTTCGTTAGGGTAGTCACGGTACTCCTCGGGGACAGATCCTGTCGTAAAGGATAACGATACACAGGCATCACCAAACAATGTGCAACAATATGATGCATGCATGAAACATGGCAATATGAGTGTGTTGGGCTAATGCAACTAAAGCTACCAACGCTGTCAGGACCCCGACTCGATGTCACATCGATCTAGCTGGTAACACCTCATATCACTTTGCGGCCTCACGCACGGTATCCCCACGGGTGTCGTCTTACCTTTTCCCGGGACCGTTTGCGCCTTTTGGCTCGCGTATATGAAAGTGTCGCTAGCATCCATATGATAAAGAGCCCGGGCTGACATGACTAGTCGTAAACCCAAAGTGGCACAGACTTACAGGGACAGGCATCCATGACCCAGCTTCGAACGTGTCGGTCATCAGCAAGTGGGTCCGGGCTGTAGCACTGGGCTAACAGGACTCCGGTAAACCGGGCTGTAGCGGGCTAACAGGACTCCGGTACTCAAAGCGTGACATTTCCCCGAAGGGACAGACACAGGAACGAAGAAGGACACATGCCGGCCAGCCTAAGTGTTCCAGAGCAGTAGCAAGCTACCATGGCTCAGCGGTAACACTAGGAGACATTTCCCGGTAAGAGAGGCTACTAAAGATAAACAACTAGATAGTCAGATCCCACACATACCAAGCATTTCAATCATACACGCAATATGCTCGATATGTGCAAATACAACGAAGCATCACAACATGACTCTATGACACAAGTACTTTATTTAAGGCTCAGTGAGCCATACATAACATACACAAAGGTACGGGTCTCACGACCCCACATACAAGTCATACAGTCAGACAAACCAACAGCGGAAGTAACTTGTCTGAGTACAGACAACTAGTAAGATAAAAGAGGCTTGGAAAGCCTAGCTATACTACGTGGTCCTTCACAAGCTCAGGGTCACCACCTGGGTCCTTAGCCTACTCGTTGATGTCAACGTCTACATAGAACCCATCAGAAGGGGTTGCAGCGTCTTCTGTAAAAATGTAGATTATAGCAACATGAGTACAAAGGTACTCAGCAAGACTTACATCAGATCCTACATACATGCATAGTATCAAGAAGGGTTGGTGGAGTTATTGCAGCAAGCCAGCTTTGACTCTTGGCTAGGCTATCCTACGATACTCCAACTGAAATGATTTTGCGCACACGAGTCCACTACTCACCAATTCAATACACTACCGAGGATCCACCTCCGTCTTCCCACGGAAGAGCCATCCTCGGCACTCACACTTATCTTGAGGCTTTTAACAGTTTCCATTTACTTGTCTATGAACTGTATAGGCAACCAAGTAGTCCTTTACCGCGGACGCGGCTATTCGAATAGATCATGTTAACCCTGCAGGGGGTACTTCTTCATACACGCTCTCACCACTTACCGTCGTTTACACGACATGTACTCGGCAACCTTCAAGCGGAAGCCCAACGTGGGTGTCGGCCACGACCTACCTAATCACCTAAGCCTCCAGTCCAGGTTTATCGCCTATCCAGGTTCCATCCGCAGGGAGTCCGGCCGAGGTTTCCCATACGGCCCCGAATGATGTGAACAGGGTTCCCGAGATACCTAACGGGTATTCGGTACACCGTGCCACGTACCTACCGCATCACAGCCCACCCCTACGGTCAGCGCTGTCCACGGCCTCCAGTAGGCTACAAACACCAGAAACTACTTGCAACTCCTGGACAGAGAGCTAGGGTGAATAAGAAGTCGAGCGGGGTCATATTTCAGGGCCCAATGCATGGTAGTAGCTGTATCTTAAATCACGCATACAGATCTTAGTGCTTAAGGTCGGCTTCAATGAAACAACCCACCATGTACTCCTACATGGCCTCTCATCGATACCTTTACCAAATCGTGTTCACCACACCACTCTCATTACCGAGATAAACATTTCACTCTAGCCCATCACCCAGATGAACCAGACCTGACACGACTCTAAGCATAGCAGGCATAGCAAGGTAGGAACAACACATACATATGGCTCAAACAACTCCTACACATGCTAGTGGGTTTCATCTAGTTACTGTGGCAATGACAGGTCATGCAGAGGAAATGGGTTCAACTATCGTAGCACACAGCAGTTTGAAACGCGTTGTCTTAATGCAGTAAAAGAGAGCAGGAGCGAGAACATGGGATTGTATCGATATGATCAAATGGTTGGTTGCTTGCCTGATGGTTCGATGCACTGATACGGTTCTTCGTTAGGGTAATCAGGGTACTCTTCGGGGACAGAACCTGCCGCAGAGAGCACCGATACACAAACATTACCAAACAGTATGCAACAATATGATGCATGCATGAAACATGGCAATATGAGTGTGTTGGGCTAATGCAACTAAAACCAGAAGGGTTTGAACAAATTTGAATCAAAGATTCAAATTACAAACTCAAACATGGCCTTTTAAAGTGCTTTTCCTAGTTCTGTTAAAAACATCAATTTAACTTGTTTGATCATGCATGAAAATAGTACAGATGGATAGATTGGATTTTTCTGATCATTTTTCATATATAATTTGTCCAATTTGGAGTTACAGAATAAAAGTTATGAATTTTTGAAGTTTAAATAATATTCTGGAATTTCCTGATTTAATTTAAATCCAGAAATTATAATTATTGCGCCAGCATGACGTCAGCATGACGTCAGTGGTCAACTGCGGCTGGCTGGAGTCAAACCTGACGTGTGGGGCCCACACGTCAGTGACAGGGGGGTTAAACAGGGTTAAATTAATTCTAATTACTAATTAGTGGCGCTGGGGCCCACTGGTCAGTGTCAGGGGTTAACTAACAGTGGTTAGCGCTAATCTAACCATCTGACCGACAGGGCCCACGCGTCAGTGACCCTGGGGGGTCAAACCTCAGGTCGGACAGGTCAAACCCCACCGGCGACATGACGCCGGCGAGGCCCGAGACGGCGGCGAAAGTGCTTTTTGCCATTCCGGCAACCAAATGGACGGCGGAAGGCATCTACGTGTTGCTGAGGTTGAGCCGCGAGTATTGGTGGTGGTGGTTGGGCTCGGGGTGGCCGGAGTTGACGGCGGCGAGCTCGGCTGCGGCGGCCGGAGTTCGGGTGCGGTCGGAATCGACGTTGCAGGGGGCTTGGGGAGGCGTTAGTGCGCGCTACGTGCTCCTAGTGAGGTATGGAGCACGATGGTGTGCTCGGTTGGGTGCTATGGTGACCGTGGCCACGACGGCGACATCGCCGGCGGCGTGGAGCTCTCGGCCAAGGTGGGGCTAGGGCCTAGAGGTCGAAAGAGACCAGGGGAGAAGGGGGAAACGATCCGGGGGCTCACCGCGGAGCTGCAGGGATGGTTAGCGGGCTCGGGGACGCGCTGGTGACGACGAATTCGACGGCGACGATGATCGGAGCCCGAAGAGGGGAACGGCGACGTGGCGGCGATGCAGGGCTTCCGGGGAGCTGTGGAGCGGTGGGGAGGAAGAGGGAGTCGAGGCGGAGCTCCTGAGCTAGTCGGGGGAGCGAGGGGTGGTCGGAGATGGCTGCTATGGCGAACGGCGGCGACGGTGGTGTTCGGCCGTGTGAGAGAGAGAGCGAGGGAGAGGAGGGGAGAGCCGGGAGAGAGTGAGAGAGAGCAGGGGGGATCGGGACGGCCTGCGGGAGTCGTCCACGCGGCCAGGAGCGCGTCGGCAAGCAGGAGGTGGCCGCGCGGCCGTGCGCGCGCGAGCACGCAGCAGCTTCGGGGCGAGGGGAGGAAGACGACGGAGGGCTGCAGTGGTGGGCTGGGCCGGCTGCTGGCTGGGCCGGCCAGCTGGCTGGGCCGCACAGTGGAGGAGCCCAGGTAAGTTTTCCCCTTTTCTTCTGTTTCTGTTTTTATTTAATATATCTGCAACTTTGTTGAATTTAATAAAATACCTAGGCAAGTTCAAAAATCACCAAACTATTCCTGGCCCATAGTTGGATTATTTCCAACATGAAACATTTTAGTTTGGAGATATTTGAGCATTTAAATATTTTATATTATTTTAAATGCCCAAATTCAAATATTTATGAATTAATTCAAAAACCCTAGGATGGCCTAGGAAAATGTGCACCATTTTTGGCAGAGGTTCTGAACCAAGGCAAAAATGATGGGCATTTTAGAAGGGCATTTCAGGTTCATTGAAAAATTATTTTAGTAACCCTAGTTGGTTTCAGAGGGGACTGGGGGTTCTGTCATCCCCATTTCAAGTTTCTGATGAAAGAATAAACATGATGCAACACTCTAATGCATGACTAGCTAGGTTGTGACAGAGACAATTGCCTGACTCTGTTGAACGAGACATAGGCCTCCCAGGCAGCTTGTTCCGCGGTGCGCTTCTCTTCCTCGGCCTTCTTCTCCGCCTCTATTTTGGCGCGCTCTACTGGAGGCAAAGCCTCCCACAAGGCGACATCCATTTCTTTCCAAAGCTCCTCAACGTTGGGGGGCTCGGCGGGCGGCTTCTCCTCGTAGCGGGGAGCCGACGCGTCCTCCAGCGTGCGTGCTGGCGAGATTGGGAATGCCGACGCGTCCACCTCGACGCGTCGCCGCGAGGAGCGGAACACCGACGCGTCCTGCTCGACTAGTGGTAGTGATGAACAGAACGGCGACGCGTCGCGTCGCAGAGAGGAGCGGAACGCCGACGCATCGCGTAGCGGCGAGGAGCGGAACACCGACGCGTCCTCCTCGACTAGTGGCGGCGAGGAACGGAACGGCGACGCGTGACCGTCCGCATGATGCAGTGAGGGGCTCCTAGGGCTTGGGAGGGGCGATGCCATGGTGGTCGACGTGAGAGGGAGGGGGAGGAGATAGCGATGTCATGGGAGGCGCAGTACTTATAGCGAGCAATGGCACACCTACGTAATATATGGACTGAGCTGCACTGACTTAACTCCATGTCCAGTTGCAGCACTGATATGTGGGCCAGACCCCTGTTGGGCCCATATGTTAGTGACCCAATGCACCTGCAGTTAAGTAACAGCTACGCGGGCATATTTATTGGAGTAAATTACGGGGGAGCGAAGGGGTGGAAAAATTGCTGGTCACAACGGATTCGAGGAGCGTGGGGGGAGGAGAGTCATGCATGCAGATTAAATTAACCCTGCTAAAAAATGATATTTTAAACGTGGCTACTCGATCTGTGGCAACTGGCGAGCCACCGCGCTCCAAGTCGTTCACCTGTGGTCCCGACCATCAACTCCTACGGATCAAATTATCACGCGAGCTGACTATTCATACAAAGGTGCTCCACCACGTACCCGGTACCCCGCGAATGCAGCAATCGTGCACCTAGGGTTTTAGGGTTTATTTGTTAACGTCATCTTTATGTAACACTCATGTGTGCGAGACAGCAAGAGGCCAACTGCGTGCGTGCGCCTCTTCTCTTCGTATATGTACTCCACCATTTGTCTGGTGTCCAAAAAATTATAATAACTACTAGCAATGTGCCAATGCATTGCCACACGATCAAAGTAGATTAATACATATTCACCAATTTGATAGAAAAAAAGTCTAGTTTTGAAATATGTATATCACTAAAAATATGTTATGTTTCATTCAAAATATATTCCTTTGGCGGTTTTGATAAGATAAGGGAGGAATGTTGTTGGTTTCAAGATTCGAGAAGTGGTATATGTCTAATTTCTACTCTTACTAGCAAGATGCCCGTGCATTGCACAGAACATCAAAATCTTGTGGGAGAAAAGGATGAACGAGGGAAGGCCCTATCTGTAAATGTGGTGAAGAGTACGGCTAAATTGCCATATTTTCCTTCCTATCCGTCAGATATAAATCGGACGACCTACATTGCAGGATGGCAGGCCCACCATCATCACCAACTCGGTGATGATCGTGTGCCTGCCATCCTGCAATATAGGCCGTCCGATCTATATCTGACGGATAGGAAGGAAACTATGGAAATTTTGCAAAAAGATACCGACACCCCTCTCCACATTTGCAAATAAGGCCTTCCCTTGTTCATCCTTTTCCCCCACAATATAAACTACTCATACAAATGCATCTTGATGTTCCGTGCAACGCATGGGCATCTTGCTAGTTCTTGCAAAAAGCCCATGTGTGAGAGAGAGACAGGGAGAGTGGAGCAGGATGGAGTGCATATGTGACAAAGACACAAGGAGTGTGTGTGCGATAGGTATCAGCTTAAAATGAGGCGATAGTGTGTGTGTGCACGATTGAGAGGGCATGTCTCAAGAAGGGAAGAAAAATCTACATAGATACAAGGAGCGGGAGAGAGACATGTATGCGATGGTGGAAGCACGAGTGCACGGGTGTATAAACCTATCGAGAGGCTAGCTAGTTGATAAATGTTTGTGAGAGAAATACAAGTCGGGGTGCGAAAGCGAGAGTTTTGTGTGAGAGAGAGAGACGGTAGTCGGGAAGGGGAGTGGAAGCAGGAGTTAATTGTGTGTCTGTGAGAGAGAGAGAGGAGACGGTAGTCGGGGTTGTCTGATCGGTAAACAAATGAATAATGTCAGTCTGGGATGGAGACGAAAAGGAGACCACAACAAATGTTGTGTCTACAGGAGAGAGAGAGTAATTTTAGTGGTATGAGTCATATGTAGAGACATATAGGGTGTGTGAGGGAATCCCATAGAGAGAAAGACAAAGTGAAAGACGAGTGGAAACTGTGTGTGTGGCGGTGAAAAAGAAAGCTTAGGTACCGAGTGATACCAGAGAATAGTAGAGACGTGAGAGATAATGAAAACCGTGTAATGTATAATGATAGGGAGAGTGTGACACTTCTCAAGGGAGACGTCGAGAGACCATGTTTGCGAGGATAGGAGAAACATGAAGTGAGCATGCGGGTGAGCTGGAGAAAAGAAAGTGATAGCTACCTGAAGGAGCATGCATGCGAGAGAGATGGGCGTGAAAGGAGTGAACAAAAAAGGGATTCAAATATTTGAATTCGAGATGATGATACATGTAATCCATACTCGAACCAAAATTGATCTATCAAACATGCATACTCATATGAATTCACGCACATCTATGTTATTTAATATGTAGATATTACTGATCCATACATTTTAGTAGAACATAATTTGGTTAATTTTTTTCGAATTCAACCTTAAGATTTCGAGATCGTTGTATTTGTAAATCATATTATACATATAAAGAGCAGAATTCTTTGTTGTGCTTTTGAAAGTATATATAAAAAAATGATGTATATAGAATGTAATTCCAATTGAAAATGGATCCCTCCCAAAAAAATAGAATACAAACGGGATTCGAATTGAGTTGGCACGGTAAACGTGCACTCTGCAAAATTTCAACGAAGCGGGGAAAGTCGCAGTAACCGCCCGAAACCAAAATCTGCGAGATGGAAATCACTACCGCCTATCCCTGTGATGCAAAGCCATCTGCTAGATTTCTATAGGTTTTGATAGGGGTAGGTTTGTAATTTCACCCAAACGTGACGTAACTGCCTCTCACCGGGATTCATACACGGTGGGTGCCAAAACACAGTGTGTCCTCGGCCGAAATCGACTCCCTCCCCGATTCATATTCATACACGGTGGGCGCCAAAAACAAACTCTTGTCGGCAAATATTCGGTGTATGCGAGATTACCGTCCTATCCCCAACCGACTAATGTTGTTGTGATGTAGTAGAAATTTGAAATGGGGGCTAAGTTTGTAAATTTCCTCCCATTTGAGACAAGCGCACCCTGAATACATGGTTCCCCCTTCCTCTCTACCTCCATTTTCCCCATTCGTACTCCGTGGGCGCCAAAACACCCTCTCCACCCACCCTCGTCTGCCCGCCGCCGTCCGCCACCCCATCCACCGCCGTCCTCCTCCACCATGCCAGAGCTGATACCCCAACACCGCCGTCCATTGCAAGAGATCTACCTCTCTCATCCACAGCTTTGGACCGGGATCCTTACATCCCGTCCTCTCGCTTCATCCCCGCCGTCGTGCACCTTGTCGGTGCCGCTCCTATGATCGTCTCATCCACCGCGCCCCGCCGCCACCGTCTACCCTCCTAGATCTGCTTCCACGCTGCCGACAGCCATCGCTACCGCAACACCGTCAAATTCTCAGCAGATGCGTACACGGCGCCGCACCAGAGGCGGTACTCTTTCGTATCTGCTCAACTTATTTATCGCAGCAAGAAAATAGATCGCCATTGCTTTACTCTGATTTCTTGTCTTGGTTGCGAAGTTGCCTTTGTCCGGTTTGCACCTTCAGATCCGCCATGGCACGCTCATCACCATACTCCCAATGCTTATGGTTTTCCCCTTTTATATTCCACACTAGTTAAATCATAGTAGACTAAATTTCAAAATTGGGTCAGTCGATTTTTCAGAGCTCGCCGGAGTTTGCCGGTGCGACCGAAGGGGCTCGGGTGGTTGTGGGGCCTCGCCAAATGAAGAAAACTCGATGCGGGTGGGGGTTGGGGCGGGGGTGGGGGTGGGGTTGGCGGAGGAACACAGGCGGTGGGGGCCGGTGGTCCGACCGGCGGCCCGTGCGGTGTTCTGTATGGGAAGAATCAGATACGAGGAACAAGAAGGGTTAGGAGACGTAGGATCTTCATCCAACCGCCTGAAATGGTCGAGACAGCTGGGAGTTGCATTCTTAATGCGCTCTGGTTCATCATGTGTGGGCACTGCGCAACCAACATTTTATTATCCAAAATCTGCTTGCTCTTCTTAACCATGTTCCTCTTCCGTTCTTCTTTAATATGTACTCTCTCCGTTCCTAAATACAATTCTATGTATAGATTCCACCATGGACTACATATGGAGCAAAATGAGTGAATCTACACTCTAAAATGTATCTGGATACATGTGTATGTGATCCATAGTGGAAATCTCTACCAAGACATATATTTTCGAACGGAGGGAGTATGATAGTAGTACAGTATGTTCCTTGTACTGAAGATGAGCAGGGACATTTTCTGACGCCCAGATACTTAAGCTACAGTGAACCTCTGCTAATGATGCCACGTCACCTCGAGTACTATTACTAATCTCACGTTAGTTCGAAACCGATTCGAATTCAAATTAAAAATCAAGCAACCACAAAAGTTTTCAAATACTAAAACTACAATGTTTGGAGTGAGCCAAATATTCCATAACTAATTATGGTGGTGAACCAACATTTTTTTAAATGGTTTAATGCCCTATAATAATTAAAACACTGGTTAAAACAAATAAGTAAATGCCTTTCTAGAATTATAAAATTACAAACTATTTTAATTAAATGCCAAAATAATATTGGCAGTGGTATATTTGGTAATGCTAATTTAGGTACTATTTTTATATTTAATTAAACTAAACTAATTAGAAAACAAAATAGGAAACTAATAGACAGTAAAAGAAAAATAAACAATAGCTGAAAAGATTAAAAAAAGGTAAACAAGCCCCCTGTTCCCTGGACTGAAGCCACTAGAGCCGGCCCAGCCCAACCCCCACACTCGCAGTCGATCCCCTCCTCTCACTGCTCCTCCGACCGGGCACCCGGATGCGCTCCCACCTGACCGCCTCGCCGGCGACGCTGGGAGGAGGATAAGGCCACCAGCTCTCCGACGCCTCAGCCCCCTCGCATGCTCTATCTACTAGATTGCAGATTAGTACGACCAGCACGTGAACAACTTTCTTGTCTATGTTTCATGCTGGTAATGCACTGGTCTATCTACTAGATTGCAAATTAGTACTATATTACCGTTTTCTTCTTATACAAACCATATATGACTATATATGTATGCATGGATTCATGCCTTATTAGTTATGGATATGTTTAGTGTTTTGAAGATAAAACTGACTAAGTATGGTTATTCGCCTGAAGAAATATAAATATATTTTTTACTTCACTGAATTCGGCTAACCGTTTGTTTTTTTGTTGTATACCATAAAAACAGAAAACAAAACCTTATGGAAGTTAATACCATACTGAAACTAGAAACTATAAAAACCGTAAAAAAAATTGGTTCGGTTTATTTTCATTATATTTGTTGGTTCGGTTTTAAAATGCACAAAGTGATTCAATAGTGAGAAAAATACAGAATATTTAAGTTACTTATCTAAAAAATTGACCTCTCACCAAATGAATCACTTATTATTGTTTTTTAGGGGAATCACTTATTATTGGTTGTAATCCATTATTAAATCACAAATTGCAGCAAGCCCATTTGGTATTGGGCCATTGGGCATTACTTGGCTCAAGGATAATGGTTCAATTCCTAGTTTACACATGATTTTTTTGACATTTCACTATTTTTTGTTAAAAGACTGACTTACCTAAAATATTGGATGATGCCTTGGTTTCGGTTTTTTCTGTTCTAACCGTTGGTTTGGTCAAGTTTCGAAAACCATGTTCAAAAGTTAAGCTGTCATTTGTTGTTGTCTTCCACTCCTTCGTGAGTATTGTCGTCAAATACTTAATTTTATATGGTCATTTTAAATTGTGCATTTGGCTTTTATGGTCGCTGAGTCAACATATAATTCATGTAAAAATATGGTTAATAGAATATTCACTACAACCATATTGAAATAGTTTGATCTTTACAACCAAATTGTATTGTTTTTTCATATCATATTGACCAAAGAATGAAAACTCTATTACCAAAACAAAAACATATTTATAGAAAAATAATATTAAGACGTGGGAACTATGTGTCAAGGTGTAGGTGATCTATATATGCGCTTGATTTTAGTTATTCTATTTCCCCCTATATTAGAGCTTGTAACACTATATCAACACATGATTATGTGTCACTATAACTAAAAATTCGTAACATACTGCACCAACACATATTTACATGCTACTGGTTTGAAATTTATGTAACATATTGGTACCAACACATACTTATATGTTACTATAATAATATCTCTGTAACACATTTTGGGGCCTGTTACAGTGTGTGTTACTGGTTGTCGTTCAACAAAAATTACGTGTTACTGTAATTTTCCTTGTCATACATTTTTCTATGTGTTACATGATTGTGTTACTTAAAGTCTGTTTTGTTGTAGTGTCTCCTCCACTCGCCCCCACACCATTCCCTTCCCCCTTCTCCAGATCCACCGAGCGCTGCCACCGCCGTCACTCCACTGTGGCCATGGCCAACGCCCTCCCTGGGCCTCGTCGAGCTGTCCTATGGCCTCCTCGGTGTCTCCCTCGTCCTCCACACGACCGAGGCCAACCGGTGGAGTTGCGCAGCGACGCCTACACCGTCTCCTTCCTCCCCGAAGCCGACGCAGTCTTCTTCTTCTTCCTCTGACCGCCGCATCTCGACATCACCACCGCCTCTCCGGCCCGTCGCCAGCCTCCCCGAGCTCGTCATCCGCACCGCGGTGAGCCCATCCTCCGGATTCCCCTTTACCCTGCTCGTTCCATCACCATTTAGCTGCCGCCCCCGTTGTTCGGCTGCCATGGCCGGACCGCCGGAGCTCCGCGTCCGTGAGTCCTGACTGCGCCCTTTCCTCGTCTAGTCCACGCCTTGGTCGCGCTATGCCCGCCATTGACTGCCACTTCTGCCGCTGCTGCCTGCCTGCAGTCGCCCGTTCCTCACCTCCGCTGGCCCCGCGCTGTAGATGCTCGTGCCCTCGCGCCGTTGACCGCGCCCGCGCCTTGCGCCGTGGCTGCAACCTCGCGGGCCCCTGGCCACAGCATCTTGTGCCCCGTGTGTGCCTGCCCGCACCCACGCACGGCTGCTGCCATTGGCGCATGCCCACGCACGCCAGCGCGCGTGCCCATCCGGCCGCTGCCTAGCCACTGCTTCTGCTGACGCTTTGCTGCTGTTTGGTGCTACCTATTGTTCCCGCTGCCGTGTGCTGCTTGCTGCTGCTGGTGGCCATGGCCAGCATGCGTGCGCGCGTGCTGTGTGCGTTGAGTGTGTGCGTGAGAGTCCCTAGTTAATTAGGAATAGGTAGCAATTAGTGGTTAGGTTATTTAGTCTAATCTATGCCAATGGCATGCACGAACCACTGTTAGATTGAAATAAATAGATCAAGTTAAAATATCTGAGGCAATGACAAGTGGGTCCCAAATGACATTTTTGACCAGTCAATACTTGACTGTTGACTTTGACCGGGGCCCCACACGTCTGCCTTTGGTGGGTACACACATGTGTATACTTAGCATATTAGCCCATTTAATATCTCGAATTAAAAATAAACACAGAAAATGATTAAATTTTGAACATTAATATAAAATAATCTGTAACTCGGATGAAAATACTTTGTACGTGAAAGTTGCTCAGGACGACGAGACGAATCCGAATATGCAATATGTTCGTCCGCCACACGCCCCTAGCATAGCGAACATGCAACAATCCACCTCTGTTTCATCTGTCCAAACATGCCAAACACCGGGAATATTTTCTCGGATGTTTTCCCCTTTCGCCGGTATCACCTATCCCCGCATTAGCTCAACCCTGGCACCGCGTATTGCCATGTTATGCTTTGTGATGCTTTGATTGCTTCGTTATTTTATTGTGTTCCCCTCTGTTACTTCTTTCCGGTAGACCCCTAGACTGCCGGCGACCCCCAGTTCGACTACGGTGTTGACGACCCTTCCTTCTTGCCAGAGCAACAAGGCAAGCCCCCCCCCCCTTTGATCAGCAGATATCTCCTATTCTTGTCTCTACTGCTTGCATTAGAAAAGTGTAGCATGTTACTGATATCCATTATCCTATCCTGATGCATAGCCTATCCTTGCTACTACTATTGTTACCTTTACGTGCAATCCTAATGCTTAGTATAGGATGCTAGTTTATCATCAGTAGCCCTACATTCTTGTCTATCTGCCATGCTATATGATCGGGCCGTGATCATTCGGGAGGTGATTACGAGTATATACTTGTACATATATACATACTATACAGGTGGTGACTAAAGTCGGGTCGGCTCGTTGAGTACTCGTAAGTGATTCTGATGTGGGGGCTGAAGGGGCAGGTGGCTCCATCCAGGTAGTGGTGGGCCTGAGTTCTCGACGGCCCCCGACTGTTACTTTGAGGCGGAGCGACAGGGCAGGTTGAGACCACCTAGGAGAGAGGTGGGTCTGGCCCTGGTCGGCGTTCGTGGTTACTTCAAGATAACACGCTTAATGAGATCTTGGTATTTGATCTGAGTCTAGCCACTGGCCTCTACGCACTAACCAACTACGCGGGAACAATTATGGGCACTCGACATCGTGGTATCAGCCGAAGCCTTTGTGACGTCAGCGACTGAGCGGCGCGCGCCGGGTTGGACCGGGTAACGCGACTTCCTTTGTAATGGAGATTGGTAGGTCTGCTCACCGGACGTGTACGCAACATGCAGGTGTGCAATGGGTGATGGGCCCAGACCCCTGCGCGCTTAGGATTTAGACCGGCATGCTGACCTCTCTATTGTGCCTAGGTGGGGCTGCGACGTGTTGATCTTCCGAGGCCGGACATGACCCAGAAAATTGTGTCCGACCAAAAGGGATCGAGCGTGTTGGGAAATGTGGTGCACCCCTGCAGGGAAGTTTATCTATTTGAATAACCGTGTCCCTCAGTAAAAGGATGACCCGAAGTTGTACCTTGACCTTATGACAACTAGAACCAGTTACTTAATAAAACACACCCTTCCAAGTGCCAGATACAACCCGGTGATCGCTCTCTAACAGGGCGACGAGGAGAGGATCACCGGGTAGGATTATGCTATACGATGATACTTGTTGAACTTACCATCTACTCTCTTCTATATGCTTCAAGATGGAGGCCGCCAGAAGCGTAGTCTTCGATAGAACTAGCTATCCCCCTCTTATTCTGGCATTCTATAGTTCAGTCCACAGATACTACCCCTTTCATTGATACCAATGCATATGTAGTGTAGATCCTTGCTTGTGAGTGCTTTGGATGAGTACTCACGGTTTCTTTGCTACTTCCTTTTCCCCCTTTCCTGGTTATTGCAATCATATGATGGAGTCCAGGAGCCATAGGATCCCAAGGATGATTCTATGTGGAGTTCGGCTTTGAGGAGTAGTTAGGAGGTCCCAGGCAGGAGGCCTCGCCTTTTCGATTATTGCTACTTTTGTGCTAACCTTCTTAAGGCAAACTTGTTTAACTTATGTCTGTACTCAGATATTATTGCTTCTGCTGACTCTTGTGCTTTCAAGCTTATGTATTCGAGCCCTCGAGGCCCCTGGCTTGTAATATAAAGCTTGTATTATTTTATTTTGTGTCTAGAGTTGTGTTGTGATATCTTCTCGTGAGTCCTTGATCTTGATCATACACATTTGCGTGTATGATTAGTGTACGATCAAATTGGGGGTGTCACAAGTTGGTATCAGAGCCGACTGCCTGTAGGAAACCCCGTTCCACACTCCTTGGCCGAAGTTGAGTCTAGACATTGCAAAACTTTTTACTAACATGGTTGTGTGTCTTATGGGCTCACGTCGCCATTTGGGTGGTATTAGAATCTTTTATTCCTCGTCTATAGTCTGGGACTCTGATCTCTCTTCTATTCGGGTTAAAATAGTTTTACTAAATCTAACTTTAGGTTCTCGATAATACTTTCTCCCGGAGAGCCCCTCATTTCAGATGATCGCCTGCTGCACCAGAAGATTCTGTAGTCTATGATGTTCTCTCGAGACTTCTGCCATCGCTTTTGCAATTCTCTTTCATCGATAAATCCTTGTGGATAACTACTTACACTTGTCGTTCATATCTTCATCCCCAGTTGCCCTTGATATTACTTGATACCCTGAAAAATTCTTTGATAGTCTGAGAATCCTTTGTGCCTACCGCCTTGTATTTCTTTACCACCTGAATACCCCTACGGATAATTTCTCATACTTACCGAGTATCCGATCATCCTCAGTTGATCAATGTATTTCACAGAAGTCTTCGAATTGCCATTCGATCTTCCGAAGATCCTCAACAACCTATTGCTTTTGAAATTCTTGCTTACAAGCATTACGATTAATCCCATAAGTCTATTAATCTTGTCGGCATCCATTGTCATTATAATTTTGAGTCCATTGATTCAATATGTTGCGATTGCTTGCAATCCTCAGGAGAATCTTAGAATTCTTTCTTCCAACTCAGATGCCATTTTAAACATGAGCTGGATCTCGACCAATCAAATAGTTGTCGATTGTACCCCTAAGGCTATTCATCTTATCCATCCCTAATCAGAGCATTGCTTCTGACCCCTTGTCTTGGAATTAATAATTCCTTTGCATTTGAGCTTGAGTTAGTCAGTTATTTCTATAATCTGATTTCCTTGCATTCCTTCTTCCTTAGGTTGAGTACCGATGCTCACATCAGATCCCTTGTGGACCACCAGACCCTTTGTCGGATTTTATCCGACAATGTCGTTCATATTCAATAAGCTTGTGAGCCTTTCCTCAGATACATAATGGCTTTGGTAAGTTGTATCCTTTGATTTGTCGACCATGTTGTACTTCTGAGCTTGTATTATTTACTCCTGAAGTTTATGGTATATGTTTCTACGATGCCTTGATGGGTTGAACCTATGCCTTCCTTAATCTGTGTGAACCCGAATGATTTCACGGGTCATACTTATCTGGTATTGCACCAAGTAAAACTTTCAACAATGAATGTCATTTTCGAAAAGCGAGAGGTGAATGGCAGGTTATACATTGAAGAAGTGGGAGTCGACCTTGAACTTGTGTTCATGCCCATGGACACGATGTAGATCCTATCATGGAAACTTCTTGTAATACTAACTATTTCCCTGATATAAGTTCATCTAGTATCCATGTTTGGTCCTTTGCCATGGTTCCAACCATGATTTTTTTTTATAGAAAGACGGTAAGGGAACCCCCTACAGTATAATTGGTGCAACAACCCCAAATTGTAAGTACCATGCCTTGAACCTGGGTGGGTGGGAAGGCATCAGCCCCTTCCAACCACTAGGCTATGCCTTAGTCTGCGGTTCCAACCATGATTGTTCTCCTTTGATTCCATTTCTCAGACAAGATGAAGTACTTGTCTTACTTCTCTTCTCCAGATCATTTCACGTGTCCACCGTCTACTCTGCCGTACCATCGAGTATTACACTCTGGTATCCCGAGAATATCACTGAACTACGTAACTTCTTGTGAGTTCTTCATCAACTATTATTTCTCGCTGATTCCAATTTTCTTCGGGTTTTGAGTTGTTTGTCACTCGAAACACCGACAACTGAATCAATTCCTCCCTACGGTTCAACTACTCTTTGTAATCCTTATTACCTGCGAGTTGTACTCATTGATGTCATTCCCAGCCGATTGGCTACATCATCATCGTCATGTTAAAGATTAAACTGTGCTACCTGGTCCTTATTCCCAGAGCACAACTTTCCATGATGAGCTAAGCTTACGTCGATCTTCCTTGTCTTATGGTTTCACCTCAAACAACAAGCTTGATTTCGAGTTTGTGTCGTATCTATGGTTCCAATAACCTTTGGCTTCATCATTCCTTTGACTTGATGTCATCGCTGATCGATTACATCTTCATGAAATCTCTCGACAATGGTGTCATGATCATCATCAACATTCTGGGTTCTTTCGAGATATCTATCGAATTCTTGATAAGAAATACCATCCTTGCCCGTCGATTATTTGTGTTATCATCGGCCACTTTATTGCCCTCCCTCCAACACAAACTTGTTCATGTTTCATGTAGTACCTTGAGTTCCTTGCTATCAAGCATTTGTTCTTCTTTACCTTGGAGTATTACCATCTTTTATGTCAGGAATGTCGTGAGAATTTCACCACCTCTTAAAAATTCTTGATACTTGTGATACTTCTTGCCATCACAGTTCATTCCTTGCTCCCCGTTTTGTTTCTTACTCAGGAAACTGACAATTGAACTATGACGTGCGAATGCAAAACTTCTAGCCACCCTATTGCTTTGAAGTTAATGGTCGCCATTTCATTCTTAGACCATTGGTTATCGAATCACCATTCTAACACTGATCATGCTACCTATGCCTATATTTTGGGCACACATTTCAACCAATGTTTAATTGTGTATGTTTTCCTCGAGCATACATCATTATACCATTTGATCTGACAAATGTTATCTCCTTGTTCACATAGTTGTGGAAATCCATCTTTTGTTAATCTCGATGAATTGTCGTTGATTCCATCAGCCACATCCTCATCCTCTCGTTAGTTTACTGATGAACTCTTGTTTCGGAACTCGCTTCCATAGTTTAATTCTCGAGAACCTTACAATGTCATCTTGTCAATTTGTGTTACACCTTTCTTCTCAGGCATCCTGAGTCTATGTTATCCTGACACCAATCAGATCTGAATCTCGGTCAGATATGATGGTTGGAACATCCTTCCAAGAGTTATAATGTTAGTCTTTATGTGACCTAGTAAGGTGATGTCGTGCCTAGCACACCTGGCCCGAGGCCCTGTTGTTATAGTTTCCGTTTTAACAAGGTTAACCATTTTCCATGAGGAAATTAAATGCCTTGTTTAATAAGGTTATCATGATGGATCCCTTGTGTATCCAAAGTCTGACCTTTGCTTGCAGACCATGTCAATGCTATCTCGAAACATGTTTGTGGTACTCCGATTTTCCACCAGAACATTTGAAGCCCAATGTAAATGTTTCTTGCTAAATTATCCAAACACCATTGTATGAGTAATGTCATGATATTTCTCTCCCCTTTCCTAACGGGTTTTCTATGTTATATCCTGTCATGGATATCATGCTCTGCTTGTCCTTGGGAAGGATATACCCCTGAAATATGTGTTTAAACACATTTTTTTTCCTTTCCATTGTTCTGTTTAACCTGATGATCACATTTTCCTTTACATTGGTTTGTTTGACCTTTCTTGTGATCTATATAAACTAAGCAGTAATAATTCACTGCTTATGTAAACACCTCGGTATACAGCTGTAACATCCCAAATTTTCAATTTGGAATGTTATACATAGTCATCCATGCATATCATATTTTATTCACATTTCGTCTCGCGATCCTCAAAATCCTAAGCAACTCAAGGACCCTCGGAGAGAGTTGGGGATTTCCCGGTTTTCAAATTTGATTTTTATCAAATTTTGAAACGAGGATTTTGGTTTTAGTTATTTTCTCTCCAAAAAAATTTCATACTAAAATATATGAGAGGAGATAATATGACTTCTCCAATATAATTGAAATATTGGAGGGAAAATATTAAAATCAAATATTTGTTTTATTTGGATTTTATTGCAATTTTGTTTGCATTAGAAAAATTGCGTGTTTTTCAAAATTGCATTTTAGGGCCAAGAAAATGTTCATCTCGTTCTAAATATTTTATTTAGGCGGTGAAAAATTATTTTAGCATTTTTAGATTTTTATTTATTTTTTAGGATTTTATTTCGGTCGGCGAAATTATTTAAAAAAAAGTTCCTGCGCCCGACGCCGAGCCAGGCCGACCCAGCCACCGCCGCCGCAGCCTCCTGCGCGCGTGCGCGCTGCCGCCGCCGCCACTCGGACCGAAGTCCGAGTTGGACTCCGCCTCCACCACGCCTTGCCCCCTCCTCCAAGTCGCCGCCCCCGCCCCCTTTATATACGCCGCCACCCCCACCCCCAACACCACACCACCACCGCAACCGC
>NC_041390.1:315239592-315258727 GCF_002162155.2 Triticum dicoccoides | reverse complement strand
AGCCCCGCGCCGCTGCCCCCACGAGCCGCTGCCCCGCCGCCGCCCTGCCTCACCGGAGCCCCCTCGCCGGAGGTAGCCACTGGACTCCGCCGCCGGTTTTTTTAAAACCGTTCGGTTTTAAAAAAAAAAACCTAGATCCGTTTTTTTGGATTCGCCGGTCTTTCTCAGTTCTTCTAGTTAGCGGACGTTCGTCCGTACGTTCATTTTAACAAACGGTTTTCGCCCGTTAGTTGCAGCTAACAAACACTCGTTCGTTAGTCTGTTCGTGAGTTTTCTTTTAACGGATTTATTCCGTGATTTTTCTGATCGCGATTTCTGATCCGATCTTAGTTTCTGTTTATCTTTTCGCTCGTTAGTCGGAATCAGGCGATTCAAGCGCCTAGAGTTTCGTCCCGAGACCCTCTTTGCGTTTAACCAACTCAAACAAGTTTTTGCTACTATAAAATTTGACCTAGTTTCAGATTAGTAAACGAAGGTTCTTTCTTTCGCCGTTTGAGTTTCGTTGCTCCATTTGTTTTGATTTTTTTGCGACCCGGAGTTCTTAAGTTTAAACTTCTGGTCAACCCTCTTTTATTTGAGTTTTTCTTGTGCATCGTTGCTTGTTACTTATGTATGCTATTGTTTGCTTGCAATAGAACACCCAAAGTGCGAAGCGTGCTACTACGAGTCCCTAGGTTTCGCAGATCGTCAGCAAGGCAAGTAACACTTTGATCATACCCCTTTATCACCCAGTTTTTATGCATTAGTTCCTATCCTCAAACATTGCATGATTAGGATGTCATTAACTTGTGGGTTGGGAAGTAGTTTATGAGGTAGCACCTATTGCCCAGTTACATTCAAACCCTTGGGAGTTACTCTACGCGTTGCTTATATTACTATGATATGCTCGTAGACGTGGTTTGGGTTTGAGTGAAATCCATGACAGATGTGAGTTTGTTAAATTAACGGTTCAACTTAAGGTGGCAACTTAATCAAACAACTGGGTGGATTGAGGCACCTGGAGTACCCAATGTTGCCTGTATTTTTTTTGGAAATCCCGGAGTACCCGTGTGATCTTCCTATGGACCGCCACCCAAGCTCAAAGGGAACTGAGATGATTCATGCTAGAAACTTCTGTGTGCAGCCACAAGCTATTATGGGCTCTAGCATAGTTGAGTAAGTTACGTGAAGCTCTTGAAAAGGAAGATCAGCAGGTGGTGGGATGTAGGTTTGGTATGGTCTGTCCGGAGTAGAGAGTTAATGTTTCTGAAAGACTATGTCTCGGTCATCCGTTTCTCAAACACCCTGTAGTGCGAGAAATCCAACAGAGGCGATCCAGTCTTGTGGGGAAAAGTGCACAAACCTCTGCAGAGTGTACAATCTAATCATGGTTAGTCGTGTCCCCGGTTGGACAATTCTTTAGTATCTAGTACTTGGGTTATCACAAGTATCTCATCATGTTTAACTAATATTGTTGGGTTGTTAATCACTTTAATTGGGATTGAGTTGGAGGAACCTTCTCAATGTTGTTCAACCACCATGATAGTTAAATTAAAATCTATTCCTTTGTTGTAGGGGAAAAATTGGCTTTTCGCAAAACTGTAACCATAGAGCTTTCCACCAGCCAAATATGCATGTAGTGATAGCATTATTCTGTTCTTGCTCTACTGTGTTACTTTGCCAGCATATTCCATGTGCTGACCCATTTTCGGGCTGCAACGTATTATGTTGCAGACTTTTCAGACGAGGAGTAAGGTACGTTAGTCGTTGCCGTGCACCTCAGCTATGCCGTTGGAGTTGATGGACTCACTTTATCTTCCAAGCCTTCCGCTGTTATCGTATTAGATGGCCTTAAGCCATATTACTGTAATAAGTTCTCTTTTGAGACATTTGATGTAATAAGCGTGTGATTGCTACTCTGTTATAAATCCTTCGAGTACTGTGTGTGTCAGCATTACCGATCCAGGGATGACACTGAAGCACAGAGACTTGACCATCTGAGGTCGGGTCGCTACAACAACTTTGTCAGTAAGACCTTGTTACTATTGTTGATTACATTCTGGTAACCACCGATGGACGAGAACTTTGCCTATTGGTCCGCCTCGTTCAACAAGCAGGAAAATGGTTCTCTTCATCCCTCGCCCTTGGTACCAACGTGTTGCCGACATAACTGGCAGGCTATCCTCTAACATGCCTTGTTATCATGACTGTGCAAAATATCAGCACCCTTTCTATTTTTAAACCACATGGTGGGCCCATAACCCACAGTTACACAGGATCAAAATCTGACTCTCCTGTACACACTTTGTTTCAGGCATCGAACGATTGCCTACCCGCTCGAAACTACTCATGGTACCTACTTACTTTGCTCTCGATATTGTCTTAAGTTTCCATTCGAGAGTTACTTTCTAGGACATTCCCTGAGTTATAAACCAAGATAGCCACCTTGTGGAGTTCCGTTCTACCGGAATGCTCCCCCTTTATTCTTTCGTAAGTACGATGGAGTTTCCAAAGAAAGGATGACGACTTCATCATGATGGCTCGAAACAGAGGAACGAAGACATCAAGTGGTGGATCGACCTCGTTGAGAAGAGCAACTAAGATCGAGAAGATCCATTAGATTCCGTAACTAGAATTCCCCCCTCACTTCACCTCCTAAAATCTCGGGACGAGATTTCTTGTAGTGGAGGAGAATTGTGACGCCCAGATACTTAAGCTACAGCGAACCTCTGCTAATGATACCACGTCACCTCGATTACTGTTACTAATCTCACGTTAGATCAAAACCGATTCCAATTCAAATTAAAAATCCAAATATTCCATAACTAATTATGGTGGTGAACCAACATTTTTTAAAAATGGTTTAATGCCCTATAATAATTAAAACACTGGTTAAAACAAATAAGTAAATGCCTTTCTAGAATTATAAATTTACGAACTATTTTAATTAAATGCCGAAATAATATTGGCAGTGGTATATTTGGTAATGCTAATTTAGGTACTATTTTTATATTTAATAAAACTAAACTAATTAGAAAACAAAATAGGAAACTAATAGACAGTAAAAGAAAAATAAACAAAAGCTAAAAAGATTAAAAAAAGGTAAACAATCCCCCTCTTCCCTGGACTGAAGCCACTAGAGCCGGCCCAGCCCAAACCCCACACTGCTCCTCTGACCGGGCGCCCGGACGCGCTCCCACCCGACCGCCTCGCCGGCGATGCTGGGAGGAGGATAAGGCCGTTAGCTCTCTGACGCATCGGCCCCCTCGCCTACTCTGCTCCAGTCGCCCCCACTCCTCTCCCTTCCCCCTCCTCAAGATCCACCGAGCGCTGCCACCGCTGTCACTCCACCGTGGCCATGGCCAACGCCCTCCCTGGGCTTCGTCGAGCTGTCCACATGACCGAGGCCGACCGGTGGAGTTGCGCAGCGATGCCTACGCCGTCTCCTTCCTCCCTGAAGTCGACGCAGTCTTCATCTTCTTCCTATGACCGCCGCATCTCGACATCACAACCGCCTCTTCGGCCCATCTCCGGTCTCCCCGAGCTCGTCATCCGCACTGCGGTGAGCCCATCCTTGGGATTCCCCTTTACCCTGCCCGTTCCATCACCGTTTAGCCGCCGCCCCGCTATTCGGCTGCCATGGCCGGACCGCCGGAGCTCCACGTCCGTGAGTCCTGACCACGCCCTTTCCTCGTCTGGTCCGCGCCTAGACCGCGCTATGCCCGCCATTGACCGCCACTTCTGCCGCTGCCGCCTGCCCACAGTCGCCCGCTCCTCACCTCCGCTGGCCCCGCGATGTAGATGCTCGCGCCCTCACGCCGTTGACCGCGCCCGCTCCTTGCGGCGTGGTTGCACCCTCGCAGGCCCCTGGCCGCAGCCTCTTGTGCCCCGCATGTGCTTGCCCGCACTCACGCGCGGCTGCTGCCGTTGGCGCGCGCCCACGCACGCCAGCGCGCGTGCCCATCCGACCGCTGCCTAGCCACTGCTTCAGCTGACGCTTTGCTGTTGTTCGCTGCTACCTATTGCTGCCGCTGCCGTGCGATGCTTTCTGCTGCTGGTGGCCATGGACAGCATGCGTGCGCGCGTGCTGTGTGCATTGAGTGTGTGAGTGAGAGTGCCTAGTTAATTAGGAATAGGTAGCAATTAGTGGTTAGGTTATTTAGTCTAATCGATGCCAATGGCATGCACGAACCACTGTTAGATTGAAATAGATAAATCAAGTTAAAATATCTGAGGCAATGACAAGTGGGTCCCAACTAACATTTTTGACCAGTCAATACTTGACTGTTGACTTTGACTGGGGCCCCACACGTCTGCCTTTGGTGGGTACACACCTGTGTGTACTTAGCATATTAGCCCATTTAATATCTCGAATTAAAAATAAACACAGAAAATGATTAAACTTTGAAAATTAATATAAAATAATCTGTAACCCGGATGAAAATACTTTGCACATGAAAGTTGCTCAGAACGACGAGACGAATCCGAATACGCAATCTGTTCGTCCGCCACATGCCCCTAGCATAGGGAACATGCAACAATCCACCTCCGTTTCATCTGTCCAAACATGCCAAACACCGGGAACATTTTCCCGGATATTTTCCCCTTTCGCCGGTACCACCTATCCCCGCGTTAGCTCAACCCTGGCACCGCGTATTGCCATGGTATGCTTTGTGATGCTTTGATTGCTCCATTATTTATTGTGTTCCCCTCTCTTACTTCTTTCCGGTAGACCCCTAGACTGCCGGCGACCCCCGGTTCGACTACAGTGTTGACGACCCTTCCTTCTTGCCAGAGCAACCAGGCAAGCCCCCCCTTTGATCACCAGATATCACCTATTCTTCTCTCTACTGCTTGCATTAGAAAAGTGTAGCATGTAAGTGCTTTCCATTATCCTTTCCTGATGCATAGCCTGTCCTTGCTACTACTGTTGTTACCTTTACCTGCAATCCTAATGCTTAGTATGGGATGCTAATTTATCATCATTGGCCCTACATTCTTGTCCATCTACCATGCCATATTATTGGGCCGTGATCACTCGGGAGGTGATTACGGGTATATACTTATACATACATACATACTATACATGTGGTGACTAAAGTCGGGTCGGCTCGTTGAGTACCCGCAAGTGATTCTGATGTGGGGGCTGAAGGGGCAGGTGGCTCCATCCAGGTAGTGGTGGGCCTGACTTCCCGACGGCCCTTGATTGTTACATCGAGGTGGAGCAATAGGGCAGGTTGAGACCACCTAGGATAGAGGTGGGCCTGGCCCTAGTCGGCGTTCGTGGTTACTTCAAGATAACATGCTGAACGAGATCTTGGTATTTGATCTGAGTCTGGCCACTGGCCTATACGCACTAACCAACTATGCGGGAACATTTATGGGCACTCAATGTCGTGGTATCAGCCGAAGCCTTTGTGACGTCAGCGACTGAGCGGCACACACCGGGTTGGCCAGCGTAACGCAACTTCCTTTGTAATGGAGATTTCTAGGTCTGCTCACCGGCCACGTACACAACGTGCAGGTGTGCAATGGGTGATGGGCCCAGACCCCTGCGCGCTTAGGATTTAGACCGGCATGCTGACCTCTCTGTTGTGCCTAGGTGGGGCTGCGACGCGTTGATCTTCTGAGGCCAGACATGACACAGAAAAGTGTGTCCGGCCAAAAGGGATCGAGCGTGTTGGGAAATGTGGTGCACCCCTGCAGGGAAGTTTATCTATTCGAATAACCGTGTCCCTCGGTAAAAGGACGACCCAAAGTTGTAGCTTGACCTTATGACAACTAGAACCGGTTACTTATTAAAACTCACCCTTCCAACTACCAGATACAACCCGGTGATCGCTCTCTAACAGGGTGACAAGGAGAGGATCGCCGGGTAGGATTATGCTATACGACGATACTTGGTGAACTTACCATCTACTCTCTTCTATATGCTTCAAGATGGAGGCCGCCAGAAGCGTAGTCTTCGATAGGACTAGCTATCCCCCTCTTATTCTGGCATTCTGCAGTTCAGTCCACAAATAGTACCCCTTTCATTGATACCAATGCATATGTAGTGTAGATCCTTTCTTGCGAGTACTTTGGATGAGTACTCACGGTTGCTTTGCTACTTCCTTTTCCCCCTTTTCCCGGTTATTGCGATCATATGATGGAGTCCAGGAGCCAGAGGATCCCGAGGATGATTCTACGTGGAGTTCGGCTTCGAGGAGTAGTTAGGAGGTCCCAGGCAGGAGGCCTCGCCTTTTCAATCGTTGCTACTTTTGTGCTAGCCTTCTTAAGGCAAACTTGTTTAACTTATGTCTGTACTCAGATATTATTGCTTCCGCTCACTCTTGTGCTTTCAAGCTTATGTATTCGAGCCCTCGAGGCCCCTGGCTTGTAATATAAAGGTTGTATTATTTTATTTTGTGTCTAGAGTTGTGTTGTAATATCTTCCCGTGAGTCCTTGATCTTGATCGTACACATTTGCGTGTATGATTAGTGTACGGTCAAATCGGGGGCGTCACACATTTGCAGTGTAGGGGTCTATACGGTCGATTGTGATGGACACTTTGAGCCTCTTTGATTCGTAGGATCTTGTAAACATAGGAATAGGATTTGTAGTGGCCTGCCCACTTGAATCCTATAAGAATAGCATGGAAATGCGGGGAGTTGTGTCGCCTTTAAGAGTTACACTGATATTAACAGTACCACACCTTCACTTGAAGAGAGCTGGTATCCGAAGCCTTTCTAACCGTACCAGCAATACTAGCACATATATTCCAGCAAGTTCCACTTTGCTGATTTTACTCTGATGCTTAAGGTTTTACCGTTATATCTACACTATGATCTGTGTAGCTGCTTTGTGTCGCACTAGCAGCAGTCCACTCTTGAAGCTAAACACTGCAATGACTTACAAAATTGCCACCAAGGCATTGAGTGCCATTCTGGATGCAATGAAACTCATACGCTCCCAACATGTTGATTCTTATTCAGAATATGATCCTAATGACTATTCTAACCTCGAGGAGTCAGAGGCAGATGGCCCATCCTATTCACCCATCAAGGTGCCTGTTCTAATTTGGCAATGTTTTATTGATTGCAGGTATCTTGCATATGTTGTCTTGCATTTCTTCTACTTTGTCGCACCGCCATCTGCTTAGTTTACTCATCATATATGTCGAGATGCATGCCCATCCGTTATCAATACATATTCCATCTGTCATCATACCATGTTTTCCACTCAAATGTTATTCTTGTGCATCAGACATCAAAAAGGAAGAGGGTGATTGCCGAACCTGAAGGAGCACCAGCAACAACGTGGTGGTGCCGGAGAAATCAGACAGCACCCCACTTATATTGGCTGTACAACCAGTGACACAAAAAGTAGGACCGTCTCCAGAAGACTGTACCCATACTTCACTGGCCTCACCACTAGCCCCACCACACGGGACCTGCACTCCAGCAAAAGGCATACTGATTTCATTTGCCATAGCACCAGTTGTACCATAGAAAAATCCCACTCCAGCAAAAAGTACAACAAGTCCACCGGCCGAAGACCTATCCCAACTGCAGAGATGACCAATTCCTGCAGATTGGAACCCCATTCCATTTATTCCCAGTTTAAAAGATAATGCTTTCAATGTTGTTAGGGACTACGTGCATATATTCCCATCATGGGAAGATTATTGTGAAGACAAACACCATTTTCACATCTTCCTGTCCAACTTACGTGTAAGTGCTATTATTCATGGTTATTATTTTCATGTTTTCTGCTGATTTAACACATCAATGATTTACATTACATTGTTGTAACTAGGCGAGGGTCAATCTGGATAGTCATGACGAGCAAAGCTTGCTTGTGCTGTTCAAGGAAGCATTACATCAGTATCGGTGTTACCTTAGGAAATCACACTTTGATGGCAAGTCTATAAACGAATTTCCGATGAAGTCTCCTGTGCTAAATTTAGAAGACATTGAATGGAAAAACCTTGTTATGCATTGGTCTCATTCCCAGGATGAGGTACTGTCTATGAAATCACATGACAATTTGAACTTCTGCTTTCCGCATGTGCCTTACGGATCATTTTTTCAGGAAATCTGCTCGAAGAAGAATTCCGGTTTGACAAGAACGACAGGATATTGCAAATATGCTGCCCGCTGCTTTGCTCTTGTTAGTACCTTTTGTCCTGTATCACTGTACTTGCATACATACCTGGTTCATTATGTGACAGCAGTATGCATGATAGCTTGCTTATCAATTGTTTGCTCGAAATTATCTGATCTGTATTAATGGTTACATTAGGGTAGAATATATCGAATGCCAATGTTTTTTTAGCTCTGCATTGTTCTTGTAAGTACATGCTATCCTTTATCAGTGTACTTATAATGACAGGTAGTTGTTCATGTACCATCACTCTGCAGCTTATTTTCCTTTGCCCTCCATTTTCTACACATCAGATCTATATTTACTCTTACCATAAGGTTGGTACTGAAGAAGTTTAGTTGTGCATTGCACTTGGCTGTACCTTTTGCATGTATCGCTGCACTTACATTTATAGCTACTTGGTTATGTAGCATCACTCTTCATCTTATCTTAAATATTCTCCATTTTTTCATATATTATCACATCTATATTTACTCTTAACAAAATGTTTTTGAAGAAGATTCTGTGGTAAACTTCTTGAATTACCCCCCCCCATCAGCATGGACAAGGCCTTTATAGAGCCTGTCTTCACCAATAATGTAAGTTTGTCCATCTCAAGCCTTCAAACTTTGTTGTATATTTTTTGTTTGGCATGACTGCAACAGCTGTTTATTTTTGGTGTTTGCATCAAATTGCTTGTTTAAAGTTTATTATGTAGTTCATAATCAAAAGTTTGTCCTTTCTCAATTTAAGTTTTCAGTTGTACAACCAAGTTCCTTCTTCATACCATGTAAATTAAACTATACAGAACAAGTGATCTTCTTTTGCACTGCATGTATGCTTCTGTTCTTCATTTGTAATCCAGTGGTGTGGTGAACCTACCCACTACAGCACAATGTCATATTCTGCAATGTCTTAACTATGAACAATGTCATATCATTCTACTATTATTTAAACCGTCTCTTTATTTGCCAATCTGAAATGGTATAAATTGACAGCACACTAACCATTGATACTTATGAGTTCTTGATCTGTAATCCAGTGGTGTCGTGAAGTTGCCAAGTCCTTCACAATGTCATTTCCTGCCATGTCTTGACCTGAACAATACCATATTGTGTTAATGCAATTTTAAACTATGTCACTTTATTCGTCAGTAAGAAATGTGATGAATTGTCGGCACTGATACTTTTATGTGCAAAACCTGTCATCTGTCCGCTTGTTTATCTTTCAGAGTGAGGAAGATATAAGTGTTGAACAAGCGCAATGTAATCATCTTGCTCAGCTGCTTGCGCTGCAGCTCCCCAATAGGGCTAACCTTTCTTGAACTCTGTTGAAGTGATGTCGGTTTTGTATATTATTTTGTCGGCGTGTTTATTTTCACTGGTGGCGATCTTTGATGCCCAGTGTATGTAATCTGCTGTCTGCTTGTGCTTTATTATCATAGTGGTGAACTTTGATGCCCAGTGGATGTAATATGCCATAATTTCTTTATTGTATAGTCCAGGTTTTTTCTTATTCACGATGCTGCAGTTATTTTAGTGTATATATATCATGTCTTCGTAGTAAACCGGCCAAACCGTAAAATTACGGTACATAATCGGGTCATCATGCAATCACGATGTAGGTTGGGCCTCAAACGTGCCGAACAGCTCACGGGCCGGCAGCAGCCCGAAATGAACCCCGACCCATGATTGTGCGAATCAAATCACGGGGTTTTAACAAGCCAAAATTGTCTCGGTCCTTGGTTGGCCCAATCAGATATCGGCTGCGAGCAGGCTGGATGCAAACCGGGCCGTAGTTAGGCCCAACTATATGACGGGCTTTTAACAGGCCGAAATTAATATAGGGCCGAAATGTTAAATGGGCTCTTAACAGGCCAAAACTAATATAAGGACGAATTACTAAGTGGGCCTTTAGCAAGTGGGCCCAAAAGCATAGTGTCTAGTTGACGGGCTGAATCTGATATGGGCCATAATTGAGCCCAAAGCCTCTTAAAGGGCCAGACCTGATCTGGGCCGTAATTTGGCCCGGAATCTGGTAGGCTTTTAACGGGCCGGATCTCATATGGGCCACTATTAGGCCCGGAGTGTGGCAGGCCATTAATGGACCGGATCAAATATGGGTTGGCATATGGCACAAAACATGGCAGCCAGTTAATGGGCCGGCCTACTAGGGTCCTCAAAATCTTGTGCCCTACAGCTGGGCCGGCCCATTAATGTCGGTGAAATCTCGTGGGCCTTTAGCTGGGCCGGCCCATTATGATCCGCAAGAATCTTGTGGGCCTTTACCTGGTCCGGCCCATTATGGCAGACAAAAATCTTGTGGGCCTTTACCTGGGCCGGCCCATTTTCGCCCGCAAAATCTTGTGGGCCTTTAGCTGGGCCAGCCCAATATGGTCCAAAAAATCTCGTGGGCCTTTAGCTAGGCCGGCCCATTATGGTCCGCAAAATCTTGTGGGCCTTCAGTTGGGCCGGCCCATTTAAACTTGATGGGCCAGTCCACGTGTCAACATATCATAGGCGCGTCTCGCCCATTGGATGAGTGACACCTGTGCCAACACGGACCTGACACGTGTCTCCTCCAGCCAATGATGATTTTACACGTGGAAATCCCATTGGTCGGGGTTGTTAATGAGTTATCGGATCCAAAACCCGACCCAATAGCTTAACGGCGTTCCGTTACGGTGGATGCCACGTGTCGGTCACCCTTGACGAAAGCACTTCTGTGAAGCGCGATTTATCATCATGGAAGTGGACACTTTCGTGATGATAATTTTGGTAATGTCATGGAACACTTCTACGACAGCACATGTATGACTATCTTGATTCTGTCATAAAATCATCATGGATGTACATGCATGACAGAAAATGCAACCTACTGTGACAAACACGTATCATCATGGAATTGTATTTTTTTGTAGTGACGTCACCTCCATGTTCAGCACACGTTTAGGTCGATGACATCCTCGCCTTCTCGATCCAGCAAGAGAGGCGAAGTAGAAGATGAGTTTCAGCAGCACGATGGCATGGTGACGGTGGTGGTGAAGAACAATCTCCGCAGGGCTTCTCCAAGCACAACAAAAACTATGACGGAGGATGGACTAGAGGGGCAGGGTTGCCGGCACACATGTTGGTGAATATTGATGTGATCCGGGTGCTAGTCCTACCCCTCTAGTTATATGTTGAGCCCTGGGGTCATTTCTTGGAAAGAGCCTCCTCAAAGTAGGTTTGGCACACAAGGCAAGAGTTCTTCTCTAACTCCAGGACCAGACGCCAGGGTCCTCGACGTCTGGCCCATACACCAGGGTCCCTAGCGTCTGGCCCCTGGCCTCCACAAAGCTTCCTGTTGCGGCTTCCTTAAACCCCGTAGGCTTACCCCTTGGCCCAAATAAAGTGTTATCGCACAATAACATTTTGGGAAATATCTGAAACACCTTCTCGTGAATTTCGGAACCCTTCTGAAGACCAAACACTATTATCCCATATATCATTCTTTACCTCCAGACCATGCCGGAGCTCCTCATCATACCCATGATGTCATCCGACACTCCGAACAACATTCGGTCACCAACATACATAACTCATCTAATACTATATCATCAACGAACGTTAAGCGTGCGGACTCTACGAGTTCGAGAATGATGTAGACATGACCGAGACGCTTCTCCGGTAAATAACCAATAGCGCGACCTAGATGACCATATTGGTTCCTACATATTCTATGAAGATCTTTATCGGTCAAACCTTTATGACAACATACGTAGTTCCCTTTGTCTGTCGGTATGTTACCTGCCCAAGATTCGTTCATCGGTATCTTCATACCTAGTTCAATCTTGTTACCGGCAAGTCTCTTTACTCGTTTCGTAATACATCATCTCGTAACTAACTCCTTAGTCACTTTGCTTGCAAACTTCTTGTGAAGATGTATTACCGAGAAGGCCCGGAGATAGCTCTCCGTCATACAGAGTAACAAATCCCAATATTGATTCACGCCAACTCAACAAACACCTTCGGAGATACCTGTAGAGCATCTTTATGATCACCCTGTTACATTCTGACGTTTGATAGCACACAAGGTATTCCTCCGGTATCCGAGAGTTGCATGATCTAATGGTCAAAGGAATATGTATTTGACATTAAGAAAGTAGTAGCAATAAACTGAACGATCATATGCTAAGCTAACTGTGGGTCGTGTCCATCACATCATTCTCCTAATGATGTAATCTCGTTATCAAGTGACAACACATGTCTATGGTTAGGAAACCTTAACCATCTTTTAATCAACAAGCTAGTCTAGTAGAGGCTTACTAGGGACACGGTATTTGTTTATGTATCCACACATGTATTTAAGTTTCCGGTCAATACAATTCTAGCATGAATAATAGATCTTTACTATGATTAAGGAAATATAATAATAACCACTTTATTATTGCCCCGAGGGCATGTTTCCAACAGTCTCCCACTTGCACTAGAGTCAATAATCTAGTTCACATCACCATGTGATTAACACCCAGTGAGTTCTAATGTGTGGTCATGTTTTGCTTGTGAGAGAGGTTTTAGTCAACGGGTCTGCAATATTTAGATTGGTGCGTGCTTCGCCAATTTATATGTCTACAATGCTCTGCATGGAGATACTCTAGCTAATTTCTCCCACGTTCAACATGTATCTAGATTGAGACTCAGAGTTATCCAGATCGGTGTCAAAGCTTGCATCAACGTAACCCTTTACGATGAACTCTTTATCACCTCCATAACCGTGAAACATTTTCTTAGTCCTCTTTAGGTACCTAAGGATAATTTTCTATCACTATCTAGTGGTACACTCTTGGATCACTATTGTAACCCCTTGCCAGACTCATGGCAAGGCACACAACAGGCTTGGTACACAACATGGCATACTTTATAGAACATATGGCTGACGCATAGGGAATGACTTTCATTCTCTCTCTATCTTCTGTCATGGTCGAGCTTTGATTCTTACTCAACTTCACACCTTACAATATAGGAAAGAATCCTTTCTTTGACTGGTCCATTTTGAACTTCTTCAAAACTTTGTCAAGGTATGTGCTTTGTGAAGGTCCTATTAAGCGTCTCAATCTATCCCTATAGATCTTGATGCCCAATATATAAGCAGCTTCACCGAGGTCTTTCAGTGAAATTCTTATTCAAGTATCCTTTATGCTATCCAAAAATTGTATATCATTTCCAATCAGCAATATGTCATCCACATATAATATCAGAAATGCTAAAGAGCCCCCACTCATTTTCTTGTAAATACAGGCTTCTCCGTAAGTCTGTATAAAACCATATGCTTTGATCACATCATCAAAGCATATATTCCAACTCCGAGATGCTTGAACCAGTCCATAAATGGATCATTGGAGCTTGCACACTTTTTAAGCACCATTAGGATCGACAAAACCATCTGGTTGCATCATATACAACTCTTCTTCAAGAAATTCGTTAAGGAATGCAGTTTTGACATCCATTTGCCAGATTTCATAATCATAAAATGCGGCAATTGCTAACATGATTCGGACAGACTTAAGCATCGCTACGGGTGAGAAAGTCTTATCATAGTCAACCCCTTGAGCTTGTCAAAAACCTTTTGCGACAATTCGAGCTTTGTAGAATGTGATATTACCATCAGCGTTCGTCTTCTTCTTGAAGATCCATTTTTTCTCAATGGCTTGCCGATCATCGGGCAAGTCCACCAAAGTCCACACTTTGTTCTTATACATGGATCCTATTTCAGATTTCATGGCCTTAAGCCATTTTTCAGAATCTGGGCTCATCATAGCTTCTTCATAGTTCAAAGGTTCGCCGTTGTCTAACAACATGACTTCCAGGACAGGATTACAGTACCACTCTGGTGCGGAACGTGTTCTGGTCTACCAACGAAGTTCAGTTGTAACTTGATCTAAAATTTCATGATCATTATCATTTGCTTCCTCCCTGGTTAGTGTAGACATCACGGGAATGATTTTCTCTAATGTGCTACTTTCCAATTCGAGAGAAGGTACAATTACCTCATCAAGTTCTACTTTCCTCCCACTCACTTCTGTGACACCCCAAAAATTTGGCCTTGTTTTATTAAATTAAAATTTTGCCAGGATTTAAAACTTTGAAATTTTTGAGCTCCACTTTAATTTTTTTTAAGTCATTTCCTTCCCTGTTATGATGAGTTTCTCCAAAAAGAAAACTTTTCAAAAATGTTGTTGGACTTATTTAACCTCTCAATAAAAACTTTCCTTTTATCAGTATAACTAATTTAATAATTAAGTTGCTTGATCTTTATTTTCTTGAAAATGGTTTTTCAGGGTTAAATTGACCATATTTGAACTACAACCATTTGATAGATTCACTTAAAATTTCCACAAAAATTTGGAGATGTCATGTGATGTTTTTAAGTCTCTATTATGCAAAAATATATTTCATTCATGAAATATTTTGAGCCCTGCACTCAATTTTTCTTCTCTGGTCCAGAGTGCATTTTGCACTGCAACCCTTTTAAATATTCATTTAAAACTTCTACCAAAATTAAGGGAGGTCACTAGGAGCCTATTATTCCACCTTGTGCAAAAATCCAGGGTTGTTCTTTGAAAATATTGAGTGAATCAACCTCATTTCCATTCTGGACCAACTTGATAATTTGTGCAGCAACCATGTTTTTGCTTGCTCTTTAGCCCTTGATCATTTCTCCTACTTGTAGACCCCATGTTAAACCCTTAAGTCCAGGAGCATGCACCATTTAGATCATTTTTGGTTCATGGAATAATGCTATTTATTTCCTGTCCAGAAATGTAGTTTTGCAAAGCTTGCACTAGCAAGTTTCCCCTTTTGTCCAAATAACCACACCACTCCCTCTTTCATCCACAGAGACACTGATCTGGAGATTTTAGCCACTCCAAGAAATGCCTAAGTGCCCTTGGCATTTTGTCAAACACCTGGTGTGCATGGCCAGTTTTGACATGTTTTTGTCTTTGCACTGTGAACTTGCACCTCTGATCAAACCAGCATGTGCACTAGACTCCCCGTTGCTCCTAACCTCGATCTGGTAAATCCCATCCTGACCTGCGACCTGTAGCATGCCTCGGCATTGTGTCGAACATCTGGTGTGCGTGCACTGGACGCGCCCAGAGTGCGCGTATTGCAGCCACACGGCCGAGCCGACACACTGGCCCCACGGCTTTGGCCCGCTCTGCAGCACCACGCCACGCGCTCCCCTCCTCGCAGCAACGCGCCAAGCAGCCCCCGCCGCGCCCGGCAGGCCAAGCGCTAGCCGCCGCCGCCGCCGACAGCCCCTGCTCCATTCAGCGCCGCCCAAGCCACCCCGGCTCGCCACCTGGCCCCTGGAACAGCGCGTGCTCATCCGCGAGTGTGTCGCCTAGCTCTCGTCGACGCCACGTTCCCTTGCAGCTACAGTACGACGGTTCGCCGGCCGCCCTTATCCCCACCGCCGCGGAACCGACCTCGGCATGCTATAAATGGACACCCCGAGCCCCTCTGAGCACGCACGCGACCTCATGCTACCCCCATGGCGCTCCCCTGCCTCGCATTCGACCCGGGGAGGTCTTCTTCATCATCTCCGGCAACTCCTGCCGCCGCCACCGCCCCGGCCAATCCGGCACCTCCAGTACCTCCCCCTCTCCGTTCTCTCCACCAGGAACCATCTCATCCTCCCGTGAACTCGTTCCCCTGCTTGATTTTTTATCGGGAGCCGTCGCCACCACAAACTCACTTTGTCACCGAAGCTTTCCTCCGCCGCGGAGCTCGCCGCCGGCAGCTCCCTCCACCTCCGACAACCCCATGACCACCGGGAGGACCGCTTCGGCCGTGCGGATCCATCCCTACCCTCTGGAGCCCGCGAGGAGCAGCCAAACGCCGGCAACGATCGCCGGAGCCCCGCTCCGCTCGGACAGAGGAGGGAGACGACGCGCGGCGACTGGTCAAACATGACCAGTGGGCCAGGCGGGCCCACTGTCAGTGACACCCCGCGCTGACCACGTGAGATTAAGTGAAGGCGTATTATCCCTAGTACGTTTCCCCGCTCCGAAAGCGTATTCCCCTCCGAAACGTTTTCTTTTTCTGTTTTATTTAAAAACAGATTTTGACCAAATGTTTGACTAGCTCTAACTTTTTAAATATAAGTCCAAATGAGTTGATTCTTTTTCCTACCTTCCTCATATTTGATCTAGTTTATTTTAAGATTTATTTGAAAAAATTTCAAACAACTTTTTTGTTCTGTTTTTGAAATTGTGTTAATTCAAATATATTTTTCAAATAGGATTTTGGGGAAAGAGAAGAAAACTTTCAAAAGTTGGAAAGCACCCTGCCCTTCCACACATTGAAGGCAAGCATTCTGAATCCCGGCATAATATTTTTGGAGTGATCGTTGATGCATTTATAACACCACCGCATTTCGAAGGACTTGTTATTTCATGTGATATGATCATATGCATGGGTGCATGTTACTGATTTCCATGCTGTTGGTAATGGACACACTTGTGATGATAATCACCCTCAGGAGCTTGGCATGCATACCGGCAAGAAACCGGGGAAAACCTCTGCCTTGGGTAGGTATGAGTTTGCCGCCGGTCTCCGTCGGGACGGTTCTGTCCGGTATGGCATGGTAAGGTGATATGAGTGGTGACTCTATTTGATGAAATATATTTGTTACGCTAATCATGCAGGGAATACTTGAACCTCCTGAGTCGACCGTAGATCGCGTCTTGTTCCAGTAACCCCCATACCTGTTTCGTACTACCACTCGTCTCTACAGCAAGTAGAGTACGGTTCAGTAAGTTGTCAACCTCTTTCTAGCACACACCGTACAGAGAGGCCATGGTGGAAGATACCGGTTGTAACTGGTAGGCAGACCACCTGGTCCGGGGGCATGGGTGTTTCCGGTTGGGACCGAGAGGGGAGGCCACCCCTTAGAGCGCGCGATATAAGTTTGATCCCATGCTACGCGAGGTTGTAGCCTCCCCACTTAGAGTTGCTTAACAGGTGTCATGGGTGATTCCAGACACGTGTGAGTTAAGCTGGTGTGTGCAAGTTAGGTGTGTTTTCAACAAAAAGACTGTAGACGGAATTAGTCCTGATGGACTAAAGAAATCCGTTACTCGTGGGTAAAGAGGACACCCTCTGCAGAGAATAAATCTATTCGAATAGTCGTGTCCTTGGTTAAGGATTACAGTCTGGGATGGGTCAAGTATCGGTCTTAGTGTCGGTCTTCGGAGATGAAACTGTTAATCCAGAAATGGAATTACTACTAGTGACTGGTGATAACTATGATTATTATTATTTGACTAAACCATGATGTTATTGTTATTATCGTGTATCTCTGGGATGGTTCTACCTTCGGGATATTCACTATGATTGTTTCTTTAAAAGCCCTTTATGTGGCGTCGCTCAGACGCCCGACTGTGGCATTTCTTTTAAAGCCCTTTATGTGGCGTCGCCCAGACGCCCGACTGTGGCATTTCTTTAAAGCCCTTTATGTGGCGTCGCTCAGACGCCCGACTGTGGCATTTCTTTTAAAGCCCTTTGTGTGGCGTCGCCCAGACGCCCTACTGTGGCATTTCTTTTAAAGCCCTTTATGTGGCATCGCTCAGACGCCTGACTGTGGCATTTCTTTTAAAGCCCTTTATGTGGCGTCGCTCAGACGCCCGACTGTGGCATTTCTTTTAAAGCCCTTTATGAGGCGTCGCTCAGACGCCCGACTGTGGCATTACTTGTTATTTATTTCATAAATTTCTTTTATACTATCATGTTATTGCAATTTTATAAATAACTTGCTTGCACGCATCCGAGAATTACTTATCCTTTGAGGCTGACGTCATGAGCATAAAAATATTTTTCAGCACATCATTGTTATATTATGCCTGTGTTCATAATGTTTGCGAGTACATTCAAAGTACTCACTGGCTTGTCCCTGGCTATTGTCTTGGCCAGATTTTTCTTGCTCGGAGAGAAGCGACACGATGCCAGCCCCAGAAACCACTCAATGGAGATAGCAGCCTCGCGAAGATAGGAGTTAACCTGGTCAGCTGTTCCTGTGGGAATTGGAGTCCCATAGACACTGATGATCCACAGACCGCTTCCGCCATCAACAACTAGAAACCTTTTGTTGTACACACAGGCCAGAATGGTCTTGTACTACATATTCTGTATTTTGCTTGGAATTTCTGTATCAAGTTAGAGCCTCATCAGCTAACAGTAATCCTGGGGCTGATGAGCACGACGGTCTTTTCTGGAAAGTTATTACCCGGAAAACCGGTCGTGACAACTTCTTTCGAGAGAAACTCCTTCTCTAGAAAGGACCCATTCTTAGCAACAAATATCTTGCCTTCGGATCTGTGGTAGAAGGTATACCCAATAGTTTCTATAGGATATCCCATGAACACGCACTTCTCCGTTTTGGGTTCGAGCTTATCAGGCTGAAGCCTTTTGACATAAGCGTCGCATCCCCAAACTTTAAGAAATGATATCTGACATTTCTAGCCAAACCATAGTTCTTACGGTGTCGTCCCAACGGATTTAGATGGTGCCCTATTTAACGTGAATGTGGTTGTCTATAATGCGTAACCCCATAATGATAAAGGCAAATCGGTAAGATACATCATACAATGCACCATGTCTAATAAAGTATGATTACAATGTTCGGACACACAGTTACGCTGTGGTGTTCCAGGTGAAGTGAGTTGTAAAACAATTCCACATTGTCTTAAATGAAGGCGAAACTCGTAACTCAAATATTTGCCTCTGCAATCGGATCGTAGAAACTTTATTTTCTTGTGATGATGATTCTCCCCTTCACTCTGAAATTCTTTGAATTTTTCAAATGTTTCGGACTTGTGTTTCATCAAGTAGATATACCCATACCTACTAAAATCATCTGTGAATGTTAGAAAATAACGATACCCGCCACGTGCCTCAACACTCATCGGACCGCATACATCGGTATGTATTATTTCCAATATGTCATTAGTCTTAGATTACGGGTTCTGGCAAACCCTTGAGGTTTGAA
>NC_041390.1:315209092-315239245 GCF_002162155.2 Triticum dicoccoides | reverse complement strand
CTGTCGCAATAATCTCTAAGCCTAGCTCGCCGAACCTGAAGAACAAGGGACACAAGGGTTTATACTTGTTCGGGCCACCATTGTGGTGTAATACCCTACTCCAGTGTGGTGTGGTCCATTGCCTTCTAGGCCGAGGATGAACAAGTACAAGGGATGAACAGCCTCCTGAGGGGAGGTGTTCTTGAGCTCGATGAGCTTGTGTCTGAGTGGATGGTCTGGTTAGAGTGGATCCGATCCAAGATGAGCCGATCCTCACTATGGTGGTGGCTAGCCCTATTTATAGAGGCCCTGGTCCTCTTCCCAAATATTAGGTGGGAAGGGATCCCACAACGGCCAATTTGAAGGGGGACAACTAGTACAAGCTATACTGACAAAAGGTGGTCTTCGCTTGCCAAAGGCTCTGGTGCTGACGCCGTCGTGGGCTCCATGGTGACCTCTGTCCTGCCATCCTGCTGGCCTTGGTCTCGTTGCACCAATATGGAAACCTTTGCCTGATGCCTCAGGACTCCTCGCCTGTGCTTGCCTCTTTGGCACCAAGGAGGAAACTAGCAACCTGCGCCCGTTGGCGCCTGCCTGGCCTTGGTTGTCATTGCTCACGTCACGTGAACCTTGCGAGGTGCCCCTTGCATAGACATCTCCGCCACTCGGGAGCCAGCCTAGGGGGGCTGCCCCTAAGGAGGTCTTGGCGTCGTCCGCCTCGCGAGGCTTGGCCCCTCGGGAGGGTCTTGAATGGTTGCTGATGAAGATGGGCCATACCAGGCCGTGGGTGGAGCCACGCCCTGGGCCGTAGGCGCGCTCGTACTTGGCTTCACGGTGAAGCCAAGGGTCAAGTGCTAAGCGCCACGGGCCCCAATAGCCTGAGGCTTCGATTGACGGTTCGTGGGTGTCGCCGCTTCCCCACATTGCCCCGGCAACTTCCTGACTAACAAAAAGGCTGGTGCATGCCGCAGTGTCTTCATTGCTTGCCTTCGTCTTGCTCCAGATCCCCTTTCTTGCTTCTTGGTCCAAAAGACTCTAGATGCGCACTAATTTCCCTTGGATCCTACAATCGACGGCGTCCGGCAAGGCAAAGGCCGCTCCTTCACCCGCCTGGTATGAGCCGGCTCTAAGTGCGCCTAGCATTTCAGAGAAGAACCTCGCCGCCACGCTCCTGATGACGACAGAGGGCAGCAACGAGAAGGGGAAGACCGCGCTCCGGGTAGGCTCCGCCGAGCCGAAGGCCTAGGACAGCACCTTCTACCCCTTCTTTGTGAGTAGCATCGTCGCAGGGCTGGTCCCTTCCTTCTCTGATTTCTTCTACACCGGCCATAGCCACTACAAGTTGTGCACCCTTCATCTCCATCCCAACTCCGTCCTCCTCCTGTCCATCTTTGCCTTCTATTGTGAGGCATTCGTGGGGGTGATGCCGTCCATGGCGTTTATCCGCCACTTCTTCTTCCTCCGGAACAAGGACGGTCATTGCTCGGGGTGTGCCAACTTTGTCACAGCCAACGGCTCCAACCCGATCTCGAAGACCGGGAAGAAGGCCGAGAACTTCAGGAGCAAGTGGGTCCTTGTGGATGCCAAATGCTCCCACCCTCGGTTGTTGCTGCCGACGGAGAGGCCCTCGCCCCATGACGCGTGGCTCGGCACAAAGCTCACCGACCCCCGGGTGCAACAGGTGTTGGAGAAGATGGCCGCCGACCTGAAGCCTGATGACACGAAGGCGGCGAAGCTGACGGGGGCCATGATCGTCAAGGAATTCCTGGCGCAGCGCGTTGCCCCGCTCCAGGCGCCCTCGCGCCCCTTGTGGAAGCTCGGGGATGAGGAGGATGACCTCCGCCTGAGCCCAAGTGCCCTGATGGATGAGGAGCTGGGCCTGGCTCCCCGTCTCTTGGTTGGGGATGACCAGGGGTATCCGCCGGATACTCATGTTCCCTTGTACCGCCGCCCGGACGGGGCGAAAATTGCCACCACCATGCCCACCTCCGATGGGCGTGGGCTCGTGCCTCCGACGCCCTCCGAGTTCCTGGTGGCGACAACGTCGGTGGTGGTGTCTTTCAGTGACTCTGATGAGGAGGAGGAGCGGGACTCGGAGGCGACCCGGGAGGGGGCGGGGAGACTTACCCTCCGCGCAAGGACGACCTCCTTCGCACCTTGCCTGACGACGATGATGCCGACGACCATCCGGTGAGGGAGGTCTCGCCCTCCGCTGGGGTCACCATGAGGTCTCGGGTTACCCCCTCGAAGAAGCCGCCGCCTAGGGTCCTGACGAAGAGCCGGTCGGCGCTGATCTCCCGAGGCAACGCTCCTGAGATCCGCGCGTCGGCGCCCCAGGCTGTGAAGCCTACGGGCTTCGTGGTCCTGAAGAGGCCGAGGGACTACACCGCCGTGGATTAGTAAGTGCCCCATCCTGATTTCGTCCTTGCTCTTGCTGCTACTTCTGACGCCCTTCCTTGCTCTGCCAGGCCAACGTCGGCGGCGAAGAAGAAGAAGGAAGGGGCGCCCATGGCTTCTGTGACCTAGCAGCCTACCGTGGCCGCGCCTCCTCCTATGCGGAAGGGTGGCAACGGCGCCCATGCATCTCCATCTTGGTCCTCCTTGCGAGGCCTTGTGGACTGGCCTCAGGAGAAGGAGATCTCCACCACCAAGCCAGCTCCAGAGGTACCTACCCCCATCTCACCCGCTGATGTTTCAATGGCTCAGGAGCCCCTGGTTCCTTCATCTGCTGCTGTCAGCGTGCAAGCCACGGCGGTAACGCTGCCTCCTCCACCTCCCATTATGCCGCTGGCCCATGATCCCTCCGATGCACCTGATGTTCTGGGGAGGCTCTTTCCGCGCTGACCCAGCTGCGGGATGGTCTTCAAGGCGCCGACCGTCGGTTGATGGCGGCATGCTTGGAGCTGATCTCGGGTTGGCTGCGCTCCGACGCGTCTGTCAGGGCGGCGTTGGGCCAGGCCATGGTAGCTTCCGAGGAGGACAAGCGAGCCGCTGACCAAGCCGCGGCCGCCCATGAGGTGGCGCTGAAGGACACTGAGGCTGCCAAGGAGCGCTGCCGGTCGATGGAAGCCAAGCTGGAGACCATGCGCAATGAGCGTGCGGCCGAGGCCCGCGGTCGTAGGGCGGAGGAGGAGAAGATGAAGGCCCGAGAAGACATCGTCACCACTCGTGACGGCGAGCTGGAGCAGTCGGCGAGGGTGCAGGCCGCAGAACGCAGCCGCCTGGAGGAGCAGGAGAAGAAGGTGGCGATGGAGAAGGCCCAGCTGGATACCAAGGTGAAGGTTCTTGCCGAGGACCGCATGACCTTCAAATCTCTTGAGGAGAGGTAACGTGTGGTGCTGCAGGGTTTCTATGAGAAGGGCTTGGAGAAGCTGCTGGCGACTGATGACGAAGGCCCAACCCAGCTGCTCCCTCATCTTGTCGTGGCGCTCGAGGGTGTTGCCGATGGAATCATGACCCTGATGCTGACCTCGACAAGCTGCTTGAGCCCGTAGAGGAAGGGCGTTGTGCAGCCGCTACCGAAGCCATGAAGAACCAGGTGGAGGCCCTATTGAAGAAGTTCCTTGCCATTGACCCCGCGCCTCTAGCTAATGGCGCCGCCGATCCTGTGACCAAGGCCAACGACGCGGGTGATGGCAGCGCTGCCGGCGAGCGGACACTTCCCGGTGACGGCACCCAGGACTGAAGAGGAGGCCAGCTGGCAGGAGATAGTTCTCGTTCCTGCTTTTCCTTTCCTGCGAGCTTCCCTGCAACACGCGACGTGCCTCGTGGAGGCGTTCAAACTTTCATTTGGTGTTAAGGAACATTATGTTGTGTAATGATTTATTTAGGTTCCGTGATTTCCTTCTCGTTTGCTTGATGTTCTACGTCGGCATGGCCCGACCCCGCGCATACCTCAGCCGCCGTTGGACCGTCCAGATCACCAGGACGGGACTAAGGGGTGAAGGGCTACGTGGCCAGTTAGGCTCCTGAGTCGCGATGCTCAGGAGTCCCCCTTGACGCGCAAATGGTGGCGGGAAGGAGAAGGAGAAATAGGCCTTAGGGTTCTACATCGGCAGGGCTCGACCCCACGCATACCTTAACCATCGTTGGGCCATCCGGATCACCTGGACGGGACCAAGGGGTGATGGGGCTACATGGCATGTTAGGCTCCCGAGTCGCGATGCTCAGGAGTCCCCCTTCACGCTCAAATAGACCTTCATACCTGCTCTCGTCGAGGTCCTCGCTTGGGAGGGGTGCGCGACAACCAGGTTCGAGGGACCTAGCAGGGCGGCGTACGCTAGGGGAGGCCTGAGCGTAGCCCCTGTGCCCAGCCTCCTCACGCGAATCTCCTGAGGGGGAAGCATTGCGGTGAGGCTAGACACTGAGCCGGGTGGCTCCCTGAGCTTGGTACGACCATGGGCCGACCTCGGTTGTTTATCACCAGTGCGGAGCGTAGCGCTTCCGCACTTGCACGGGCATAGCCGCTCCTCGACCATGTCGACTGCCAGTGTGGAGCATGCTGCTTCCACTGGTGCATGGGTGAGGGCTCCCTCTGAGTGGAGCCCCCGGGGCGTGTATAGCCCCGCCCTGACACGTGGCTGGAACGGCAGGGCTAGACGAGCTGTGTCTGGGCACCCGTGAGCCAGCGCGGGACTCACGAGGCCTACCTCAAGGCGGGTTGCGCCTGGTCTTGGTTCTTGGTAGCTTAAGTGGTCCTGCAAGATGGTTAGGCAACCTGCGTCGGATGAATTTCCTGAGGTGATCACATGAGAAGGCCAGACACCAACGACCCCAGGAGGTGACATGAATGGGACCGGCCCGCCAGACAGAGCTTAGTCGTTGGGTTTATCGACGCTGCAGGGACGGACCCAAGCATAGACGTCGTGCCTAGCCTACTCATGCGAGGAATCCTAAAAAAGACAACTGGCGCGTGGCTCCCGTGGTAACAAGGGCAGTCGCAGGTGGGATATCGAAGTACCAGATAAGCAGGTGATAATCATAGAACGACTCAAGCAAAGAGGCAGGTTAGCCTAGATAGATGCAAGAATGATACATGCCACAGGGACGGACCCATGCGGCCTGGGGATGATGAAGCCCGAGGGGTGCCCCCTTCAAAATAAGCTAGAGATGCAAAAGGATACACGTTGCAGGGCCAGGCCCGTGCGACTTGGGGCTGATGCTTCCCGAGGGGTGCCCCCAACTGAATGAACTGGAAATGGTCATCTGATACCGTAGCTGGAGCGGTGTTGGAGTAGCTGAAGATGCGCGTCGAAGGGTTGTTCCTCATGAGCCGCCAGGGTCCTGAGCCTCGGGAGGCTCCGTAGGCCCAAGTGGCTCCTGAAGAACCGTCGTGATTTCTTCCAGGACAGCGTGACGCCTGGCCTCTTGAGCCACCAGGATGCTCCGCAGATGGCACTTTAAGGTGACAGCCGCGCTCGGCAAGCCAAACGGCATGCGAACATAACTATGAGGTGGACCCTCACACCGTCCAATGCGCGAAGGCCAGAAACATCCCTAATATGCGGACCTGTTGATCCCTGGAATGTCGATGTAGACGCGCAGCCCACCATCCTCACCAGGATGGGGAGCTGCGCCGGGTGGTGGGCAGCGGTTGCCGCATACGGTCCTTCCTTCCTGAAGCTCCTGGATCGCCTTGGTGATGAACTCCTAAGCACAAGGCGCTCCATGCCTCGTGCCCTCTTGAGGAAAACATGCAACGAAGCACGCCTCCACGTGGTGCCCGAGCACCACCCTCGTGACGTTGGCTAGGTATGAGGCCCTCCAGAAGAGAGCCCTCGAGCCCAGCCTGAGGAGGGCGTCGGGCGCGCCTCCCTATGCGAGGGAGGGAGGCGCCCCATCTGCGAGCGTAGGTACTTAGGTGGTACCACTGGAAACGCCGCTTTCCTGAGGCCCTGGTTGGAGTAGCTGCTTCTTCTTCTTGGGGATGGCTTCAGGAGGGTATAGGGTGCCTTTGTTGTTGGGGTTTTCGACTTCTACAGCCTGGTAGGCGCGCTCGACGGTGCACATCACATCTCTTTCTTCGCATGGAACCGTGATGACGCCGCCGCTCCCTAGCATCTTGAGGACATTGTAGTCGTGGTGGGTCTCTGCCATAAACTTGGCCAAGGCTGGATACCCAAGGATGGTGTTGTACGGTAGGCGGATGTGGGCGACGTCGAAGTCGATGAGGTAGGTGCATTAGTTTTCGTGCTGGCCGAAGGTGAGAGGGAGGCGGACCTGCCCTATTGGGGTGGTGGAGCCGTCGGTCACTCCTGAGAAAGCCTTGGTAGGTTGTAGCTGATCGTATGGCACCTGAAGGCTGTCGAACGTTGATACGTCTGCAATGTATCTACTTTTCCAAACACTTTTGCCCTTGTTTTGGACTCTAACTTGCATGATTTGAATGGAACTAACCCGGACTGACGCTGTTTTGAGCAGAATTGCCATGGTGTTATTTTTGTACAGAAATAAAAGTTCTTGGAATGACCTAAAAATCAACAGAGAATATTTTTGGAATATATAAAAATATTGGTGTAAGAATCAAGGCCAGGGGGCCACACCCGGTCCATGAGGGTGGGGGGCCCGCCTGCCCCCCTGGGCACGCAACCTGCCTCGTGGCCCCCCTGGTGCTCCATCGACCTCAACTCCAACTCCATATATTCACATTCGCGGAGAAAAAAAATCAGAGAGAAGGATTCATTGCGTTTTATGATACGGAGCCACAGCCAAGCCCTAATATCTCTCGGGAGGGCTGAGCTGGAGTCCGTTCGGGGCTCCGGGGAGGGGAATCCGTCGCCATCAACATCATCAACCTTCCTCCATCACCAATTTCATGATGCTCACCGTCGTGCGTGAGTAATTCCATCATAGGCTTGCTGGACGGTGATGCGTTGGATGAGATTTATCATGTAATCGAGTTAGTTTTGTTAGGATTTGATCCCTAGTATCCATTATGTTCTGAGCTTGATGTTGCTATGACTTTTCTATGCTTAATGCTTGTCACTAGGGCCCGAGTGCCATGATTTCAGATTTGAACCTATTATGTTTCCATGAATATATGTGAGTTCTTGATGCTATCTTGCAAGTCTATAGTCACCTATTATGTGTTATGATCCGTTAACCCTGAAGTGACAATAATCGGGATACTAACTGGTGACAACCGTAGTTTGAGGAGTTCATGTATTCACTAAGGGTTAATGGTTTGGTCCGGTACTCTATTAAAAGGATGCCTTAATATCCCTTAGTTTCCAATAGGACCCCACTGCCACGGGAGGGTAGGACAAAAGATGTCATGCAAGTTCTTTCCCATAAGCACGTATGACTATATTCGGAATACATGCCTACATTACATTGATGAACTAGAGCTAGTTCTGTGTCACCCTATGTTATAACTATTGCATGAGGAATCGCATCCGACATAATTATCCATCACTGATCCATTGCCTACGAGCTTTTCACATATTGATCTTTGCTTATTTTCTTTTCTGTTGCTACTATTACAATCACTATAAAACCAAAAGTGCTACCGTTACTTTTGCCACCGTTACCACTACTATCATATTACTTTGCTACTAAATACTTGGCTGCAGATATTATGTTTCCATGTGTGGTTGAATGTACAACTTAGCTGCTAATACTTGAGAATATTATTTGGCTCCCCTTGTGTCGAATCAATAAATCTGGGTTGAATACTCTACCTCGAAAACTGTTGCGACCCCCTATACTTGTGGGTTATCAAGACTACTTTCAGGCACCGTTGCCGGGGAGCATAGCTCTATTCTTTGAGTCACTTGGGATTTATATCTGCTGGTCAGTACGAAGAACTTGAAAGATAGAAGAACCAAGATTTTTCCCTCAACTACAAGGGGAGGTAAGGAACCGCCATCTAGCTCTGCACTTGATTCACCTTCTATTTTGAGTAAACTTGTGACACATACACCTGCTATTCATTCTGATATGTCGCATGATATTGATGATGCCACTTCTGCTTTGCATGATACTTATGATGAAACTACTTCTATGCTTGATAATACTGTGCCACTAGGTGAATTTCTTGATGAACAACTTGCTAGGGTTAGAGAGAATGAAATTATTGAAACTGATAATATTGATGAAAGTGAAGATGAGGATTCTCCCCCTAGATATGAATTGCATGTTGTGCCTGAGGGCTATATTATGGATGAAGAAACTTCTAGAGACTTTCTTGCTTGCAATGATAGATATGATCTTAAGAAATTATTAGGTAAGCTGAAAGAAAAGTCTTTGAATGCTAGAATGAAATATGACCCTGCTTTTGCTACTTCACCTATCTTTATTACAGATAAGGATTATGATTTGTTTGTCGATCTTGAGTTAATTACCTTGGTTTAATCTTATCCTTTTTATGGCTATGAATCTGAAACTGTTGTGGCACATCTTACTAAATTAAATGATATAGCCACCCTGTTCACTCATGATGAGAAAACTCACTATTACTTTATCCTTAAGTTCTTTCCGTTCTCATTAAAGGATGATGCTAAAACATGGTTTAATTCTCTTGATCCTGGTTGTGTGTGTAGTCACCAGGATATGATTTATTACTTCTTTGCTAAATATTTCCCTGCTCAAAAGAAACAAGTTGCTTTAAGGGAAATATATAATTTTGTGCAAATTGAAGAAGAGAGTCTCCCACGAGCTTGGGGGAGGATTCTCCAATTACTTAATGCCTTGCCTGATCCTCCTCTCAAGAAAAATGAAATACTTGATATCTTTTATAATGGTGTCAGGACCCCGATTCCAAGTCACATCGATCTAGCCGGTAACACCTCATATCACTTTGCGGCATCACGCACGGTATCCCACGGGTGTCGCCTTACCATGGCCCGGGACCGTTTGCGCCTTTTGGCTCACGTATATGATAGTGTCGCTAGCATCCATATGACAGAGAACCCGGGCCGACATGGCTAGTCGTGAACCCAAAGCGGCACAGACCTATGGAGACAGGCATACATGAATCACATCGAACATGTCGGTCATCAACGAGTGATTCCGGGCTGTAGCACTGGGCTAACAGGACTCCGGGGAACCCCGGGCTATAGCAGGCTAGGCAGGACTCCGGAAGTCACCGTGTGACATTTCCCCGAAGGGACAGACATAGGGACGAAGTGAAACACATGCCGGCCAGTCAAGTGTCCTGAACAGTAGTGCTGGGCTAGCAGGACTCCGGTGAACCGGGCTGTAGCGGACTACTATGGCTCGAGGAACACTAGACTACATTTCCCCATAAGAAAGGCTGCCAAGGATAAACAACCAAATTGTCGGATCCCACTCATACCAAGCATTTCAATCATACACACAATATGCCCGATATGAGTACATACAACATGGCATCACAACAAAACTCTACAACTCAAGTACTTTATTTAAAGGCTCCAGAGAGCCATACATAACATGTTCATACAGATAGGGGTCACATGACCCGACACTCAAGTCATACAAACATACAAGCACATGCGGAAGCAACTAGTCTGAGTACAGACTCTAGAAAGAAAGAAGGCTTCTCGAAGCCTGTCTATCTACATAGGGCCCTCCATGGCCAGGATCACCACCTGGGTGGCTAGTCACTCGTCGATGTCAAGGTCTACATAAAACCCATCGGAGGGGGTGGTGTTGTCGTCTGAAAACAATAAATAAGCAAACATGAGTACAAAGGTACTCAGCAAGTCTTACATCAGAACCTACTATACATGCTTATTCTCAAGAAGGCGGTGGGGTTGATGCAGCAAGCCAGCTTTGACTCTTGGCTAAGCTATCCTACGGAACTCCACCAGTAAAATAGTTTTCGCACAATTCTCCCTCGTCATCCTACGAGAGGGCCATCCTCAGTACTCACACTTATCTTGAGTCTTTTAGTAGTATCCATTAACTTGTCTATGAACTATATAGGCAACCAAGTAGTCCTTTACCGCAGACGCGGCTATTCGAATAGTTTATACCCTGCAGGGGTGTACTTCGTCATACACGCTTTCACCACTTACCGCCGTTTACACGACATGTACTCGGCAACCTTCAAGCGGAAGCCCAGCGAGGGTGTCGGCCACGGCCTACCTAAACACTTAAGTCTCTAGTCCAGGTTTATCGCCTCTCCAGGTTCCATCCGCAGGGAGTCCGGCCGAGGTTTCCACATACGGCCCCGAACGATGTGAACAGGGTTCCCGAGACACCAAACGGGTGACTCGGTACACCGTGCCACGGTGTATCTACCGCAACATAGCCCACCCCTAGGGTCAGCGCTACGCACGGCCGCCAACACATAACCTACAAACACCAGAAACTAATTGCAGCTCCTGGACAGAGTACTAGGGTGATTAAGAAGCCGAGAGGGTCCATTGGTTTCGGGCCAAATGTACGGTAGTAACTGCATCTTAAATCACACATACAGATCTCAGTTCTTATGGAGGGCCTCAATGAAACAACCCACCATGTACTCCTACATGGCCTCTCATCGATACCTTTACCAAAACATGTTCAACACATCCCTCATATTACCGACATAAGCATTTCACTCTAGCTCATCACCCAGATGAACCATACCTGACTCAACTCTAAGCATAGCAGGCATAGCAAGGTAGGAATCACATACATGGCTCAATCAACTCCTACACATGCTAGTGGGTTTCATCTAGTTACTGTGGCAATGACAGGTCATGCAGAGGATAAGGGTTCAACTACCGTAGCACACATCAGTTTGAATCGCGATGTCTTAATGCAGCAAACAAGAGCAGGAGCGAGAACATGGGTTGTATCGGAATGATCAATGGTTGCTTGCCTGATGGAGTGGTAACGGGATACTGCCCTTCAGTTGGATACTCGTGAATATCCTCGGAGGCAGAACCTACCACGAAGAACACATCGGAACACAATCAACACATGACGATATGCAACAATATGATGCATGCTATGACATGGCAATATGATTGTGTCTTGGCCTAATGCAAGCTAAAATAGGAAGGGATGAACCCATTTGAATCAAAGATTCAAATATTAGCTCATTAAACATGGCATTTATAGTGCATTTCCTTATTCTTCTTAAACAGCAAGGTAAACTTGTTTTGTCATGCATGAAACCATTACATATGGATAGATTGAATTTTTCTGATAATTTTTCATATATAATTTATCTCATTTGGAGCTATGGTTGAATTTCTATGAATTTTTGAAGTTTGAACTACTTTGGAATTTCCTGAATAAGAATAAATCCAGAAAATCAATTACTGAGTCAGCAACGCGTCAGGGTGACGTCAGCAGGTCAAAGGCGCCAGTCCAGGTCAAACCTGACTGGTGGGGTCCATTGGTCAGTGTCTCTGTGCACTAACTACGTTTAGTTAGCCTAATTGACTGGCAGGGCCCACTAGTCAGTGACTATACTAATTAACTAACCTATTTAGTTAGCACTAACAGAGTAATTAGTCGGGCAGGGCCCGCATATCGGTGAGAGAGAGGGGGGAGGTCAACCCACGTCAGCAGGTCAACCACGCCGGTCAGCGGGTCAAAACCTGCCGGCGTTTAGCCGTCGGCGAGGCCAGACGCGGTGGCGCGCTGCGGAAATCGCCCACAGGACACCAATTGATGCGTGGAGAGCAGCTATGGGTAGCTGGGAACGAACCGCGGCGTTTGGTGGTGGTGGTTGGGCTCGGGGTGGCCGGAAACGTCACCGGCGACGAGCCTTGCGGTCAGCGGAGTCGGGCGAAAGTGAGCCCGAGGCTACGGGGCACGGCGAGGCGTGTGGTGAGGTGCGTTGTGCCCCTAGGGATGCAGTGAAGTAGTTAGACTAGGTGGCGTGGCCGGTGTTTGGCCGGAGACACGTCGGCGACGAGCTCCATGGCGGCGCGTGCGGGTGAGCTTCGTGTGCTCGTTGTGGTGCACGAGAAGAAGAACGGGGAGGATGGGGAGGTGCAGCAGCTCACGGCGATCACGTAGAGGCAGATGGCGCGGTCGGGGACGAGTCGATGCGGCAGCGACGTCGAAAGGGATCTCCGGCGATGCTCGGTGAAGATGAGGTCAAAGAAGACGTTGCAGAGTGTGTGAGCGCTCGGGGCTCAGCTGCTCGACGGAGTCGACGATGGCGGAGAGGATGGACACGGTGGTGCAACACGGGGACGACGGTGGACGCGGTTTCACGGTGGCGTGAGTATGGCAGCGTCGGCCATGGCGGAGGAAGAGCGATGGAGAGGGACCAGGGGGAAAGTGCGGTGTCTGCGAGGTCAGGGGATGCAAGGGAGTTCGTCCCACGTCGACAGGTCGACGAGGGGAGCGGCGAGGCGGCGGCAGCTGCGTGGCGCGCATGCGGTGCTCGCCGTCGAGCACCTGCCTGCTTGGCCAAGCCAAGCTGCTCGCTGGCGGGGTGGCTGGGCTGGGCCGGCAGGTGGGCCTGGTAGGTGGCGCCAGGTAAGTTTTTCTGTTTTTTTGTTTTCTTTTCTAATTTTTTCTGTAGCTTTAGGGCTTTATTTAAAATACCTAGGCACTTTCTAAAATCCTGAAAATAATTGTGCGCTCTGTTGGGATTATTCCTAACAGCCTGACTTAATTCCAGAATTAATTGAACATTTAAAATATTTATTAGCATTTAAATGTCCAAAGGCAACATACATATGATTTAATCTAGTGACCTTTTGTTGACCTAGAAAATTGTGCACCTATTTTGCCAGAGGTTCTAACCCAAGGCAAAGAGGGTGAACATTTTAGAAGGGCATTTCAGGTTCATTGAAATTATTTTTAGTAAACCCTAGTTGATTTCAAGAGGGGTGCTGGGGGTTCTGCCTTCCCCATTTCAAGTTTCTGATGAAAAATAAACATGATGCACACTCTAATGCATGGACTAGCTAGGTGTGACAACTCACCCCCACTCAAAAGAATCTCGTCCCGAGATTTAGGATCCTCTGGGAAGAAGGTGGGGTACTTGAGTCGAAGACAATCCTCCCTTTCCCAAGTGGCTTCTTCCTCGGAATGTGGTGACCATTGAACCTTGAGAAACTTGATATTATGACGTCGAGTGGTACGCTCGGCTTGATCAAGGATACGAACGGGATATTCCCGATAAGAGAGGTTATCTTGTAGATCAAGCGTTTCGTGGTCCACTCCACGGATAAGATCTGTGAAGCAATGCCTGAGTTGTGAAACGTGGAAGACATCGTGAACTCTGGAAAGATGTGGAGGTAGTTCCAATTGGTAGGCAACTTCTCCTCGTTTAGCAAGAATGCGAAAGGGTCCAATGTAACGAGGAGCCAATTTGCCTTTGATACCGAAATGATGGGTTCCCTTTAACGGGGTAACCCGAAGGTAAGCCTTCTCGTTGACTTCATAAGTCGTAGGCTTATGTTTACGATCATACTGACTCTTTTGACGAGATTGGGCTGTTTTCAATTTCTCACGAATAATGCGAACCTGCTCTTCTGCTTCCTGAATCATATCCGGGCCAAAGAGTTGTCTTTCCCCGGTTTCTGACCAGTTAAGAGGCGTTCGGCATTTTCGTCCATAAAGAACTTCGAAAGGAGCTTTGCCCAAGCTAGCTTGATAACTATTGTTATAAGCAAACTCCGCGGATGGAAGGCATTTCTCCCAACTCATTCCGAACGAGATAACAGAAGCTCGGAGCATATCTTCCAGAATTTGATTGACTCGCTCTACTTGACCACTTGATTGGGGATGGAAGGCGGTACTAAAGGAGAGACGAGTTCCCATAGCATTTTGGAAACTTTCCCAAAATCGAGAGGTGAAGAGACTCCCACGGTCTGAGTTAATTTCCAATGGAACACCATGAAGAGACACTATTCGGGAGATGTATAACTCAGCTAGCTGGCTAGCGGTGATACTCTCACGAACAGGTAGAAAGTGGGCTACTTTGGAAAGTCGGTCGATCACAACGAAGATGGCATTATTCCCTCTCTTGGTCCTGGGAAACCCAGTGATGAAATCCATACTGATTTTTTCCCATTTCCATTCAGGAATAGCCAAAGGTTGAAGGGTGCCAGCAGGCCGTTGATGCTCTTCTTTAACATGACGACAAACGTCACAATTAGCAATGTATTGAGCGATTTCTCTCTTCATCCTAGTCCACCAAAACCTCTGGCGTAGGTCTTGATACATTTTGGTACTACCGGGATGAATGGTGAGAGGGGATTCATGAGCTTCCTTAAGGATCAATCGCCTCAGGTTTCGCGCCTTTGGAACCACTAGGCGATTCCCAAAGTATACGACACCTTGATCATCAATGGAGAAACAATTCGCGACTCCTTTCTTAATGTTTCTCTTAATACGGGAGATTCCCGGATCTACCTTCTGTGCCTTGATGATCTGATCCGTAAGGGTAGGTTCCGCCACCAGGGTGGATAGGAATCCTCGAGGAACAATGTGAAGGTTTAGCTTACAAAATTCCTCATGGAGAAGTGGTTGACTTTGTTGTGACATCAGGTTGTTACAATAGGACTTACGGCTTAGCGCATCAGCCATGACATTGGCTTTGCCTGGGGTGTAAGTTATTCCTAAGTCGTAGTCCGAGATCAACTCGACCCAACGTCGTTGCCTGAGATTCAAATCTGGTTGGGTGAAGATATATTTCAAACTTTTGTGATCGGTGAAGATCTCGCAACAATTACCGAGAAGGTAATGTCGCCAAGTTTTAAGTGCATGGACTACAGCTGCAAGCTCTAGATCATGTGTAGGATAATTTTCCTCATGTGGGTGTAATTGCCGTGAAGCATAGGCAATTACCTGACGATCTTGCATGAGTATGCAACCTAGTCCTTGTCGCGAGGCGTCGCAATAGATAATAAAGTCCTTGGAGAAGTCTGGTGGTACTAGTACGGGGGCAGATGTCAGGCGTCTTTTCAGTTCTTGAAAACTGATCTCGCACTGTGGAGTCCACTCGAACTTTTTATCTTTCTTGAGGAGTTCAGTTAGAGGTTTAGCAACCTTGGAGAAATTTTCGACGAAGCGGCGGCAATAGCTCGCTAAGCCAAGGAAGCTCCGAACTTGCTTGACCATCTCAGGTGGAGTCCAATCAAGGACGGCTTGAACTCGCTTGGGATTGACAGCAATACCCTTACCAGACATTACATGGCCTAGATAGGTCACTTCTGGCAACCAAAATTCACACTTGGAGAATTTGGCATAAAGGCGATGCTCTCGAAGTTTCATCAATACCAGCCTTAGATGTACGGCATGTTCCTCTTCATTCATGAAGTAGATGAGTATGTCATCGAGGTATACTACGACGAATTTATCCAAGTACTCCATGAAGACCGAGTTCATTAACCGAGAGAAGGTAGCCGGGGCATTGGTTAAACCGAAGGACATGACGGTGTACTCGTATTGGCCATAATGAGTAAAAAGGTCGTTTTGGGAATGTCCCCGTTTCTGATTTTGATTTGATGGTAACCCAACCTCAAATCCATCTTGGAGAAGACTGAGGATCCAGCGAGCTGATCATACAGATCGTTGATCCTAGGAAGCGGATATTTGTTCTTGATGGTGACCAAGTTGACAGGTCGGTAATCCACAACCATTCGATCTGTTCCATCCTTCTTCTTAACGAAGAGGACGGGGCAAGCCCAAGGAGAGGAACTAGGACGGATGAAACCCTTGTTCAAGGACTCATCGAGTTGGTTCTTAAGCTCGGCTAGTTCTAGGGGTGCCATCTTGTAAGGTCTTCTAGAAATTGGAACGGTTCCTGGAACAAGGTCTATCACAAACTCGACATCCCTGTCAGGTGGAACACCTGACAGTTCTTCTGGAAAGACATCCGGAAAGTCTCGGACTACCGGAACATCTTCAAGGTATGGAAGGGGGTTGGTATTTAGGGAGTAAAGTTGGCGCTTGGCCACTCGAGTTAAGACATTAACTGTCTTGCCCAAGGGGTGGGTAAGTTGAACGGTTCTAGTGGAACAATCGATCTTAGCATAATGAGCTGACATCCACTCCATAGCCAAGATGATATTTATGTCGGAGGACTTGAGAGCTACTAAGGATGCAAGGAAGACAAGTCTATCGACAAGAATTTCGTTCCCATGGCTTACTCTAGAAGTTTGCCATTTGGAACCCGGAGTTTGAATTACCATGGAAGTGGGCATGTCGCAGAATGTCGTGTTATGCAATCGAGCATAGTTCTCGGATATGAATGAATGAGATGCTCCAGTATTGAAAATAACAGATGCCAGATGGCAGTTAACAAGGAGCGTACCAAGGACGATGTTAGGATCCTCATGAGCCTCCTCGGCTGAAACATAATTTACATGGCCACGTGCAGTGGTGGCCGGCTTGGCGTATAAAGTCTTCCCCGCTGGCTTACCACGGCCAACAGACTTTCCAGTTTGATTGGGGTTGTTGTTCTGGGACACTCTCGGCTATAGTGACCCGGCTCTCCACACTTGAAATGTGTCACCACATTGGGGTGTGGAGCAGCATTAGCAGCGGGGCCACCATAGGGCTTGGGTGGTGCAAATTGTTGGTTTGGACGAGGCGCCTCAAAGGATGGCCTCGGAATGAACCTGGGTGGCAGTGCCGTGCTTGGAATCCACACCTGGCGCTTCTGAGCCCCAGAGCCGGATGAAGAGCCAAAATCACGGGAGTGCTTGCGTGAAGCGTCATAATCAGTCTGGCCTGTCTCAGCACTGATGGCTTTATTGACCAACTTCTGAAAGGATGTGCACTCGTGCAGACGGAGATCGCGGCGAAGCTCAGAGCTAAGTCCCTTGCGGAACCTTGCCTGCTTCTTAGCGTCAGTAGATACCTCTTCAGGAGCATAACATGCCAGATTCCCAAATTCACGACTGTAAGCATCCACAGTCAGTCTTCCTTGGGTGAAGTTGCAGAACTCCTCCCTCTTGCGATCCATGAGACCTTCCAGAATGTGATGCTCACGGAAAGCCTTACTGAATTCAGCCCAAGTAGTGATTTGACCGACCGGGCGCATAGCTTCGAAGTTTTCCCACCAAAGGCTAGCAGGGCCTTTGAGGTGATAGGCAGCATATGTAACCTTGTCGGCTTCGGCTACGTTGGCAGAATGTAGCTTGTGGGTGATGCTGCAAAGCCAGTCATCCGCGTCGAGGGGCTCGACAGAATGGTTGAACTTTGGTGGGTACAGCTTGATAAAGTCATTAATTGACACCAAGTCATTTCGCGGGTGGCGTGCAGTGTTCTGCTCAATCCGCTCCAGCAGGCGGTTAGTCTCACGCTTGTTTCTTTCCGCCTCTAGCATCACTTCGGCCAGAGAAGGCAGGTGAGGCAGATTTTCACCTCTAGCTGCACTGGCTTCCCCCTGCTCCAGGACAGCAGGGTTGCCGCGGGTGTTGACCATCCTAGGATAAAACAAGACAACGGTTTAGACAAGGATGGCTCAAACTTAGCAAGGAAGTGCAGAATGTAATGGATAACACGGAATGCAGAGATGTTCATCCGTATGTCATGGTAATATAAAACTGCCATATATATACCAACGGTCATACACATCATACATAGTTTAGTACAAGCCCAGGCTATAGTACAACTATGATGAAAGACGTTACATCTCATCGGAGGCATTCCAAGATCCTATACATTATTTGTCTACACCTCCGGAATCGATTACACGCCAAGTCATATTCCACAAGTCATGCAGGCCAGTGGAGATACAACTACTACAATACTAGTGGTATTACTACTAACTCAGACAGCTCCGTAGTAGTCCTCATAGAAGTCACCTCCATAGCCTGGAAGTTCAACGTGACCATCCGGAAACAGACGGTCCTGAGGAGCCTGTGGACCATAGGGGCTAGGATGAGGTCTTAGACCAACAAACGGTGGCCTGCGGGGACAACGGGCTGGGGTGATGCCTCCCACATCACGCCAATCCACCATATCTGACAGAGTTGATCTCACAGGATACAGATCCCTTGTATCCATACATCTAGCTTGCACCGCAGGTGCAAACCGAGTCAATGTGGCCCAATGATCAGCACGGGTATTGAAAAGCTCCAACCTCAAGGCCCGATTCTCTCGGTCCTTATCTTCGAGCATCTCGGCAGTGGTACGAGTTAATGAGTCCTCCTGAGTGGAGTCAGCATAGATGGCCTGAAGATACCCTTGCGCTCCCGGAAGTGAAGCTGGCATGTAACGGAAGTCGGTGTTCCGAAGCAAGCCAGTCCGGACTCGCATGATGGTTATCATGGAATAGGCAGCATCCTGCACAGCCATCTCAACGGTAACCCTGAGTCCATAGGAACAGTGAAGGGGCTCGGTAGATCCAGGATAAGAAGGAAATATCCTGACGGTGCAGAAATACTGGCTTTGGTTAAAGTCGCGGAACTGCTCTTCGACAGTGTATTCGGGATACCAACGGTAACCTGTCTCGATCATGACCCGGACTAACATAGCAGTATGACCGGGCACGTCGAGGCACCTGGTCAGGTGAACCACTTGGTTTTGAGGACTGTTGGCCATCTGAAAGCACAACCACAATGCAAAGACATTAGAATTTCTAGGGAAAATTGGACAGCATAACGGCTGTAAATGCTCAGAAAAAGATTTGAGACATCCACAACAGTTCACAATACCACTCAACAACATCATATCAAGGTTCTGATTCAATTAGCAACATACTAAGAATAGTAGAAACTGAACTGGGACTTGTAACAACAATCCTATAAGCTACTACGGATTAGTAACACGTGAACCTGATAGAGGAAGAGAGCCTAGTCCTTAACCCACGTTGAATGAGGAGAGAATGACTCAGATCAGAGGCATAGGTAAAGGAGTAAAAGAACCTTACGTTCCCTCCCACAATCAATTCCCCTACATATAACTAGAGCATTTCTAGACTCGACATCGACCAGTTTGGCTCAACGAACCTACAGGCAGTCCGGCTCTGATGCCAACGCTGTCAGGACCCCGATTCCAAGTCACATCGATCTAGCCGGTAACACCTCATATCACTTTGCGGCCTCACGCACGGTATCCCACGGGTGTCGCCTTACCATGGCCCGGGACCGTTTGCGCCTTTTGGATCACGTATATGATAGTGTCGCTAGCATCCATATGACAGAGAACCCGGAACGACATGACTAGTCGTGAACCCAAAGCGGCACAGACCTATGGAGACAGGCATACATGAATCACATCGAACATGTCGGTCATCAACGAGTGATTCCGGGCTGTAGCACTGGGCTAACAGGACTCCGGGGAAGCCCGGGCTGTAGCAGGCTAGGCAGGACTCCGGAAGTCACCGTGTGACATTTCCCCGAAGGGACAGACATAGGGACGAAGTGAAACACATGCTGGCCAGTCAAGTGTCCTGAACAGTAGTGCTGGGCTAGCAGGACTCCGGTGAACCGGGCTGTAGCGGACTACTATGGCTCGAGGAACACTAGACTACATTTCCCCATAAGAAAGGCTGCCAAGGATAAACAACCAGATTGTCGGATCCCACTCATACCAAGCATTTCAATCATACACACAATATGCCCGATATGAGTACATACAACATGGCATCACAACAAAACTCTACAACTCAAGTACTTTATTTAATGGCTCCAGAGAGCCATACATAACATGTTCATACAGATAGGGGTCACATGACCCGACACTCAAGTCTTACAAACATACAAGCACATGCGGAAGCAACTAGTCTGAGTACAGACTCTAGAAAGAAAGAAGGCTTCTCGAAGCCTGTCTATCTACATAGGGCCCTCCATGGCCAGGATCACCACCTGGGTGGCTAGTCACTCGTCGACGTCAAGGTCTACGTAAAACCCATCGGAGGGGGCAGTGTTGTCGTCTGAAAACAATAAATAATCAAACATGAGTACAAAGGTACTCAGCAAGTCTTACATCAGAACCTACTATACATGCTTATTCTCAAGAAGGCGGTGGGGTTGATGCAGCAAGCCAGCTTTGACTCTTCGCTAAGCTATCCTACGGAACTCCACCAGTAAAATAGTTTTCGCACACGAGTCCACTACTCACCAACACAATACTCCACCGGGGATCCTCCCTCGTCATCCTACGAGAGGGCCATCCTCGGTACTCACACTTATCTTGAGTCTTTTAGTAGTATCCATTAACTTGTCTATGAACTGTATAGGCAACCAAGTAGTCCTTTACCACGGACGCGGCTATTCGAATAGTTTATACCCTGTAGGGGTGTACTTCGTCATACACGCTTTCACCACTTACCGCCGTTTACACGACATGTACTCGGCAACCTTCTAGCGGAAGCCCAGCGAGGGTGTTGGCCACGGCCTACCTAAACACTTAAGTCTCTAGTCCAGGTTTATCGCCTATCCAGGTTCCATCAGTAGGGAGTCCGGCCGAGGTTTCCACATACGGCCCCGAACGATGTGAACAGGGTTCCCGAGACACCAATCGGGTGACTCGGTACACCGTGCCACGGTGTATCTACCGCAACATAGCCCACCCCTAGGGTCAGCGCTACGCACGGCCGCCAACACATAACCTACAAACACCAGAAACTAGTTGCAACTCCTGGACAAAGTACTAGGGTGATTAAGAAGCCGAGAGGGTCCATTGGTTTCGGGCCAAATGTACGGTAGTAACTGCATCTTAAATCACACATACAGATCTCAGTTCTTATGGAGGGCCTCAATGAAACAACCCACCATGTACTCCTACATGGCCTCTCATCGATACCTTTACCAAAACATGTTCAACACATCCCTCATATTACCGACATAAGCATTTCACTCTAGCTCATCACCCAGATGAACCATACCTGACTCAACTCTAAGCATAGCAGGCATAGCAAGGTAGGAATCACATACATGGCTCAATCAACTCCTACACATGCTAGTGGGTTTCATCTAGTTACTGTGGCAATGACAGGTCATGCAGAGGATAAGGGTTCAACTACCGTAGCACACATCAGTTTGAATCGCGATGTCTTAATGCAGCAAACAAGAGCAGGAGCGAGAACATGGGTTGTATCGGAATGATCAATGGTTGCTTGCCTGATGGAGTGGTAACGGGATACTGCCCTTCAGTTGGATACTCGTGAATATCCTCGGAGGCAGAACCTACCACGAAGAACACATCGGAACACAATCAACACATGACGATATGCAACAATATGATGCATGCTATGACATGGCAATATGATTGTGTCTTGGCCTAATGCAAGCTAAAATAGGAAGGGATGAACCCATTTGAATCAAAGATTCAAATATTAGCTCATTAAACATGGCATTTATAGTGCATTTCCTTATTCTGCTTAAACAGCAAGGTAAACTTGTTTTGTCATGCATGAAACCATTACAGATGGATAGATTGAATTTTTCTGATAATTTTTCATATATAATTTATCTCATTTGGAGCTATGGTTGAATTTCTATGAATTTTTGAAGTTTGAACTATTTTTTGGAATTTCCTGAATAAGAATAAATCCAGAAAATCAATTACTGAGTCAGCAACGCGTCAGGGTGACGTCAGCAGGTCAAAGGCGCCAGTCCAGGTCAAACCTGACTGGTGGGGTCCACTGGTCAGTGTCTCTGTGCACTAACTACGTTTAGTTAGCCTAATTGACTGGCAGGGCCCACTAGTCAGTGACTATACTAATTAACTAACCTATTTAGTTAGCACTAACAGAGTAATTAGTCAGGCAGGGCCCGCATGTCGGTGAGAGAGAGGGGTGAGGTCAACCCAGGTCAGCAGGTCAACCTCGCCGGTCAGCGGGTCAAAACCTGCCGGCGTTCAGCCGCCGGCGAGGCCAGACGCGGTGGCGCGCTGCGGAAATCGCCCACAGGGCACCAATTGATGCGCGGAGAGCAGCTACGGGTAGCTGGGAATGAACCGCGGCGTTTGGTGGTGGTGGTTGGGCTCGGGGTGGCCGGAAACGTCGCCGGCGACGAGCCTTGCGGTCGCTGGAGTCGGGCGAAAGTGAGCCCGAGGCTACGGGGCACGGCGAGGCATGTGGTGAGGTGCGTTGTGCCCCTAGGGATGCAGTGAAGTAGTTAGACTAGGTGGCGTGGCCGGTGTTTGGCCGGTGACACGTCGGCGACGAGCTCCACGGCGGCGCGTGCGGGTGAGCTTCGTGTGCTTGTTGTGGTGCACGAGAAGAAGAACGGGGAGGATGGGGAGGTGCAGCAGCTCACGGCGATCACGTAGAGGCAGACGGCGCGGTCGGGGATGAGTCGATGCGGCGGCGACGTCGAAAGGGATCTCCGACGATGCTCGGTGAAGATGAGGTCGAAGAAGACGTTGCATAGCGTGTGAGTGCTCGGGGCTCAGCTGCTCGACAGAGTCGGCGATGGCGGAGAGGATGGACACGGTGGTGCAACACGGGGACGACGGTGGACGCGGTTTCACGGTGGCGCGAGCACGGCAGCGTCGGCCATGGCGGAGGAAGAGCGATGGAGATGGACCAGGGGGAAAGTGCATTGTCTGCGAGGTCGGGGGATGCAAGGGAGTTCGTCCCACGTCGACAGGTCGACGAGGGGAGCGGCGAGGCGGCGGCAGCTGCGTGGCGCGCATGCGGTGCTCGCCGTCGAGCACCTGCCTGCTTGGCCAAGCCAAGCTGCTCGCTGGCGGGGTGGCTGGGCTGGGCCGGCAGGTGGGCCTGGTAGGTGGCGCCAGGTAAGTTTTTCTGTTTTTTTGTTTTCTTTTCTATTTTTTCTGTAGCTTTAGGGCTTTATTTAAAATACCTAGGCACTTTCTAAAATCCTGAAAATAATTGTGGGCTCTGTTGGGATTATTCCTAACAGCCCTGACTTAATTCCAGAATTATTTGAACATTTAAAATATTTATTAGCATTTAAATGTCCAAAGGCAACATACATATCATTTAATCTAGTGACCTTTTGTTGACCTAGAAAATTGTGCACCTATTTTGCCAGAGGTTCTAACCCAAGGCAAAGAGGGTGAACATTTTAGAAGGGCATTTCAGGTTCATTGAAATTATTTTTAGTAAACCCTAGTTGATTTCAAGAGGGGTGCTGGGGGTTCTGCCTTCCCCATTTCAAGTTTCTGATGAAAAATAAACATGATGCGCACTCTAATGCATGGACTAGCTAGGGTGTGACAAATGGACTAACCGATGCTTCCAGAGACTACCTGAATAGTTGTGTTGGTTGTGTTTTCAGGGAATGAACTATTGATCAAGCTGAATTGCTATTGAATAATATGTTTACTAATGAAAATAATTCGACACTTCCTGAACCAACTCCTAAGCCAAATCCAAAGAAAAGGGGTATTCTATTTCTCCGTCCCGAAGATATGCAAGAGGCAAAGAAATCTATGAAAGAAAAAGTTATTAAAGCTGAAGATGTTAAGAATTTACCACCTATTGAAGAGATACACTGTCTTGATAACCCAACACTGGTAGTAAAGGTAAATTCTCTATATGGATTTGATAAATGTGAAATATCACCCACTAAGTTCGCTAGCCAGTGCTTGGATGAGTTTGATGACTTTATGATTAAACAAGAAGACTCCAATGCTTATGTTGGTAGACAACTGAAACGCAATGCTTATATGATTGAACACTTGAGTGATTATATGTCTAGAGTTAAAGGTGAACTTAAACTTATTAGTAAACATGCTTCTATGGTTACCACTCAAGTAGAACAAGTACTTAAGGCTCAGAATGATTTGCTCAATGAATTAAATAATAAGAAAAATGATAACGTTGTTAGAGTTATGACTAGAGGGGGTAAAATGACTCAGGAACCTTTGCATCCTGAGGGCCATCCTAAGAAAATTGAGCAAGATTCTCAGAGAGCTAATGTTGATGCACCTAGTTCTACTAAGAAGAAGAAGAAGAAGAAAAATGATAGGACTTTGCATGCTTCTAGCGAACCTGCTGTTGAAACACTTGAGACAATGATATTTCTATTTCTGATGCTGAAACACAATCTGGTAATGAACATGAACCTAGTGATAATGTTAATGATGATGTTCATGTTGATGCTCAACCTAGCAATGATAATGATGTAGAGATTGAACTTGTTGTTGATCTTGTTAACCCACAATCAAAGAATCAATGTTATGATAAGAGAGACTTTGTTGCTAGGAAGCACGGTAAAGAAAGAGAACCATGGGTTCAGAAACCCATGCCTTTTCCTCCTAAACCATCCAAGAAAAAGGATGATGAGGATTTTGAGCGCTTTTCTGAAATGATTAGACCTATCTTTTTGCGTATGTGTTTGGCTGATATGCTTAAAATGAATCCTTATGCTAAGTATATGAAGGATATTGTTACTAATAAAAGAAAGATACCGGAAGCTGAAATTTCCACCATGCTTGCTATTACACTTTTAAGTGTGGAATACCAAAGAAACTTGGAGATCCAGGAGTACCAACTATACCATGCTCCATTAAAAGAAACTATATTAAAACTGCTTTATGTGATCTTGGAGCCGGTGTTAGTGTTATGCCTCTCTCTTTATCTCTAATATGTCTCCAACGTATCTATAATTTTTTATTGTTCCATGCTATATTATATTCTGTTTTGGACATTATTGGGCTTTATTATACACTTTTATATTATTTTTGGGACTAACCTATTAACCAGAGGTCCAGCCCAGAATTGTTGTTTTTTCCCTATTTTAGGGTTTCGCGGAAAAAGAATATCAGACGGAGTCCAAACGGAATTAAACCTTCGGGAATGTGATTTTCGAAACGAACATGATCCAGAGGACTTGGACCCTACGTCAAGCAATCAACGAGGAAGGCACGAGGTAGGGGGCGCCCCTACCCCCCAAAGGCGCGCCCTCCACCCTTGTGGGCCCCTTGTTGCTCCACCGACGTACTCCTTCCTGCTATATATACCTACGTACCCCCAAACTACCAGATATGGAGCCAAAACCCTAATTACACCGCCGTAACTTTCTGTATCCACGAGATCCCATCTTGGGGCCTTTTCCAGAGCTCTGCCGCAGGGGGCATCGATCATGGAGGGCTTCTACATCAACACCATAGCCTCTCCGATGAAGTGTCAATAGTTTACTTCAGACCTACGGGTCCATAGTTATTAGCTAGATGGATTCTTCTCTCTTTTTGGATCTCAATACAAAGTTCTCCCCCTCTCTTGTGGAGATCTATTCGATGTAATCTTCTTTTGCGGTGTGTTTGTTGAGACCGATGAATTGTGGGTTTATGATCAAGTTTATCTATGAACAATATTTGAATCTTCTTCGAATTCTTTTATGTATGATTGGTTATATTTGCAAGTCTCTTCGAATTATTAGTTTGGTTTGGCCTACTAGATTGATCTTTCTTGCAATGGGAGAAGTTCTTAGCTTTGGGTTCAATCTTGTGGTGTCCTTTCCCAGTGACAGTAGGGGCAGCAAGGCACGTATTGGATTGTAGCCATCGAGGATAACAAGATGGGGTTTATGTCATATTGCATGAGTTTATCCCTCTACATCATGTCATCTTGCTTAAAGCATTACTCTGTTCTCTTGAACTTAATACTCTAGATGCATGCTGGATAGTGGTCGATGTGTGGAGTAATAGTAGTAGATGCAGGTAGCAGTCGGTCTACTTGTCTCGTACATGATGCCTATATACATGATCATACCTAGATATTCTCATAACTATGCTCAATTCTGTCAATTTCTCAACAGTAATTTGTTCACCCACCGTAAATACTTATGCTCTTGAGAGAAGCAACTAGTGAAACCTATGGCCCCCGGGTCTATCTTCCATCATATTAATCTTCCAATACGTAGTTATTTCCTTTGCCATTTATTTTACTTGCATCTTTTATTTCTCTTTATCATAAAAATACCAAAAAATATTATCCTATCATATCTATCAGATATCACTCTCGTAAGTTACCGTGTAGGGATTGACAACCCCTTATCGCGTTGGTTGTGAGGATTTATTTGTTTGTGTAGGTGTGAGGGATTCGTATGCGGCCTCCTACTGGATTGATACCTTGGTTCTCAAAAACTGAGGGAAATACTTATGCTAGTTTGCTGCCTAACCCTTTCCTCTTCAAGGGAAAACCAACGTAGTGCTCAAGAGGTAGCAAGAAGGATTTCTGGTGCCGTTGCCGGGGAGGTTCGCGCAATACAAGTCAAGATTTGACTCCCGACAACGAGTCACTTGTGGCGCCGTTGCAAGTCAAGACATACCAAGTACCCATCACAAACCCTTATCTCCCGCATTACATTATTTTCCATTTTCCTCTCGTTTTCCTCTCCCCCACTTCACCCTTGTCGTTTTATTTGCCCTCTCTCTCTCTCCATCCTCCCTCTCTTTCTCTATTTACCTCTTTTTGCCCATTTCTTGTTCGCTTGTGTGTTGGATTGCTTGCTTGTCATTATGTCTAATACCCTATCTTCTGCGTTGTCTCCTGAAAATGAAGTTCTTAATTTTAAGCAAAGGGAAGGGGAAAACCTAAAAGATGCTTGGTATAGAATTTGCAATGCTCAAAATAGATCTACCAGGAAGCAATCTACTTATATTCTTCTCTGCAATTTTTATGTAGGTGCTATTCCTTGGCATAGATATGTCCTTGATACCATTTCCGGAGGGAATTTTTGGGTAGCCACACTTTCGATTCCTATAATGCTATGATAGATTTGTTTGGCTCACCCCCTCTTTTGGTTAATGGAACTATGTTAACTTTGTAGCATGTAATGCAAAAACTTGAAATTATTGAAAATAAAGTTGCTACCGTTGAGTTAATTGAAAATTTCAATAAAAAGATCCACAACCAAATTACCCAATATGGATCTAAAGTAGGAGTAACTTTTAAAAATATTAAAGAGAAAGAACCTATAGTTAATGAAAGAATAAATCATGATTCCACTAGAATCGATAAAGTTGAGGGTATCATTACCAACTTGGGAACCGCTTTTTCTTCCGTAAAGAATAATCTAAGTCCTCCAACTAAAATTGCCAAGATTATGTATGTTCCTAAAAATAAGGGTGAATCCTCTAACAAAGAAATTGTGGATCTCAAATCTATAAGTATTCATGCTAATCTTTTTGCTATCATTAAGGAACCATTTGCTACTAATGATTTTTTCGATCTGGTGCCTAGAAGTTTGATTATTGATAAAAGGAAAGGCATGGAACACTTCCCTAGAAAGAAAATTAAATTACCTTATGAATCTATTATGAGAGCCACTTATGGATTGCATACCAAAGATGGCAATACCTAGATCTATCCTTGCTTTTATGCCTAGCTAGGGGCGTTAAACGATAGCGCTTATTGGGAGGCAACCCAATTTTATTTTTATTTCTTGCTTTTTGCTCCTGTTTAGTAATAAATAATTTATCTAGCCTCTGTTTTGGTTGTTATTTTTGTGTTTAATTAGTGTTTGTGCCAAGTACAACCGTTGGGAAGTCTTGGGGAAAGTCTTTTTAATCTTGCTGTAAAAAACAAAAACTATAGCGCTCACGAGAATTGCTTCCATTTTTATTTGGAAAGTGCTATTTAGTTAATTATTTTTGCATATGATTAATAGATAAATTCCTCATGTCCAGCAAATTATTTTAGAATTTTTGGGGTTCCAGATCTTGCGTCAGCTACACATTACTACAGACTGTTCTATTTTTGACAGATTCTGTTTTTCGTGTGTTGTTTGCTTATTTTAATGAATCTATGGCTAGTAAAATAGTTTATAAACCATAGAGAAGTTGGAATACAGTAGGTTTAACACCAATATAAATAAAGAATGAGTTCATTACAGTACCTTAAAGTGGTGTTTTGTTTTCTTTCGCTAACGGAGCTCACGAGATTTTCTACTTTAAGTTTGTGTTGTGAAGTTTTCAAGTTTTGGGTAAAAGATTTGACGGATTATTGAACAAGGAGTGGAAAGAGCATAAGCTTGGGTATGCCCATGGCACCCCAAGATAATCTAAGGACACCTAAAAGCCAAAGCTTGGGGATGCCCCGGAAGGCATCCCCTCTTTCGTCTACTTCCATCGGTAACTTTACTTGGAGCTATATTTTTATTTACCACATGATATGTGTTTTGCCTGGAGCGTCTTGTATTATTTGAGTATTTATTTGTTAGTTTTACACAATCATCCTTCCTGTACAAACCTTTTGAGAGAGACACACATGATTCAGAAATTGTTAGAATACTCTATGTGCTTCACAGATATCTTTTGAGTTATATAGTTTTTGCTCTAGTGCTTCACTTATATCTTTTAGAGCACGTCGATGGATTTGTTTTATAGAAACTATTGTTCTCTCATGCTTCACTTATATTATTTTGAGAGTCCTACAAAACAGCATGGTAATTAGCTTTATTTATGTTAGGCATTCAAGATTAATAAATTTTTTATGAGTGTGTTGAATACTATGAGAAATTTGATACTTGATAATTGTTTTGAGATATGGAGATGGTAATATTAGAGTCATGCTAGTCGAGTAGTTGTGAATTTGAGAAATACTGGTGTTAAAGTTTGTGATTCCCGTAGCATGCACGTATGGTGAACCGTTATGTGATGAAGTCGGAGCATGATTTATTTATTGATTGTCTTCCTTATGAGTGGCGGTCGGGGACGAGCGATGGTCTTTTCCTACCAATCTATCCCCCTAGGAGCATGCGCGTAATACTTTGCTTTGATAACTTGTAGATTTTTGCAGTAAGTATATGAGTTCTTTATGAATTAGGTTGAGTCCATGGATCATATGCACTTTTCTTCCTTCCACCATTGCTAGCCTCTCTAATAGTGCGCACCTTTCGCCGGTATCATACACCCACCATATACCTTCCTCAAAACAGCACCATACCTACCTATCATGGCATTTCCATAGCCATTCCGAGATATATTGCCATGCAACTTTCCACCGTTCCGTTTACTATGACACGCTCCATAATTGTCATATTGCTTTGCATGATCATGTAGTTGACATTGTATTTGTGGCAAAGCCACCATTCATAATTCTTTCATACATGTCACTCTTGATTCATTGCATATCCCGGTACACCGCTAGAGGCATTCACATAGAGTCATATTTTGTTCTAAGTATTGAGTTGTAGTTGTTGAGTTGTAAGTAAATAAAAGTGTGATGATCATCATTTTCAGAGCATTGTCCCAAGTGAGGAAAGGATGATGGAGACTATGATTCCCCCACAAGTCGGGATGAGACTTCGGACAAAAAAATAAAAAGAGGCCATAAAAAAGGCCCAAATAAAAAAATATGATAGAAAAAGAGAGAAGGGACAATGCTACTATCCTTTTACCACACTTGTGCTTCAAAGTAGCACCATGATCTTCATAATAGAGAGTCTCCTATGTTATCACTTTCATATACTAGTGGGAATTTTTCATTATAGAACTTGGCTTGTATATTCCAATGATGGGCTTCCTTAAAATGCCCTAGGTCTTCGTGAGCAAGCGAGTTGGATGCACAGCCACTTAGTTCCTTTAGTTGTGCTTTCATATACTTATAGCTCTGGTGCATCCGTTGCATGGCAATCCCTACTCACTCACATTGATATCTATTGATGGGCATCTCCATAGCCCGTTGATACGCCAAGTTGATGTGAGACTATCTTCCCCCTTTTTTTGTCTCCTCCACAACCACCATTCTATTCCACCTAAAGTGCTATGTCCAAGGCTCACACTCATGTATTGCGTGAAGATTGAAAAAGTTTGAGAACACCAAAAGTATGAAACAATTGCTTGGCTTGTCATCGAGGTTGTGCATGATTTAAATACTTTGTGTGGTGAAGATAGAGCATAGGCAGACTATATGATTTTTTAGGGATAACTTTCCTTGGCCATGTTATTTTGAAGAGACATAATTGCTTAGTTAGTATGCTTGAAGTATTATTATTTCTATGTCAATATTGAACTGTTGTCTTGAATCTTTCAGATCTGAATATACACACCACAATTAAGAAGAATTACATTGAAATTATGCCAAGTATCATTCCACATCAAAAATTCTGTTTTTATCATTTACCTACTCGAGGACGAGCAAGAATTAAGCTTGGGGATGCTTGATACATCTCCCACGTATCTATAAGTTTTGATTATTCCATGCTATATTATATTCTATTTTGGACATTATTGGGATTTATTATACACTTTTATATTGTTTTTGGTACTAACCTATTAAACGGAGGCCCAGCCCAGAATTGCTGTTTTTGCCTATTTTAGGGTTTCGCAGAAAAAGAATATCAAACGGAGTCCAAACGGAATGAAACTTTGGGAATGTGATTTTTGGAACGAACATGATCTAGAGGACTTGGACCCTAC
>NC_041390.1:315159045-315208939 GCF_002162155.2 Triticum dicoccoides | reverse complement strand
GACGTACTCCTTCCTCCTATATATACCTATGTACCCCCAAACTACCAGATACAGAGCCAAAACCCTAATTCCACCGCCATAACTTTCTGTATCCACGAGATCCCATCTTGGGGCCTTTTACGGAGCTCCGCTAGGGGGCATCGATCACGGAGGGCTTCTACATCAACACCATAGCCTCTCCGATGAAGTGTGAGTAGTTTACTTCAGACCTAAGTGTGAATCTTCTCTCAATTCTTTTATGTATGATTGGTTATCTTTGCAAGTCTCTTCGAATTATCATTTTGGTTTGGCCTACTAGTTTGATCTTTCTTGCAATGGGAGAAGTGCTTAGCTTTGGGTTCAATCTTGCGGTGTCCTTTCCGAGTGACAATAGGGGCGGCAAGGCACGTATTGTATTGTTGCCATCGAGGATAACAAGATGGGGTTTATATCATATTGCGTGAGTTTATCCCTCTACATCATGTCATCTTGCTTAAAGTGTTACTCTATTCTCTTGAACTTAATACTCTAGATGCATGCTGGATAGCGGTCGATGTGTGGAGTAATAGTAGTAGATGCAGGCAGGAGTCGGTCTACTTGTCTCGGACGTGATGCCTATATACATGATCATACCTAGATATTCTCATAACTATGCTCAATTCTGTCAATTGCTCAACATTAATTTGTTCACCCACCGTAAATACTTATGCTCTTGAGAGAAGCCACTAGTGAAACCTATGGCCCCCGGGTCTATCTTCCATCACAGTAATCTTCCAATACTTAGTTATTTCCATTGCCATTTTTTTACTTGCATCTTTTATTTCTCTTTATCATAAAAATACCAAAATTATTATCCTATCATATCTATCAGATCTCACTCTCCTAAGTGACCGTGTAGGGATTGACAACCCCTTATCGCGTTGGTTGCGAGGATTTATTTGTTTGTGTAGGTGCGAGGGACTCGTGTGCAGCCTCCTACTGGATTGATACCTTGCTTCTCAAAAATTGAGGGAAATACTTATGCTACTTTGCTGCATCACCCTTTCCTCTTCAAGGGAAAACCAACGCAGTGCTCAAGAGGTAGCAATATCGTAGACTCGATTTGAATAGGTTGACACCTACTGAAATATCTTTGCAAATGGATGATAAATCAACTGCTATACATGTCGGTATTTGTGAGGATGTGCCTTATGTAGTTGCAAACATTACTATTTTAACAGACTTTGTTATTCTTGATATTCCCGAGGATGATAGTATGTCGATTATCCTTGGTAGGCCCTTTTCGAATACTGCAGGGGCTGTTATTGATTGCAACAAAGGCAATGTCACTTTAAATGTTAATGGTAATGAGCATACAATACACTTCCGAGGAAACAACCTCAAGTCCACAGTATCAATTCTATTGGAAAAATTTAAACAATTATTATTGGAGGTTTTGAATTTCCTCTTCCTACTGTCAAGAAGAAATATGATATTCTTATTGTTGGGGGCATGCATATCCCCGTTGAGGTAACCTAGTGTTATTCGAAAATTCTCCGGTTTCATGTGATTTGGAATGAGTGTGTTAACAATACTTGATCAACCTTGTTAGTGGATTCCTTTTGATGAGCATGAGATGGATGAAGTTAGAAAGCACAACTCTCTGTACCCTCCTTTTACTTTCTGTTATTTATATTAAATAAAGTAAAAATAGTATTTTCTGTTTGTTTTCTGAATTGTCCTTGCAATGAAAAATACCCCAGAAATAAAAGTTCTCCAATTGCCCTGAAAATGAAATATGATTTTTCCAGAATATTTAAGAATTATTGGCACTGAGAACACACCAAGGGGACCCACCATGTGCCCACGAGGGTGGAGGACGCCCCCTGCCTCATGGACCCCACGTGGCTCCCCTCCACTTATTTTTGCACCCACATACTTTGTCTTCCTCAGGAAAAATCATCCACCAGCTCAAACCCGAGTTCTAGCTTATCTTGCTGCCATTTTCGATCTCCTTGCTCAAAGCTCCATTCACAAAACTGCTTTGGGGGATTGTTCTTCGGTATGTGACTCCTCCAATGGTCCAATTAGTTTTTGTTCTAGTGCTTTATTTATTGCAAATTGTTGCTGCTTAGGTGACCCTGTTCTTGAGCTTGCATGTCAAATTTATGTGGTTAAAAGTAGTATATATAGGCTCTAGACAGTTGTAGGAGTAGTTGCTATCAATTTTGTTGAGTTTGGTTCACTTTTATGTTAAGTTACTATAAATTTCAGAAATTTTCAGAAAAAAATGAAGAGATTCTTGAGGGGCTCATCGAGCCAAAGCTCTAAGGATAAGCAAAGTGAAGAAAATAAGAAGCCTAAATATAATCTCCCGCGTACTGCGGAGGTTCGGCCGTGTGAATGGCCTTGTGATGAGTTCTTGAGAGAAGTCGGGATTTATGAAGATTTTTATTATTTGGCTGAGAATGCAGGCCTCGCCGACTTCCTCCACAACTAGCGTGAACCGTATCTCTTACTCACCAATATTTTTGTGAAAAAATTTCATTTCCATGCTAGGAGATCACCACCTTCGGTGGAATTTTATTTATATGATGAGCATAAGGAGATATCACTTTATGATTTTTGCAGGGTTTGTAGAATACCCTTTGACGGCAGCATAGAGGAACCACATCATGATGATGTGGAGGGATTTATTGATATGATTGCTGTAGGGGAAACGAGGAAAGTTTCCGATGCAAGAATCACTAGCATACATTTTCCCGTTCTATGTTACTTTGCAATATTTGCTAGAAGATGCTTAATTGGTCGTGGGAACTGTGGAAATCTTAGTGCCCCAATATTGTTATTTTGCGCCATGCTTTGTTTCATGATACCACTTTCAGTTTAGGCACTATTGTTGCTAAAAAGTTAAATCTGAACCATACAAAGGGTCCCGTCTTAGGAGGCATCTTCACCTCGCACCTTGCTGCACACTTTCACATACCTATTAGGCATTATGAGAAAGATAAAAAGTTGTTGCCTCATATTTTTCTAGATTATAAGACCATAGTAGCACATGATTTAATTGTTAAGAATAAGAAGAAGATGCTTAATTATAGACTGATGTTTGATAAGAATCACTTTGAGACTATTAGCTTGCCTGCTCCCACTTTGTTCAACATATTTTCAGGCACATACCTTGTTTTGCCGGAGGCCGCTCAGGCATATCAGAGCCTGACATCAGCTCCAGAGCCAGAGCCATTATCTGATCCTCACCGTCAGTCTGTTTATCAGTGGGATCCGAAGGTGATCGCCAACCAGTGGCACCCCGAAGACCGTCCTCAATACACCGAAGAGGGCAGTTTTGATCCATGGCCATAGACCAACTTAGGCCAAAACCTAAGCTTGGGGGAGTATGTATTTCTCATCGACATTACATTCATGTTCACACACTCATGCCAGTTGTCGGTCCTCATACTTTTTCATTGTATTATCCATGCTAGTTTAATTTCTTTTTCTCGCATTCTTCTTGTGTATTTGAAAACCCTTAAGAAAAAAGAAAAAAAAATTAGTTGTAGCTTTTAGTTAGTTTACTTTCCATGCTTGTAGTAGTAGTAATTAAGAGAAAACTCAAAAAGATTTCTCGTTCTTCTTTTGCTTGTTGGGAGCTTTCCCATGCAAATAGTTTTGTTTCTTTTCTTTTCTTTAGGGGTCGAGAGGAGAAGACCATGATAAAAATGTTGAGTGGCTCTTATATGCATTATTGTTGATCTAACAAAGAGCACATATTACCTTGTCTTCTCCCATGTATTGAATGCTTGCAGATTCCAGCTTAGTCCAATGCACGTGCACTATTATTATTATCCACACCACTCGGTCGTGCAAGTGAAAGGCAATAATGACGATATATGACCAACTGATTGAGATGAGAAAAGCTGGTATGAACTCGACCTGTCTTGTTTTGTAAATATGATTAGTTCATCATTCCTTATTTAGCCTATTATGAATGAAACATGTTTGCAGTGACACTTAGAGATTATAGTTGCTCATGCCATGCTTAATTTGCTAGGAGTTTATAATGGTTTACCTTGCGTGCCAACATGCTATTAAAATGGTTGTGATGTGGTATGATAGGGTGGTATCCTCCTTTGAATGATTCGAGTGGCTTGACTTGGCACATGTTCACGCATGTAGTTGAAACAAAATCAACATAGCCTCCACGATATTTATGTTCATGGTGATTTATATCCTACCCATGCTTGCATTCAGTGTCGATTAATTTTAGTGCATATTCATGACTGTTGTCACTCTCTGGCTGGTCGCTTCCCATTCTCTTTCTAGCCTTCACTTGTACTAAGCGGGAATACTGCTTGTGCATCCAACTCCATAAACCCCAAAACTTATTCCATATGAGTCCACTATACTTTCCTATATGCGGTATCTACCTTCCATTCCAAGTAAATTTGTATGTGCCAAACTCTAAACCTTCAAATAAAAATTCTGTTTTGTATGCTCGAATAGCTCGTATATCAACTAGCGATGTCTGTATCTTCCATGCTAGGTGGGTTATTCTCAAGAGGAGTTGACTCCGCTCCTCAATCATGAAAAAACGGCTGGTCACCGGGATGCCCAATCCCATGCTCAAGTCAAATCAAAATGATTGCAAACAAAACTCCCCCAGGATTGTTGATAGTTGGAGGCACCCATTTGCTTCGGGGAGTATAAACTTTACCATTCTGCTTAGGAACCGCCTATAATGTGTGTAGCATGGAAGATACTGAGATCTCTCGGTTGTTATGTTGACAATGAAAGTATACCGCTCAGAATATTATTCATCTCTATTTCAAAATCGAGCTTTGGCTCCTCTACAAATCCCTAATTCCCTCTGTGAAGGGCTTATTGTAACACCCACAATGCGGCTATATCTCCCACGTGTCAGGGCACGACTTAGAGGCATAGCCGCATGGTAGGTTTGTCGCAAGAGGGGTAATCTTCACACAATCCCATGTACTGAAGAAGAAAGGGATAAAGAGTTGCACTACAAAAAAATACACTTCCGTGATAATACGTGTTTGTCACAGTAGGTCGCGTTTTTTGTCATGCATATACATCCATGACAAATTTATGACAGAATCAAGATAGTCATACCTATGCTATCGTAGAAGTGTTCCATGACATTACCAAAATTATCATCACGGAAGTGTCCACTTCCATGACGATAAATCACGCGTCACAGAAGTGCTTTCGTCAAGGGTGACCGACACGTGGCATCCACCGTAACAGAACGCCATTAAGCTATCGGGTCGGGTTTTGGATCCGATAACCCGTTAACAGCCCCGACCAATGGGAAATTTCCACGTGTAAAATTCTTATTGGCCGGACGAAACACGTGTCAGCTCGTCAGTGGGTCAGATAGGCGCCTATGATATGTCGACATGTGCCACGGCCCACCACTGACCCATTTAGCTTACAAAGTCGACCCGTTTGACTTGGTCAAAAGTTAACGGGGTGGCCCATGAAAAGCCTGTTAACGGTCTCTTCACAAATAGCCCATTTTACGGCCCGTTAACTCACGGCCCGTTAGGCCCTAAAGGAAATCGGCCCAACAACGCCATGTGGGCCGTCGAATATAACACCAGCGCATTTCACTTTCGGCCCATGTATGGTCCACGACGTCTTTTGTCCCATATGGGGCCTTCGTATCTTTCGGCCCTTTACAGGCCCACGATGACTCTAGCCCATAATGAGCAGTAATTTTCTTTATACCCGTTAATGGCCCGTGATTTACATGGGCCATTTCTAGCCCGTGTTATCTTTCGGCCTATTGACGGCCCATATGTTCTTGGGGCTCCTTTTCGGCCCTTGATTACTTTCGACCCGTTACTGGCCTGTTCCCGTAATGGGCCAAATTCGGCCCATGGCAAGAGTCGGCCCGTTACTGGCATGTTCCCCTAATGAGCCAAATAAGGCCCATGGCAAGAGTCGGCCCGTTACTAGCATGTTACCCTAATGGGCCAAATTCAGCCCATGGCAAGAGTCGGCCCGTTTCTGGCCTGTTAACCCGTTGTGCTGTTTCCAGCCCGTCCTATATTCTGGCCCATTAACGACCTGTTATGCCTCTGATAGAATTAAGCCTTTGCTGTCCTACGGCCTGTTACCGTGCTGCGCCGATACCAATTACGCCTGATTATGGCCCATGTAGACCCATTTATCCGACAGCCCGAGGCCCACCGATTACAGGCCCATTTATCGACGGCCCGTAGGAGACCCATGGATCCTACGGCCCGTATGTGGCCCATGGTAGTTGCGGCCACTAGCAAACCAGGGAAAAAGAAGACTAGGAAATAAATAAGGCCGAAACTAATGCTAGGCTATTGAGGCGATTGCACAAATTACTTCCACTCGGCATCAAAGATCGCCACCGGTGCAAATATAGGGAACACCCTACACTATACAAAAATGGCTTGCTGTTTTCTTCAGCCAGTGGCTGCACATTAAGAATAAATTTTGTATCACACCAAAACAATTTACAACTATATAACAAAAGGAAGGTTGGCATAAAACTTAATAGTCTAGCAGATAAATGCACCACCAGAAGTTCAGAAGCTCAGTTCATTTGACCTGACTGTTATGTTTTCATGTTGTATTGTCCGATGGAGCACCATAACCCTCGCCTTCATTTCCCCTAGGCTCCTGAACAACATAGAAAATGTTTGATAGTCTGGTTTAAAAACCATGCATATCTTGATAACATTGAGCAATGTTTCTCCTTGTTTCACAAAGGGTCTCTGTTAGGGAATGGACTTGTGTCTAGAGCGCAGATACAACATTGCTTTGAGCTTGCATATCTTGATCATGAGGCAGTTTGGAAGATATTTCCTTAACAACCAACCCAGTATTACGCAGGAACGTGCTTTTGGCACTGTTAGTGGACAGGTACTGACCCACTGCAGCAAGAGCTGACATTGCGGTTATAGTTGCCTCGCCACCTTCAGAAGGTGGCAGTTCCACCATTTTTTCCATAGCTCGCTGAAAAGTTGAGGTTTTACATTAGTAGTACCAGAACAGAAGATATTAAGGAGGCAGCAAAACCAAACAAAATAGCTTTGGTCTATATACAGAACTTATTCTGGTGAACCCATGTAAAATATTAGTTGTATTTTATTGCAAAGTACATAATAAAACCAGGTTCCAAACATATGACCATGTACCATCGCTAATGTATTGTCTATTTCTTCACATTGTATTGAGGGCTAAGTATAAAGAGATGAAGTTTATATTACGGTAAACACAGTATGACATCATTCATATGACAAAACAACTGAGAACAGACAAACATGCAATTGTAACGTTGTGTGGGCAAGTCCAGCACGGAACTAGATTACGGGTCAAGATCAAAGGAACATCACTCCTCTCTTTTAAACCTTGTAAGGTGCAATGATACGCTAAGACAATTGTGTATAAAATTGAAAAGAGTAATAGACATTGGCTGCAAACCATGTAGTTCAAGGCACAAGTCAGAGTAAGTAGTAGTAAAAAGGCATGAGGATTAAGGACTTACAACAGCGGCTTTGACTGGTGTAGTCATGCCCTTCTTCTTGCTGGTGTGACAGTCCTTGAAGATTTCCACATCATTTGGTTTAGGTACTTTTTGGTCCTTGCGGGCTTTCCTTTGCATTTCGAACAAGTCAATATAGATCTGATAATATGGTATAGCAAAAAGAGTGAAACAATAGCTAATTACAAGAGCCTCACAGTGTGCAATATAGCTACGAGATCCTGTCGTCTGTTGGAATTTCACTTTCGTACGGTTGGCCTTGTTCTTTGAACAGTTCACCTACAAGAAGATAGATTTGTGTGGCACATGCGTAAATAGGACTTCAACATGTGATCTAATCACATATATATAATGTACCTGATACTTCGGATCAGACCAGTGTTTAACAAGGCCCCTCCAGTCTTCATCCGATATATTTTCCATTGGAGATGTTTGGGAAAGTTCACTGTTAGCCTTGCCTTCAAAGTGAGTTTTCCTCAAGTTATACCGATACTATCGCATGGGTGCAAGCTTGTCTGGTTGCATCATCTTGGCTATCCAACTTGAACCTCATCTGTTGAAAATTATGGGAGTCTCATTATCAGCAACCTAGAAACTATGGGATAGAGCAAGACGATACTACTAGTTTCCATACATAACCATACTTACAGATAAATGGTCGAGGAAGGTGTTGAACTGGGTTTCGTCTTTGTCATTCCTGTACTGAAGCCATGTTGGGAGGATACGTACATGACACCTAACGTCAACTGCTGCCTCTGATACTAACTTGGCTGACTCTGTAGCATCACGTGGCCTTTTTAAACCTTCCTCAAAACGGATCTCCATTCTTCCTCCTCTAGATTTAGTTAACCTATCGAGAATTATCCCTGATGTTTGTTTCCTCTTGCGCCCAGGTGCTAGTCCAACAATGAACATAGGAAGTGTTAGTGTACATCAAACTGTGAGACTACATATAAAGAAGCATGCAACTGTAACTTGACTCCAGCAACTACCTTCTTGTTGTTCAAGCTCACAAGGTTCATCTGATATTGCCAACTCGTCTTGTGTCAATAGTGCTTGGGAAGTAGTGTCAGGTGGCAAGGGAGCTTGGGAACGTGCTGCTAGCTCAGTTGATGCACGAGTAAGTCGTGCAGCTGGTAGTACAATGGTAGGTGTTGCAAGAACTATGGTTGTCTCTGCTTGTTTGGTGGCAGCTATTTGTTTTTGTTTGGCTTTTTTGCAACTCGTGTAGCATGGGATGCCGTGTTTGCAGAATTTCTGCTGGACTTTGACCTTCTATTGCACCATCAGTACCAGCAAAATCTGCAGGATTCATCCGCTTCTCATTCCCTGCCATTCTATGTTTCTTCCTCTTTCTCTGTGCCATGTTAAGTCAAGCCGACAAGAAAAATGAATAACAATTTAGTTCCTCAGAACAAATTGATGCGTGATGTAGACGAACTGAACTTTGATGTTAGACAACCACATGATAGGAGGATGTAATATGTATGAAAAATAGGACGGAAGAGATAACCAGAACTATGATGTGTAAACTAAGAAGAAGACATTTCACCAAATTAGAAGCAATGCAATGGAAGGTAGACACCATATGAAAGATGCTACAAATATCGCTCTGCCAAGTTAATAGTGTCTCATCATAAATGGCGTTTAAACAAATGTGAAGCAGTACAAGAAATAAATCATATGCAAGATGCAAACAACATCACACTACCATGTTAGAGGTCTCTCGTCATTAGTGCCATTGCATATTCACAGCTTATGCTGTGTAAACTAAGGAGAAGGCATTTCAACAAATTAGAAGCAATGAAAGCTAGACACCATATGAAAGATGCAACGAATATCACTCTACCAATAAGTGCCATTTGTAAGTGCATCTAGTGCCACCCCTAGTTGGTTTTGGAGTATTGACGACAAACCTAGTTGAGGACTAATGTGTTTGTGAGAATTGCAGGATAACACAGGTAGAAGTCCCTCATTGATTCAGTTTTACTACCAGAGATGACCCCTAAAAATGTATGAAGACATTGAAGTCAAAGGTGGTATATGAAGATATTCACATTGAAGACTATGACAAAAGAAGACACGTTATGAAGCCTATGGAGCTCGAAGACTTAGATCTTTCGTAGTTCTTTTTCTTTTGTGTTGAGTCATAGGAACCACCATACTGTTAAGTGGGGTCCAAGAGAACCAGTCAGAATGACTGAAGTGATGCCTAAACCAAAAAACCTATGTCTTCGAGTGAAGACAATGAGAGCGAATCTTGTCCAGAGCCGGACAAGTCAGCTTTGCTTGTAGCCCAAGTAAAGTTGCCATGAGAGTTTGAAATCTGACCGTTGAGACACGTGTCAGTTCCTTAGTGACCCAGGGTCATTTCGGACAAATCAGGTTGGGTTGCCAAGTGGCTATAAATAGCCCACCCCCTACAACCATAAACGGTTGGCTGCTCAGATTGAGAGTACGGCTTTTGTCGTTTGAGAGCAACCCACCTTGAAGCCTTTGAGAGAGAGAATTCCTTGCGAGGATAAAGCCCTAACCACCCAGAGTCAGAGAACATTGGGCATCACTTAAGTCTTCTTGTCTATGTGATCTGAAGACTTATTACACTTGAGGACTGTGCATCCCCAGACGGTTAGGCGTCGCGTTCAGAGCATCCAAGAGACATTGTGGATTGCCAGTGAACGAAGTCTGTGAAGGTTTGGGAGTCTACCTTGAAGACTTACCAGAGTGATTGGGCGAGGACTATGTGACCTTAGCTCAAGGAGAATACAGTGAGGACTTGGTGTCCTGAGCTGCGTGTTCAGGACTGGGTGTCCGGGACTGTGTGTCCTAAGGTTTAAATACCTAGCCGCTCCAACCAGACGTACAGTTGTCACAGCAATTGGAACTGGTCCAACACATCATTGTCTTCAATGAGTCACTAGTTTCATCTTCACTTCCTTTTACTTACTGATCACTCATTGTGAAGTCATTGCGTGTTTGTTCTATCTTTTGTCTTCACAACGTGAGTGTATGATCTGTTTGGCTTCATAGTATCTTCCTACCTGATCCTAATTACACTACAGCTATTTGTCACTATGCTTTCACTCTGTTGATACTTGACCATGGCTTGCCTAGTGTAGTCTAACTTCCGCTGCATAGTAATAGGCATATCTCTACTGTTTTTCTTCATAACTTCCATGTTTTGAAGACTTTCATAAAAATCGCCTATTCACCCCCCCCTCTAGTCGATATAACGCACTTTCAATTAGTATCAGAGCCAGGTGCTCCCTTGTTCTGTGTGATTCGGTTTAACCACCTGGAGTTTTAGCTATGTCGACTGCAGGGATAATTAAAGTCTCCAGTGCGTGCCCCGTCTTCGATGGAACTGAATATCCCTACTGGAAGAATAAGATGCGTATGCATCTTGAAGCCATTGACGTCGACCTATGGTATGTCGTCGAGAACGGCATTCCCAAGGCTGGAGAAGGTGTCACTGCTGCTGATGTCAAGAAATTCGTTCAACTGGACTCTACTGCCAAGAACATCATCTGTGGTCATCTGACCAAAGGACAGTATGGCCGTGTGAGTGCTTTGAAGACATCCAAGCTGGTCTGGGACTGGCTCTCCAAGGTCAATGAAGGCATCTCAACCCAGAGAGATCAAAGAATCTGTGTCCTTCGCAATCTCTTCAACCGCTTCAAGCGAAATGACAATGAGAATGTCTAGCACACATTTGACAGACTCACTGACATCACAAATGAGCTTCAAGCCCTCGGTGCTACTGAGATCACCAAACATGAAGTCGTCAAGACGCTGCTGAGATCACTTGATAGTTCGTTTGACATCCTAGCCCTGATGATTCAAGAACGTCCTGATTTCAAGACACTCGATCCATCTAACATACATGAGAGGCTCAACACACATGAGTTTCAGCTTCCTAAGAAAAGAGATATCTACGGTCCAAACTATGGGCAAACTCGTGCCTTGAAGGCAAAAGCTGTTTCCTCATCTGAAGAAGAATCTGACAGCAGTTCTGATGATCCTGAAGACATTGGAAGGGAACTTGCAATGCTAGTGAAGAAGTTCCAAAAATTCACCAAGAAGAAAGGCTTCAGAAAGTCTTCACGATCAAGCTCAAGGAATGATGAAGCTTCTACTCATGACTACAAGAAGAAAACATGCCACAAGTGCAAGAAAACTGGACACTTCATCTCTGAGTGTCCAAAGTGGGACAATGAGAACAGAAAGAACAAGAAGAGCAAGGAATATGACTCTGACGACAAGAAGAAGAAGAAATACACAAAGTCTTCTTCCAAGTCTTCCTCAAAGTCTTCATCACACAAGAAGAGCTCATCTGGCAAGGCACGTGCGTTTGTTGGCAAGGAAATGGATTCAGAGGAGGAGTCCGCTTCTGAGGAGGCAGAGGTGGAGTCTGAGGAGGAGTCTGATTCTGGCAATGCAAGTCTGGCTACAGCATACGTCGCCAAGTCCATCTTCAACACTGAAGACAATGATTTCATCACCGACACCGATGCAAATGACAAGGACTACTCCACTCCTACCTACTGCTTCATGGCACGCGGTGCCAAGGTAAACAAACGTACTACTCACTATCAAACATCTAGTGACGATAACTCTGATTGTGATTCAAAACCCAGTTACAAAACACTTGCTAAAATTGCAACTGAATAACAAAAAGCCAAGGAACATATTCAAAAACTGTTAGACAGAAGCGATGATCTGTTGGGTGCTGAAATGACTCGATCTAAATCCTTAATTGAAGGCATAAAAAATCTTCACGTTAAGTATCAGGAACTTGAAGATTGTCATGATACTCTCTCAACAACTCATGAAAAGATTTCCTATGATTATCTTCAAAGGAAGCAAGAACTTGAGAAATTGAGAGCGGCTCATGAAGATCTTCAAAAGGAAAACGAGTCACTTCGCGCCGAACAGATCAGTTCCGCTCAGGAAGGATTTGAACCACCATGTCTTAAATGCATTGAGCGTGATAATGCTACTTCTGTTGTTGAATGTTCCACTGCTACTGCTGTTGCAATATCTTCAACTGTTGATGTGGTAACTAACCCCTCTGCTGAGGTTACCACTACTATTGCTGATGAGAATGCTAGGTTGAAGACATTGCTTGAAACAGGGATGTACAAAAGTCTTAAAGGACATCAGACATTATGTGATGTCCTCAAGAAGCAGATTCTGAACCGAAACCCTAGGAAAGAGGGTGTTGGGTTCGTAAGGAAAATAAATGCAGATGGCTCTTACTGGAAACCTGAGCAGTACCCCAAAACCAAGTGGGTTGCTGCAAAGGAACCTTCAGCAGATCCATCCAATTTATTTGGCTTCACTTGTGCTAACCCCATTATCATTGATGAATCCTTTGATGCAAACTATATACTGTTTAAGAATCAGAATGGTGAAGTGTTTGCCAGGTACATTGGTACTAACTGCAGGAATGGACCGCCTATGAAGAAGATCTGGGTTCCGAAAAAGTGTCTGGAAAATCTTCCTGTGAATGTCTTCATGACACCTCACTTGAAGAAGACAAACCTCAGACCAAAGGCTTCATACAGTCCAAAGGCTTCATACAAACAGAGGACTCACCTGAGTCACACTAACGCAAATGTTTTGCAGGGAAACCATACTTAGGCATATGAATATGAGAGCGGTTCATCAAACCGTCATGTTCATATGACCAAAAATTATTCTGCTTATTCTTATGAGTACTATTGTCCACCTGCAAGACTGTTTGCTAAGGCTTCAAAGCCAAATTCTCAGATGCTGCACTTAGACTTATTGCTTCTAAGCCACCCTTGAAGATGTGGGTGGTTAAGAAGGCTTAACTCTCTTTTGCAGGGAAAGGTCTCCAGCAGAAAACCAAAATCTTTTGACGCTATTGCTGGGGACCTTAAAAATCTTGTAGGGCGCAAGATAAAATGCCCGAATGGCATCATTATGTACTTCGTTCCTGAATCGCATGCTACTCTCCCTATTAGTCCTAATCTGGATCTAAGTTTTCATAACCCACTTGTTCGTCAAATGTTTTTGCTTCACAATTCTCTTCGTGAAGCGTATCCCCCTAACTGCACTGTAGGGTATGACACGAGCGTCTTCAAAGACTTCAGAATGGATTATTGACAGTGGGTGTACAAATCACATGACTGGCAAAAGAAGCCTTCTTATGGACTCAACCTTACGTCCATCCGACAAGAGCCACATCACATTTGCTAACACTGGTAAAAGTAAGGTATTGGGTCTAGGTAGAGTTGCAATCTCAAAGGATCAACACATGGATAAAGTCATGCTTGTTGAATCCCTTGGTTTCAACTTAATGTCTGTCTCAATGCTTTGCGATTTGAACATGGTCGTAATATTTGGAAAATATCGTTGCCTGGTACTAATGGAATCTGACAAGTCTCTAGTGTTTGAAGGGTATCGGAAAGATGATTTGTATGTGGTAGATTTCTCAGCAGGGCCACAACTTGCAGTATGTCTTCTTGCAAAAGCTTCAGAATGCTGGCTTTGGCATCAGAGGCTTGGGCATGCTGGCATGAGGAACCTCCACACCCTTGCGAAGAAGAAACATGTCATAGGCATCGAGGGCGTCAAGTTCAAGAAAGATCACTTATGCGGTGCCTGTGAAGCAGGGAAGATGATGAGGGCAAAACATCCTTCGAAGACAATCATGACTACTACTCAACCCTTCGAACTGCTCCACATGGATCTTTTCGGTCACACTCACTACTCAACTTTTACTACTACTGCTTGCCTCTATGGCTTCGTCATTGTTGATGATTACTCTAGATATACTTGGGTGCACATAATCCTTTACAAGACTGAAGTGCAGGATGTCTTCAGACGCTTCGCCAATCGAGCTATGAACAATTTTGGCGCCAAGATAAAGCACATCAGAAGTGACAATGGCACTGAATTGAAGAACATTGGCCTTGATACATATCTTGATACCTTGGGCATCACACATGAATTCTCAGCTCCATACACGCCACAGCAGAATGGCGTCGTCGAACGCAAGAACAGAACACTCATTGAGATGGCCAGAACGATGCTAGATGAATACAAGACTCCAAGAAAATTCTGGACTGAAGCCAATGACACTGCATGCCATACAATCAATCGTGTTTATCTTCACAAGCTTCTGAACAAGACATCTTATGAACTCCTAACTGGCAAGAAGCCAAAAGGCAGTTACTTCAGAGTATTTGGCGCAAGGTGCTGGATCAAGGACCCACACCACACCTCAAAGTTTGCACCAAAAGCACATGAGGGTTTTATGCTTGGATATGGAAAGGATTCGCGCTCCTACAGAGTCTTCAATCTCTTTCATTACAAAGTGGTTGAAACGGTGGATGTGCGGTTCAATGAGACAAATGGTTCACAAAGAGAGCAACTGCCAAATGTGCTAGATGAAATTCCAGCTAGTGAATCAATCAAGCTAATGGGAACTGGAGAGATTATACCTTCTGAAGCTCATCCTGAAGAAGAACTTATCATTTCAGCACCTGATCAACATGAAGACATTGCTCAGCCTGAAGACATTCCTTCCAACAACGACAGTGAACAGCAAGAGCAAAGTCTTCGCCCTGTACATCCTCGCGTTGCCAATGAAGTGCAGATTGAATGAATAATTGATAGCATCAATGCACCTGGTCCACTCACTCGTTCAAGGGCAACTCAGCTAGCAAATTTCTGTGGGCACTTCGCATTCGTCTCAATATCAGAACCCAAGAAAGTTGAAGAAGCCTTCATGGAACCTGAATGGATTCAAGCTATGCAAGAAGAGCTTCAACAGTTTGAGCTGAATAATGTATGGGAACTGGTTAAGCGTCCTGATCCACGGAAGCACAACATAATAGGCACCAAATGGATATACCGCAACAAGCAAGATGAGCATGGTCAAGTTGTCAGAAACAAAGCTCGTCTCGTTGCTCAAGGATATACTCAAGTGGAAGGCATTGACTTTGATGAAACATTTTCTCATGTGGCTAGGCTTGAAGCCATACGCATACTGCTAGCCTATGCAAATCATCATAACATACTTCTATATCAAATGGATGTGAAGAGTGCTTTTCTCAATGGCAAGATTGAAGAAGAAGTGTATGTTGCACAACCGCCTGGCTTTGAAAATCCAAAACATCCTGACATGGTATACAAGCTCAACAAGGCACTGTATGGCCTCAAACAAGCCCCTAGGGCCTGGTATGACACACTCAAATACTTCCTGAAGAGCAAAGGCTTCATACCTGGTTCCCTAGATCCCACTCTTTTCACGAAGACATATGATGCTGAACTGTTTGTGTGCCAAATATATGTGGATGACATTATCTTCGGCTGCACCAATCAGAAGTACAGTGAAGAGTTTGGATATATGATGCAAGAGCAATATCAGATGTCCATGATGGGGGAGCTGAAGTTCTTCCTTGGTCTTCAAATACGATAACAACGCAATGGCATCTTCATATCTCAAGAGAAGTATCTCAAAGATTGCCTGGAGAAGTTCGGTATGCAAGACTGCAAAGGCTTCACAACACCAATGCCAGCCAAACATCATCTGGGTCCTGACGACAATGGTAAAGAGTTCGATCAAAAGGCATACCGCTCCATGATTGGTTCTTTACTTTATCTATGTGCATCTAGGCCAGATATTATGCTTAGTGTTTGCATGTGTGCTCGATTTCAAGCGTAGTTGTGAAGCGAATTCTTCGATATTTGGCTCACACCCCAACTCTAGGATTATGGTATCCAAAGGGCTCAGAGTTTGATTTGGTTGGATTCTCGGATGCTGTTTATGCTGGTGACAAAGTTGATCGCAAATCTACATCAGGCACATGTCACTTTTTGGGACGATCACTTGTATGTTGGTCTTCAAAGAAGCAGAACTATGTATCTCTCTCCACTGCTGAATCTGAATACATTGGTGCTGGATCTTGCTGCGCTCAGCTTCTGTGGATGAAGCAAACACTCAAGGACTATGGCATTCATCTGAAGCAAGTGCCACTTTACTGCAACAACGAAAGCGCCATCAAGATTGCCAACAACCCAGTTCAGCACTCGAAGACAAAGCACATTGAAATTCGTCATCACTTTCTCAGAGATCATGTTGTGAAGGAAGACATTGATATCATACACGTCAACACTGAAGAGCAATTAGCAGATATCTTCACCAAGCCCTGGGATGAGAAGAGATTTTGCAAGTTACGATGTGAGCTAAATATCTTGGAATCCTCAAATGTCATGTGATCAGGCACACATCCTAACACTTATGCATATTGATGACTTAGTTGTGCACCACACGAAGTAACGTATATCTTCAATCAACGAAGACATACATTCTAAGTGTGAATACATTAATGTGGAAATTGACTTCAGAGCGCCACGATAATTGTGCGCCGTGTCTGGGTCTAATACTTCCTATATGGTGGGTAACGCCACCACCAAACGTTCTATTTTGAAGTGTTTCACTCTTGGCGTTACCTTGCAATGTCTTCATATTTGGTTTGGCTTCAATCTTAACATGTCTTCATGATTATCTTCACTATGTTGATTATATAGATATATATATACTAGTGTTCTGTCCTCTATAGCATTCACTTATAGCTATGTCTTCTTGGTTGAATCTTTTTGAACTAAGTGAATGTGATCGGACCCTAATCTCTCTATGCTTTCTATCTCAAATTCTATCTCTCCAAGTCATATGCATTCTATTGAAACTGTCGAATGTCTTCTCTGCGTCCTTGTCAGCAGAAGACACAGAGACAACCTTTAAAACCGTTTTCAATGCTCATTCATCCACAAGAAATCCGGAGAAGTAGGAACGACCGCCCAACAATCCAGGCGTGCGTGGGATGTGGAACTGCCCCCAAAATACCACATGATGGCCACGTGCTACTCAGATGCGAATCGCCAGGGGCACCTGAGTAATAGCGCAGTGCCGCCCCTACGCCTATAAATTCACACTTACCGCAGTCATTATCTCCTTCTTCCACCCTCGCACGAACCCTAGCGCCACCGCTAGCTCTCGACGACGCCAGCGACGAAGCGCTTCGCTGCCGCAACCTCTCCGACGCCGTCTTCACGCCGATCACGGACATCGTCCTCTCCGCCGTCGCCGTAGGTGTCTTCCGTCGCCAAGTTAGGGCACGGAGGATTGAACTGCTCGGCATCATCTCCCACTCCGTTTAGCAGTTCCAAGTGTGGTAAATAAAACTTCTTTTTACAGCCCCTTTTGATCTCATGGTTCTGTCACTTTCTACCATAAGAAGTTTCTCTTCACACAAGTTAGATCTCTCAATCTGCATCTCATAACATGCCTAGTATATTCACTTGTGCTTCATGAAGTAGTTAGATTCCTCACTTGTACTGATCTGTGGGTTCGTACAAATCTGGAACCAACTTCTTATCTATGAGTGAATGTCTTCGCATGATGAAGTCAATGTCTTCTAAACTGATTAATCTTCAAAACCTTCTGAGAATGCATATGACCTCTTCTCCTTCCCTCGCACCTTAATGCTGTCACAGGTACATGTCCGTGGGAGAATCCTTTGGTTCTCATAGTCTGCATTCATTTGCAGAGTTCTTACAGCATCACATAAATTCTCCTGAAGCCAGTTCCTGTTGGTCCAGCAAAAGAAAGCCTTTGAAGCCTTTGAATGTCTTGAAGCCTTCCAAGTTAAGGTTTATGGCTTCAGAAACAGCAGCAAGGAAGGGGGGCAGACAGAGACGTGGAGGAACATCCAAAGATCTGCCTGATGAACTGGCAGAAATGTACAAAACAGATCCTGAAGAGAATTATGGTCAGCGCAAGACCCGAATCCAATGGATTCGACGCTATTGGGCAGAACAATGGTTCCAATACCGCTTCGTTAGCCAGGAGTATGCTGAGAAAAGTGCCATCAAGAGACCGTGGGGGGACATCCTTTACAAGAACCTCATACCCAGGACCAGAGATGAAGCCATTGCTCAAGGCTTCTACCCATGCATGGTCCGAGGACCACAGCCTGCTGAAGCACATCCGTCGTCACTACTCTGGTGTCGTGACGACAATCTGTTCAAGCGCAACTTCCAGTTTGCCCAAAACTCAGTGAAGCAGAACAAGAAGAAGTTGGGGTTAGACTTCAACCCTGGTCCCTCAGCACCAACGGCAGATGGCACACGCGACGCAGAACCCAATATCATCGGTCTGTATGCCAACCTTGAGGGCCTCATCACCCGCATCTTAGTCCAAGGGACTAACGTGAATGACCCTCCAGCTGACTCTAAGTCTGATGAAGCTCCCGCTGTACCGAAGCCAAAGCAGTCGAAGAAGCCAAAAGCTTCAAAGCTGGCCCCTTCACCAAAAATCTCAAGGGCGAAGCCATTGGCAACTGCACCTCCTGAAGATAGTGTGCAGTCTGAAGACGTATCCCGCGTCTCCAAGCCCCAGAAGGCCAAGATGCCTCAGCCACACACCGGCAAAGAGCTCACAGCTGCTGCCATTCTGCGCAGCGAAGCCATTGATCTGTCAAGTGATGAAGATCTTGGAGATGACGCTCTCGAGCAGCTCATCAAGAGCAAAGAAGAAGCTGAAATCTTCAACAATTTGCCTCTCTTTGATGTCGCCATAATCCACAACTTCATCGACAAATGGTTTCCCACACCAAACATCAGCTTCGAAGATCTGCAGCTGCCCGTTGGCCTCAGCGTCGCCTTCCAAGGCGCTATTGCTTAGAACTTGTAATTGCCCAGCGCACTGTTGAACTGAAGCAGAAAATTGATCACGAAAAGGCTCAGTTCAAGAAGCATATGGCCAAGCTCAGCGTGCAAGAAGTGAAGAGCTTCAAGATCATGTTGCACGAACTAAAGGAAAACTTTCTGAAGAAGCGTGCAGAAGCTCAAGGTTCGCGGGAGCGAATGAAGGCTCTGGCGGACAGATGTGTGCAGGCCTACAATGAGGCTGAGAAGCGCAAGGCACTTGGCCGTCCTGGCATCGACCCCAAGATGGCCGCAAAGAAAAAGAAGAAGATTGTTCCAGCTGAACAAGAGGCACCAAGGCAGGAAGCAGTTCCGCTTGTCTTCCCAACTGCAACGACTGGCTCGAAGCCAAAGAGCCGGTCAACAGCTTCAGAGCTCAAGAAGACAAGAACTGCTGAGGCTGAAGCCAGGAAGAGGAAAAGCTCTGAAGCCTCTCCTACTGCCCCCAGCAAGAAAAAGAGAAAGACCAAGAAATCTCGGGCTGCTCCCACAGAGCCCTTGATAGTTGAACCTATTTCTATGGTTCACCCTGACGCAGAACGTCAACTGACGGTGCATGAGCCTGCTTCCACAGAGGCTCCTGTTCCTGAAGACATTCCAGCAGCTGATCCCATCGCTGCTGAAGACATTGGTCATCGTGACAATGTAGAAGATGATGCAGCCCTTCCTCAATTAGAACACATCGAACTCATCAGCATTGGTCGTCCACTGACGCCAATTGCACAGGATGCTTCATGGGCAGATCGCCCTCAAGAGGAAGAAGACAATGAGGCCCAGCCCACTCCAACCCCACAAGCGTCGTCTGCATTCCGCAGGCTTCGCAAAGGTCCAAGGCCTCAAGTCTATGCTGAAGACATTCCGGCTGCATCAGCCGCAGAAGAAGCACCACAAGAGCCCACTCCTATGCTCCACCAAGAAGCAGTTCTCCAGGAGAACGTGCTTGTGACCGACCCTCCAGCTAGTCAAGCGGAGGCTGAAAATATTGAGGCTGCCACAACCAGCACTGAAGCCAATGTGGAGCCCTCCCCACCAAAAGCTTCAGAAGACAGCGAAGCTACTGATTGAGACACTTCTGTTCCTGAGTCTGCTGCAGGTCCTCAATTTGATTACCATGTTGAGCATAGGCCTCATGTCCAGAAGCCAGTCCCAAGGCTGCCGAGGTTCCCAGGTCCTGCATCAGCACCTGGCTCCTTTAACATCAATAGCTTCAAGGTAGATAATACGTTCTTCAACAGCTCCAAGAACCCCTATTCAAGGGAAAGGATTTCATCAGATAGGTTCTGGAGCTATCCACAGCGCAGCTACTATTCATGCATCCTATACAACCAAGGTCGCATCTTCCCGCACAAGCGCCTTGATGTTGAAGCCATTGCTGGTCTGCCCTATTTAGAGGAAGCGTTGGATTGCTTCAAGCAAGTGGGTCTGCTGCAGTTTGTAACTGATGAAGAGCACTGGAATGAAGAGCTTCTGCTGCAATTCTATGCCACCCTCCACATCAAAGGATACAACAGAGATCCGAAGACTTGGGCCCTGGAGTGGATGACCGGCAGTGTCCATCACGAAGCTAATGCATTTGATATCATTGAGCTCACCGGCCTACCCACTGCTGGCGAATTCTTCGAGGAAGGCTGTCCACTACACACTGAAGCTCTTGAGAGCATATTCCAGAGGCCTGAACCGAATATGAGTCAGATGCTCTCCATGATGAAGCCATTGCCCCACGATGCCCCTTATCCAATAGAGTTTTTCGTTGAAGACTTTGAGTACCTACCTAGAACCATCTATCACATTATCCGGCGGACTCTCTGGCCTATCAAAGGGCACTCTCCAAATGCCAAGATCGAGGGTGCAATGAAGACTCTGATATTTTGTATCCTTCATGGCAAATGCTTCAATGCATAGGACTTCTTCATACGACAACTTGCTGCATCAGGCTCAGATTTACTTGGTTTGAAGTTCTATGCTCCTTGGGTAATGAGACTGATCAAGCTTCACTCTGCGATCTCATATCAGCCCTCAGCCCGCAACCATCGGATCTTCTTGCCAGATGTGGATACCTCTGCTGAAGCTATATATCCTGAGCTTGCCAAGCAACCTTTGAGTCTTCAGAATGCAGAACACCAGAGCTTCACTCAGAACATTGAAGTTGTTGAAGCCATCTCCAGGGTGTATCCATTGGCTGGCACTACACGTGCACCACACCCTGCTTCAACTGAAGCCACTGACAGTGCCACTGCTTCAAGACCCAAGAAGCACACTCGTGTTCTCAACGACCGAGAGCTTCTTGTGGCCCTTCATCAAAAGCAGGATAGGCATCATGACTGGTTGAAGAGACAGATGAAGAGCCTCTTGGTGGATGTAAATCGCATCCAAAATCTTGCCACCATGAACGCTTTCGTTGCCCATGAAACCTGTCGCCACACATGGAAAGGGCTAACGATGATGCTTTCTGAAGCTGATCTTCAAGAGGATGGCTTCACTGAGAGATTCAAATTTGACTCCACTACTCCTCGAAGAGCTGTGCTACTGGGGACACCATCTCTTGAAGAATATGAGTTTTCTTCCTCTGCTGCAACAGTCACTGCCAGAATCATTGAGGAAGAAGACGATGCTACCTCACCGCCACCTGCTTCAGCACCTCCAAGCTCTTTTGCACCGCCAAACAACACCAACAACCCTGCTACTTCATCTACTCCTCGTGGGAACGAGTAGAGGCTCTATGTCTTCAAACCTTTTTGGTCATTACTGACAAAAGGGGGAGAAGCATATGAGATTGATAGTCTTTAAGCGGGTTCATATGGGCAGGTGCCTTATATTTTGCTTCGTGCTTACAACTCTCTTTTTTTGCTACATTTGGTTCTTATGAGTTGTAACACTTAAACCAGATGGTCGTCTGCTACTTGTTTGCCACCCTGTTTTGCGAAGATAAATTCCGCATGTGCGACGATAAATTCCGCACTTATCTCATTCTACAGACGTCCATTTTCCATTATGCATGTCATTATCTTCATATACTTTCACATGCATAGTGGATTGTCATCATAAGCTGAAGTGGATCTCCACAAGCACAACCTGCCATGTGCATTTGCATTCCAAAAGCAAATTAACTTATATGCACATCTTCAGGGGGAGCACTTGCATCTTATGAAGACAATTCCTTATCCTTTACAATTTCACAGACTATATTCCCCGTTGAAAACTTCAACTAGTTTGTCATCAATCACCAAAAAGGGGGAGATTGTAAGTGCATCTAGTGCCACCCCTAGTTGGTTTTGGAGTATTGACGACAAACCTAGTTGAGGGACTAATGTGTTTGTGAGAATTGCAAGATAACACAGGTAGAAGTCCCTCATTGATTTGGTTTTACTACCAGAGATGACCCCTAAAAATGTATGAAGACATTGAAGTCAAAGGTGGTATATGAAGATATTCACATTGAAGACTATGACAAAAGAAGACACGTTATGAAGCCTATGGAGCTCGAAGACTTAGATCTTTCGTAGTTCTTTTTCTTTTGTGTTGAGTCATAGGAACCACTGTACTGTTAAGTGGGGTCCGGGAGAACCAGTCAGAATGACTGAAGTGATGCCTAAACCAAAAAACCTATGTCTTCGAGTGAAGACAATGAGAGCAAATCTTGTCCAGAGCCGGACAAGTCAGCTTTGCTTGTAGACCAAGTAAAGTTGCCATGAGAGTTTGAAATCTGACCGTTGAGACACGTGTCAGTTCCTTAGTGACCTAGGGTCATTTCGGACAAATCAGGTCGGGTTGCCAAGTGGCTATAAATAGCCCACCCCCTACAACCATAAACGGTTGGCTGCTCAGATTGAGAGTACGGCTTTTGTCGTTTGAGAGCAACCCACCTCGAAGCCTTTGAGAGAGAGAATTCCTTGCAAGGATAAAGCCCTAACCACCCAGAGCCAGAGAACATTGGGCATCACTTAAGTCTTCTTGTCTATGAGATCTGAAGACTTATTACACTTGAGGACTGTGCATCCCCAGACGGTTAGGCGTCGCGTTCAGAGCATCCAAGAGACATTGTGGATTGCCAGTGAATGAAGTCTGTGAAGGTTTGGGAGTCTACCTTGAAGACTTACCAGAGTGATTGGGCGAGGACTATGTGACCTTGGCTCAAGGAGAATACGGCGAGGACTTGGTGTCCTGAGCTGCGTGTTCAGGACTGGGTGTCTAGGACTGTGTGTCCTAATGTTTAAATACCTAGCCGCTCCAACCAGACGTACAGTTGTCACAGCAACTGGAACTGGTCCAACACATCATTGTCTTCAACGAGTCACTGGTTTCATCTTCACTTCCTTTTACTTACTGATCACTCATTGTGAAGTCATTGCGTGTCTGTTCTATCTTTTGTCTTCACAACGTGAGTGTATGATCTGTTTGGCTTCATAGTATCTTCCTACCTGATCCTAATTACACTACAGCTATTTGTCATTGTGCTTTCACTCTGTTGATACTTGACCATGGCTTGCCTAGTGTAGTCTAACTTCCGCTGCATAGTAATAGGCATATCTCTACTGTTTGTCTTCATAACTTCCATGTATTGAAGACTTTCATAAAAATCGCCTATTCACCCCCTCTAGTCGATATAACGCACTTTCATCATTTCAACAAATTAGTAGTACAAGCTAGAAAAGAATGTGAGATGTAACATATATCACACTCCGAAGTCAAACGTGTCTTATGATAAGTGATTGTTGCAGGTTACACAACAGTAGTAATTTGATGTAAGAACATGGTGTGATCGACATATATTATATGTTCTAGAAACAGGAACATGTGTCTTATTCAAGTATAATCTGTAAAGTAAGTAGATCGAATTCAACAAAATTAGAAGCAATACAAGCTAGACATCACACATAACATGCAACCACATATAATAGTGCCAAGTTAGAGGTAGCACCGGTGATGCTGCACTAGGGGAGACGTGCTCATCATAAACACAGCTTTGTTGAGTGTCTATGCATGTGTTGTCTTGCAAATCATCTTGGGGGTGTGGAGGAGTAGAAACTGTAGAGGCCCTCCATTCGGAAGGAGCACCTTTATCCGCTGCCTTGCTAACTTCCTTCCGCTTTATTGATTTTGAATTGTCAAGTAAAACCGACAAGAAAAAGCAATAAAATTCTCTCTTCAGAACTCATTCATGCATGATCCTCACATTCAGTACTTTGATGTAAGGAAAACACATGATACCAGGATGGAATATGTACGAAAAACAGGACGGCATGGCATGTTCACAACTGTTTGTGTAAACTAAGCAGAAACCATTCCAGCAAATAAGAAGCAATGCAAGATAGACACCACATGAAAGATGCAACCAATATGACTCTGCCAAGTTAAAAGTGTCCCATCATAAATGGAATTTCAACAAATTAGAAGCAGCGCATGCTATAAATCATATGAAAGATGCAACTAATATCGCACTGCATATACTAAAGGTGTCTCGTCATGTTGATTAATGCGGGATACAAAAAACAATAGTTTTATGTAAGGACATGCTTAATAGACAGATGTACTATGTACTAAATACAGGAAGGCATGTCACATTAACAGGTATAATGTATAAGCTAAGCAGACTAGCACATGCAGTTTAACCAGATTGGAAGAATTACAATCTAGACACCATATGCAACATGCAACCACATATCATGCTGCCAAGTTAGAGCAACCACCTTGCGATGCTAGTGTAGGGGAAATGCTGTAATGAACTACAGAGCTACGTTCACTATCTTCATCTAGCATTTCTATTTCGTTATAAGTGATTGATGAGGGATACACAAGGACATTAGTTTGATGTAAGAACATGGTTAATACACAAATGTACTAGTATGCACCAAAAAACAAAAAGGCATGTCATATTCAAAGGTATAATGTGTAAGCTAAGCAGATGCAATTTAACCAAATTGGAAGCAATACAAGCTAGACATCCGGCTGGAGTGGTGAGCATGATCATCTAGGACCTGAGAGCCAGGTGGGAGGCGGGCTGCTTCGCCACCATCACAGCTTTTTAGTTGGCTTCCAGGTGATGCCTATTGTCGGTGTCAAAACCGGCGGATCTCGGGTAGGGGGTCCCGAACTGTGCGTCTAGGCCGGATGGTAACAGGAGAAAAGGGACACAATGTTTTACCCAGGTTCGGGCCCTCTTGATGGAGGTAAAACCCTACGTCCTACTTGATTAATATTGATGATATGGGTAGTACAAGAGTAGATCTACCACGAGATCAAGGAGGCTAAACCCTAAAAGCTAGCCTATGGGATGATTGTCGCATGATGAAGTTGTTCTACGGACTAAAACCCTCCGGTTTATATAGACACCGGAGAGGGTTAGGGTTACGCAAAGTCGGTTACAATGGTAGGAGATCTTGAATATCCGCGTCGCCAAACTTGCCTTCCACGCCAAGGAAAGTCCCATCTGGACACGGGACGGAGTCTTCAATCTTGTATCTTCATAGTCCTGGAGTCCGGCTGAAGGTATAGTCCAGCCACCCGAACACACCCTAATCCAGGACTCCCTCAGTAGCCCTCGAACCAGGCTTCAATGACGACGAGTCCGGCACGCAGATTGTCTTCGGCATTGCAAGGCGGGTTCTTCTCCAAATTCCGTGTAGCTGCTGAATAATGTCCGATTTTCATAATGTAGCGCACCTTGGCTTCCACGCCCAATAATGGCCGTCTTCCATGTGTCAAACGAATGTGAAAAGTCAGGGTGTTTTTACATTCACACCCCTAGCCGCATAAACGAGCCACCTATTTAATGGGATGGGGATTCAGATCCAAACCACACCTTCTCCTCTCTGCGAGTAATCATCAGAGCGCCTCCAGCAAAGGTTCATTCCAACATGGCCAGCCGTCGCAGCTCCTCCTCTTGCCCTTCCAGTCCTAAACCTGGAGACTGGGAGAGGTGCTCCATCCCGCACAGCGAGCTAGTGTCGCTTCAGGCCAAGGGATTTCTCCCTCAGGCCTATATGGTCCCGGTCTGAGCCGGACTCGCCACCTATAATGGCGGAGAGCAAGCGGAGAGCACCCCCAGTCCCTCCAAAGGAGAGCGGGTGTGCCTCGTCCCTTATCTAGTAAGAGGACTTGGATTTCCAATCCATCCATTTCTCCGTGGGCTTCTGGAGTTCTACGGCCTCCAGCTGCACGATCTCACGCCCGCCTCTATATTGCACATCGCGGGCTTCGTCGCTCTTTGCAAGCTATTCTTGGGTGTTGAGGCTCATTTCGCGCTGTGGAAGAGATTATTCTGTCTGGTGCCCCGCTCTCAAGAGGGTTCTATATATCAAGTGGGCGGAGGCGAAGTGTGGCGTATCGCCGGGACCGAATATCTATCCGGAACCCCAAAGAAGGCATCCGAGGATTGGCCTTCGGAATGGTTTTATATAGATGATGTCCCGCTACCGGACCCTATCCGGGTCGGTCTCCCCGAATTCAATAGTGCTCCCTTAAAGAAACGCCTGAGCTGGCGTCCGCGGAGCTCTCAGAGAGAAAGCGACAGGGACATCCTTCGCCTGATGGGCCGGATAAGACTATTGGCTTATTCCGGACTAACCATGATTGGAGTCATGGCCGCATGTATTATGCGGGGGGTGCAGCCGCTTCAATATAGAGGCCACCCCATGTGGGATTTTAATGGGGAGGATGACGCCACCCGTTACGGTTGTAAGGGGCCAGCCTCAGCTGCCGCTCTAGTAAAGATCTTATCCTCTTTGTACAAGGGAGAAGAGGAGGAATTCCTCCATGTCAACCCGCGGGGCGGATTTAGTATGTACAACCCCCCGAGTTGGGTAAGTGAACAATTGTGCCTGCCCATCCGCTTTATATTCCCATGATTAGATATGTAGTCCAACGATTTCAACGCATGAACTGCGTCAGGAAGTAAAGGATATAAATAGCCGTCCCCCACAACCCGAGGATCCAGAACGGTCCCTCGATCCGGACTCCAAAGAGGATCTGGATATATCGATGGAGTTGATTGACGGGGTGTTTCATCAGTTAAGCAAGGACAATACCTTGGTGGCCATTACGGCTGATTACCCAGGGTTAATCCCGGCCTCCCAGGTAACAGAGAGCGGAGTCTCATCCCTTTGAGAAGGATCCATTCTCACGCATTTCAGTTTTCCTAACAATGACCATGTTTTGCAGGGGAGGTTTCCAAGGCGGGAGGCCGAACCTGCGGCGGCTAGCCAACGAGGGGCCGCAGGGCCCCGTGGGGCAAAAAGGAATGTAGTCCGTACTGGGATGCCAGCGCAAAGGTATAGCGCATCCTCTTTTTCCCTGGTGTTATTTCTTCAGGGCATATTAATGTTCGTGCTATCTTCAGGACGAAGAGACCTCGCCGGACTACATCTGGAGAGGTTTCCAACCGTGCCTCCACCAGCCAGGCTCCAACACCTGGCCCGGAAGCGGGAGCGAACATGAGGCGCGCACCGGACGCTCCTCAGACAGAGGATGCAGACAGGCTTTCTGCCACCAATTCTGAGGTGGAGAGTGCCATGAACCACAGGCGTCGCCGGACAGTTCTTCGCGACACTTGTTTCTCCTGAGAGGCATTAGATGCCTTCAATTCGGGATATGCGTACCTCCGTGCCGCTCAAAATGGTTTAACCAGAGCCACGGAGCAATATGTAAAAGACATATGGGTAAGAAAATTTTGGTAAATATATGTGTATATACCAGTAGCCCCCGAGACTTGAAACAGTTAGAGTAACTGGTTTAAGGATCATTTGTTATGCAGGTTCTTAGAGAGAAGAATACCGTACTATCCTAGGAGCTGAAAGAGTGCAAAGCCCAACTGGAGGCTGCACTAGCCGTGGCAGGGGAGCCTAAAGAGACCCCCTCTGGTAAGATACACTTTGAAATATTAATATCTTGTGAAGTGCGGCGTGGGTATGAATCTGCCAAATCATATTGCAGATGGCGCCGGACTGGATCCGGAGAGGCAACAACTCTTACGCCGGCTAAAGGCCGGTGAGAGTATGTTGACAAGGGTGAGGCGGGAGAAGAATGAGCTTCAGGATGCCAACACCAAGCTGGACGTTGAACTTAAAGATGTTCGTGGCCAGCTATCGGACTCTACTAGGGAGAATCAGCGGCTTCGACGCGGCATATTTAGTAAGTGCTTAAGCGAATCTTTGAAAGAAAAGATTTCGGCGAGGAAGTCGACTAATAGAGTAATGTCTGTAGGTATGCTAACGGGTCGTCCTGCAGAGGAGATGCCCGGTTCTACGGGTGACCTTCTTCCCGAGCTCTCGCAACTGCACGAGCGAGTTCGGCAGGCGATGCGAGGCGTTGCCCAAGCCTTATGGCCTTCCCACTCCATGCCCGAGGACCTTGGAGAGCTTTCCGAGAAGCTTAAGGGAGCTCGGCGGCGCTTCCAGTTGTGGAAGATATCGTCCTGCTGACAAGGCGCTAGGGAGGCCTGGGCCATGGTGAAGACGCGGTACACGAAGTCTGACCCAAACCACATGGCCGAGGTCGGACCTGTGGGGCCTGACGGGAAGGAGATCCCTCTAAGCTTAGTGTACGGCCAAGTAGAATTGGCTGCAAAGTATTCCCAGCAGGACTGTAAGTTAGACAGCCTGTTAGATGGTATTGAAGAGGAATACAATCAGTTAGAGTGACTATGTAATTTTTAATTGACATGTGTAATGCCTTCTAGCCGGATTGTAGATCGTTTGTCGTTGTCGACCTTTTCACTTCAACCTTAGGACCTGATGGTCCGGAATGTGTCCGAATACCCGACCGGTTATGTAAGAACCGGGGTATGCATGGAGACCAGGCGTAGGGGTCATTAGTGCTTTATCAGACAAGTGCCCAACTAGTTATGTTATATTACATGGTTAGTAAGAAACATCTTCCAGAGAGAATAGTTCCGTTAGGGGTTCCTTTCTCTAGGAGGCATGCCCTAAAGTGCATGTCCGGACTGCAAACGCAGGAAAATCATCTGGGGGCATATACATAAATAAGTAAAAAAGGTCATCTTTTAGTTCACCGACCGAATATTCCCTTAAGAATGCTAGCTTTCGGCTTCAGCCAGTCTGAGGTACACATCCGGCTGATCCGGCAGTAACAATCGTAGAGGTGCTCCCTTTACCACCTAGCCGAACAATCGGGAACATAGGGGTAAGCACAGGAGCCAGGCAACCCAGCTTGGCCAAAACTTAAGTCATATCGATGCATATAATGGTGAAGAAAAGGTACATGCGGAAGTTTGACACATGTGGTGGGCGGGAAGCCCGTATAAATAAGCTTCTGTTAAAGAAGCCCCTAGGTTTAATGAGCGCGAGTAGCACTTCACTTGTGGAGCCTTTAAGGGCTATAAAAGAGAAGAGGGGAAGGAGAGAAATGTAAGACAGAAAATGTAAAAAATGGACAGATGAAGGAGACAAACACAGAGTCCGGCGCTAGGCATAGAATCTTCGGAGACGGGCTGCGTTCCATGGGTTCGGCTCGAGTCGGTTATCCGACGCATCTCGCAGGCGGTATGCTCCACCAGTCAGGACTTGGTCGATTATGAAGGGACCTTCCCACTTGGGCTTCAGTTTGTCCTTTTTCTTGTCCGGCAGGTGTAGAACTAATTCGCCAACGTTATAGCTTTTGGCCCGCACTTCTCTACTTTGATATCTTCGAGCCTGCTGTTGATAGAATGCGGAACGGGCTTTTGCCACATCGCGCTCCACCTCTAAGGCGTCCAAACTATCCTGCCGATCAAGCACGGCCTCCCTTTCTTCGTACATGCGCACTCGAGGTGAGTCATGAATTATGTCGCAGGGCAAGACTGCCTCTGCGTCGTACATCATAAAAAATGGTGTGTATCCGGTGGTGCGGTTCGGCGTGGTCCGCAGCCCCCAGAGTACAGAGTCGAGCTCCTCTACCCAGTGCGTGTTAGATTCCTTAAGGGACCGCACTAATCTGGGTTTGATGCCACTCATGATGAGACCATTTGCACGTTCGACCTGACCGTTAGTTTGTGGGTGATAGACGGAAGCATAATCGAGCTTGATGCCCATGTTTTTGCACCAGAGTTTTACCTCATCGGCCGTAAAGTTCGTGCCGTTATCGGTGATGATGCTGTGGGGGACGCCATAACGGTGTACGACCCCGGATATAAAGTCTATCACAGGTCCGGATTCGGCCGTCTTAACAGGCTTGGCTTCTATCCATTTGGTGAACTTATCCACCATGACCAGTAAGTATTTTTTTTCTTGTGGGTTCCGCCTTTAAGGGGTCCCACCATGTCAAGCCCCCAGACCGCGAAAGGCCAAGTGATGGGGATAGTTTGGAGGGCCGTGGGTGGCATATGGCTTTGGTTTGCAAAAAGCTAGCAACCGACACATTTATGGACCAAGTCCTGAGCGTCTGCCCGGGCCGTCGGCCAATAAAAGCATGTACGGAAAGCCTTGCTTATGAGGGACCGGGCTGCGGCGTGATGGCCACCGAGTCCGGCATGAATTTCAGCCAGCAGGTTCCGCCCTTCCTCTTCGGAGATGCACCTTTGAAGGACTCCGGTAGTGCTTTTCTTGTAAAGTTCTCCCTCATGGACTTTATAGGCTTTAGATCGCCGCACTATACAGCATGCCTCGTTTTGGTCCTCTAGGAGTTCCTGCCTAGTAAGGTAGGCTAGGAATGGTTCTGTCCACGGGGCGATAACGGCCATTAGTACGTTGGCTGAGGTTGTTATTTCATTGGCAGAGCCTCCGATTATGTCAGATTGTTCGGCGTCGGACAGTGCGGTTGGGTCCGGACTAATATTGCCATGTTCCTCTTCCCATACTACAGATGGCTTGAACAGCCTTTCCAGGAAGATGTTGGGGGGACCGCATCGCGTTTTGCGCCGATGCGTGCCAGGACGTCTGCCGCCTGATTGTTTTCTCGGGCTATATGGTGAAATTCGAGCCCTTCAAACTGAGCTGACATTTTGAGGACGGCGTTGTGGTAAGCTGCCATTTTTGGATCCTTGGCATCGAAGTCTCCATTTATTTGGGATATCGCGAGGTTCGAATCCCCGCGCACCTCTAGGCGTTGAATGCCCATGGATACTGCCATCCGGAGACCATGTAAAAGGGCCTCATATTCGGCTGCATTGTTAGAGTCCGTGTACATAATCTGGAGTACATATTGAACTGTGTCTCCTGTGGGGGACGTCAAAACGACGCCGGCCCTTAGTCCGGCCAACATTTTGGAACCATCAAAGTGCATTATCCAGTTTGAATATGTGTCGTACTCTTTAGGGAGTTCGGCCTCCGTCCATTCTGCGACGAAGTCGGCCAAAACTTGGGACTTGATAGCTCGTCGTGGCCTGTAAGTTATGTCGAACAGGAGGAGCTCGATGGCCCATTTTGCAATCCGGCCCGTTGCGTCATGGTTGTTTATAATATCATTGAGTGGTACTTCCGATGCTACTTTGATTGAACACTCTTGAAAGTACTGTCGTAGCTTCCGGGATGCCATGAATACCGCATATGCAATCTTTTGATAATGTGGGTACCGTGATTTGCATGGGGTGAGGACAGTGGACACGTAGTAAACCGGCTTTTGAAGGGGGAATTTGTGTCCGTCCGTTTCCCGCTCGACGACGAGTACTGCGCTGACAACTTGATGGGTTGCTGCAATGTACAATAGCACTGGTTCGCCGCTGTTTGGCGCGGCCAGGACGGGGTTTGTTGCCAATATGGCTTTATTTCCTCGAGTCCGGCCGTGGCGGCGTCCGTCCACTCGAAGTGTTCGGTGCGCCGAAGGAGGCGATAGAGGGGTAGCGCCTTTTCTCCCAACCGGGAGATAAAGCGGCTTAGAGCTGCCACGCATCCAGTTAATTTTTGTATTTGTTTGAGGTCCTTTGGGATATCCAATTGTGACAAATCTCGGATCTTGGCTGGATTTGCTTCGATTCCCCTACCGGATACAATGAAGCCCAAGAGATTTCCAGCTGGAACGCCGAAAACGCATTTTTGCGGATTTATCTTGATGTCATATGCTCGGAGGTTGTCAAATGTAAGCCTCAAGTCCTCTACTAGAGATTTGACATGTCTTGTTTTTATGACCACATCATCCACGTATGCCTCTACTGTTTTGCCGATCTGGTTTGCCAGACATGTCTGAATCATGCGCTGATATGTTGCGCCGGTGTTTTTGAGCCCGAAAGGCATTGTGTTGAAGCAGAATGGGCCGTATGGGGTGATGAACGCCGTTGCGGCTTGGTCTGACTCGGCCATCTTGATTTGATGGTAACCGGAGTATGCGTCGAGGAAGCACAACGAATCGTGTACTGAAGTGGCGTCGATAATTTGATCGATGCGGGGGAGGGGGAAGGGATCCTTTGGGCAGGCCTTGTTGAGGTCTTTGAAGTCAACGCACAGGCGCCAGGATTTGTCCTTCTTTGGTACCATCACCAAGTTTGCTAGCTAGTCCGGATGTTTTATATCTCTGATGAATCCGGCCTCCAATAGTTTGGCTAGCTCCTCTCCCATTGCCTGTCTCTTGGGTTCAGAAAAATGCCGAAGGGCTTGTTTGACAGGTTTGAATCCTTTTAGGATATTTAAGCTGTGTTCGGCCAGCCTGCGTGGGATTCCTGGCATGTCCGAAGGGTGCCATGCAAAAATGTCCCAGTTCTCCCGTAGGAATTCTCGCAGTGCGGCGTCTACATCGGGGTTTAATTGTGCCCCGATGGAAGCTGTTTTATTGGGGTCTGTTGGATGGACCTGGAATTTGACTATTTCATCCGCTGGTTTAAAGGAGGTGGACTTGGATCTTTTGTCGAGTATCACATCGTCCCTGTTTACCGTGGAGCGCAGCGTAGTCAGTTCCTCAGCCGCTAGGGCTTCGGACAGTGCCTCAAGGGCTAGTGCGGCTGTCTTGTTTTTGGTGCAGAGTGCTATGTCCGGATTACTAGCGAGAGTGATGATTCTGTTCGGCCTGGGCATCTTGAGCTTCATATACCCGTAATGGGGTATTGCTTGGAAGATTGTAAATGCTTCCCGCCCCAGCAGAGCGTGGTATCCGCTGCTGAACGGGGCCACTTGGAATGTGACCTCTTCGGACCTATAATTATCCGGCGTGCCGAACACCACATCTAGTGTGATTTTTCCTCTACAGCGTGCTTCCCGACTGGGGATTATTCCTCTGAAGGTTGTGCTGCTTCGCTCAATGCGGTTCCAGTCTATTTCCATTTTTCGAAGGGTTTCCTCATAAATGAGGTTCAATCCGCTGCCTCCATCCATGAGTACCTTGGTGAGGCGAAAGCCGTCCACTATAGGACTGAGTACCAATGCGGGTGGTGCTCGAGCTGTTCGGAATTTAGGTTCGTCGCTGGCATTAAAGGTAATAGGCGTGTCACTCCATGGGTTTATTGTTGCTACTTGATAGACTTCGGCGAAGCTGCAGAGTGTTCTTTTTCGCATTTTATTTGATGCGAAAGTCTCGAAGACTGTTAAGACCGTACTGGAGTCCCTGAGGTGGCTTTCTGCGGCCTCCGGAATTAGGAGATCTTCGCCCCTTTTGGCCACCTGCCGGAGTATCCAACATGCTCTAAGGCTATGAGTTGGTGTGGCGTCCTCTGTACTATGAATTTTACAGGATCCATTAAGCCATCCCTCCAGTACGGTTCCATGCCCTGTAGAGGGTTTTGGTTTTTTGGTTTTTAACCCGGGTGTCTGATGATGATGCACCCTTTTATTTCGGACGAGGTTTCTATTCAGGGTCGGATTGTCCCAAAATTTAGTTTCGGTTTTCCGGGCGCTTTCCATCGCACAGTACTTTTGTAGTATGGACGCCAAGTCAGCGAAGCGTGTAAGACCATGACAACCTGTGGCGTTGAGGATTCCCTTGTGCGTGCAATTATTGCAGAAGATTGAGATTGCGTTTTCCTCGCGGCAGTCCATTATCCTGTTCATAACCAGGAGGAACCTTGCCCAGTAATGATGTACTGTTTCTTCGAGCTTTTGCCTGATTTGGGATAGATCGCTTATGTTCGGGCGGGTGGGTGGAATTAAATCCGGAACTTCACCCAATCTAAGACTCAGAGGCCAAGGAGTTTCCGAACTCTGAGGTTTGGATTCTTGGATGTTGTCCAGTGAATCTAGCCCGTTGCCTGATTCTAAGTTCAGGTCTTGAGTTACATCCTCCCCTCCGCAGGTATCCGGCTTAGAGGGATCTGGAATCCGGACGTAGCTAGTCCTTAAGATAGATGAAGAGTCGCCGCACTATGCCTCTCCTACGGCAACGTGATGGGTGACTTGGGGAGAATTAATTTCTCTTAGATCGGGTTTAAGCCCAACCTGGTCATAATCCGTAGTGACCCCCAAGGCGGCGATGCGATCCAAGAGCTCGTTTATGGAAGAGATCTCCATTGGATCTAACTGCTCGACGAGTTCCGAGCTGACGTGAAGATTGCTTTTGATGACCCGAGAGGTCACCGTCGGCGCAATGGCCGAACAGGCGGTCATGAGAAAACCGCCTAGCCGGAGAGTTTGGCCGACAATCAAGGCTCCCTTAGTAATGGCGCCGTCTTTAAAGACGGGAAGAGGCATCCTTCCATATTGCGACGACACAGAGGAACTCCCAATGAAAGCACCAATGTCGGTGTCAAAACCAGCGGATCTCGGGTAGGGGGTCCCGAACTGTGCGTCTAGGCCGGATGGTAATAGGAGACAAGGGACAGAATGTTTTACCCAGGTTCGGGCCCTCTTGATGGAGGTAAAATCCTACGTCCTGCTTGATTAATATTGATGATATGGGTAGTACAAGAGTAGATCTACCATGAGATCAAGGAGGCTAAACCCTAAAAGCTAGCCTATGGTATGATTGTTGTATGATGAAGTTGTTCTACGGACTAAAACCCTCCGGTTTATATAGACACCGGAGAGGGTTAGGGTTACACAAAGTCGATTACAATGGTAGGAGATCTTGAATATCCGCATCGCCAAGCTTGCTTTCCACGCCAAGGAAAGTCATATCCGGACACGGGACGGAGTCTTCAATCTTGTATCTTCATAGTCCTGGAGTCCGGCTGAAGGTATAGTCCGGCCACCCGAACACCCCCTAATCCAGGACTCCCTCACCTATCTTTGCTGGTCTTGTCACTGGCTCGGCCAGTGCCCTGACTAGTTATTTGTCTTCTGGTGCTCACGGGATGGTGGTTCATGTAAAAAAATATCTTTCCTTATCTTACCGACTTCAGCCTTTCGAATACAAGCTAGACACCATATGGAACATGCAACCAGATATGACACCGCGAAGTTAAAGCAAGCACATGGGATGGTGGTTCATTGCGAGCGAGGTCATCAACTCCAAAGCTACGTTTACCGTCTCCATCTACTGACACTGCACCCTTTATAGCGTTGTAACGTGTCTTGCCTACCCGCATATGAAGCTGGAGCGACTTCTCTCTTTTCTTTTTGGCTTCTCTCATGCAGCTGAGTCTGAAATACCCTTGCATAAAAACACAATAGTGAGAGTAAGGGTGAAGTTTTTGTAGAACTAGTGCACTGGAAAAGTAGCAGATAGCAGGTGGCTAAAAAATAAATGACAGGAGACATATGATAGCTCTACAACATTGCATGGCAAACAAAATTAGATTCTACTCCGTATGATTTTGTAATATATGAGCATAGGAAATGTAGGTACTCCTCTAGCACACCACCACATGTTGTCATATCTAAGATAACAGTCGACTGAAAATAAATAGGTCAGTCGATTTTTTTTAATGAACCGTCCGATCTATAAGGAACGGGCAGATGGCCTTCGTCTACCTCCCGCCAGTCACTGTTGACGATCTTTCTCGAACCGCCAGCGACCACCGGCCCAGACCCCTGCCTCCGCCGCCCCGCCCTCCCATCGACCTCACACCACTGCCGTGCTTGGCAGCGCCCCCAGGCCATCCTTTTAATCCCGGCCGACCTCCAGATCGGGCGCCAGTAGCTCTAGGCCGCACACGCCCGTAAGATAAACACCAAGGCGCTGCTTCCCCGGCGTAATAGGCGTACTAGCGCCTGTTATGCCGGGGAATGTTTCCGTTAATTGGGAATCAACTGGCTAGAAATTGAAATTCAGGGGGGCGACGGACCTCTAGCTAAGGTGAAATAGTATATGAGGAGAAACCTTGTGCATCACGAGTTACTAGGAACATCTAGTATCAAGAAGAAGCGGTAAACTAGTGTCTTCTGTGGGATGGATAGCGTGCAAGTAGAGACGTAAGATTTGCATGAATAAGGGAAGAGGAGTACCTTTTTTGGTTGCCGGTGTGGTCACCTCCACATGTCGCGCCAATCTTCTTCTTTTTACCGGGGAAACCGATGTTCTCGAGGGTGCAGGCTTGGATGAACCCATGGCCAAATTGTTTACTGTGTTGCCGTGGCCGTATGTCGGCGGAGGGGAAGCAGATCGGAGGCGGCAAAGGACGGCGTAGCAGGAACAGCTCCTGTGCGGTGGAGGGTGGCGAAGTTGGAGCGGCACCGGTGAGGCGCAGGACGGCGTGGTTGAACTGGCTCGGGTATGGACGGCTCGGCCTTGGCTTCAACTACTAGCCATGGAGGGCATTGCGGTTGAGGTTGTGGTGGACGACAGCGTCGGGGTATCGGCTCGGGCGTGATGGAGGAGGGCGGCGGTTGATGGGTGGGATGGGGTGGCGGACAGAGGACGCCGGGGTTTCGCGGCTAGTGGAGAGGTAGTTTTGGCGCCCACGGAGTACGAATGGGGAATCGGATGGGTGGGGGAACCATGTTTTGGTCTGGGACGCGCTTGTTTTTGTCTTTTTTGAACAGAAGATGGGACGCGCTTGTTCGAAATCTGGGGAAAGTACAAACTTTGCCCCCCTCTTAAATTTCGGACCTACTGCGGGTCGGGGGTAGGATGGTAATCCCAAGTGTCTCAAATAGTGGGCGGGAGCGATTTCGGCCACGCGCATGTGTGCTTAGGCGGCCATTGTGTATGAATGTTTTTGGATGCGGTTGCGTGGCATCTAGATGAAGAGACAAACCTACCCCGGTTTAGACCTTTGGACGTCGGGCCGGTAGGTTTCACGGGTTGGAGTTATTAGAAAAGTAATTTCCTTGTACTATCAAACGTTGGTCTCACGCGGTTTCGGGTGAGTACGGGCTCTTTTGGTGCTTCGTTCGAAATTTTGAAACACAAGCATTCACGTTTAGAGTACTCTTGAACTATGAGGATTGACCTAAATAGACAATGTTATATTTGACCTCGTATGTTTGAAAACCTCATTAAATTATCCGCTTCTTTTTGACATTTTGACACTTGAAAATCCTATAACTACGATTATTTTGGAATGGAGGAGCTAAATTTGAATCTATTTTGTACACGACTACATATGCTATTATGTACAAAATCAGAGCAAAGATTGGTGCCCCATAATTTAGGTATGGTTTACAAATGCCATGATATCAAATTCAAATAATTGAATGGACTTCATGTTGAATTCGATTTTTTTAAACCACCATAAGTTGAATTCAAATATATGCTAGTTCATAGGTAGCTATTTATAATGTCCATTGCGTAACTTTCGTACGTATAATGTGCTTTACACACACAACATGAACTATACTCACGTTTATATTTGATTGCTAAAGCGATGCATTGTCTGGAGTTCAGAATACTAACTATGTGGATCAATTGTGTCGAATAATAACATAGACATGCTCAAATTCAATAAAATCTAGATGTCTGATGGATCAATGCCCGCTCCTTACGCGAATTGCAAATATCATGATCCCATCCTGATATTTGGATACAATGTATATCTTTAATCAATGTGTAGAGCAGTCTTTTATGTGTAGTTTCAGTCTCCATCTGTGGTCTCTCACACATGCTCACACACTCTCTCCCGAGGTGTCTTTCCCGCACACATGCTCTAGATATAACCCTCCCTCCCTCTCTTAACCATTTACAACTGTTTCTAGAAACCTTTATCACAAGCACTCTTCCTCTTGCAAACATACACACGCACAATCCTCATTGACCCTTTCTATATACATGGACCTGCCTACGTGTCTCATGTATGCACATTATCTTTACGCATGTCTCTCACGCATTGTCTCACGCCTCTCTTCCTAATCGACGGGTATGATTCTAGCAAAGCATTCTGTAGGATGCCCCTTAAAGTTAGGTTGGATGAATACTAATATCAGAGATAAAGGGGTTACCTTAGTCCGAGAACCTAGGGTTACAAATCCTAGCCGGCTTTGTCAGTGGACACAGAGTCCTTCACAATTATGCTATCTTTGTCTTGTATGACTAGTCATCCATGGGTCTTCCTAAATGCGTCACGGGCCGACCAATGTGGCGCAGGACGGAACCGAACGAAGGGCCTCACCTCGACCCACCGGACCTCACGCGGTGTGTCGGTGTACAAAAAGAGGGGTACACTTTTTGTACCCCTATAACTATGCACGGGCAGTCTGAGCCACGGGCACCACCACACTGAGCAAGGCAAGGGAGGTGAGCCAAGGTAAGGCCGAAGCTCAGGAGAAGCAGAACGACGCCAAGACCAAGACCACAAAGAGCAAAGGGGACAAAGCGGACCCCTCGGCAAGATCCTTGCCGGGAGGCGGTTTTAGCAAACCCGGCAAGACCCTTGCCGTGGCAGCTCGCCCCACACCTACGGAGTGAGTCACCCTTGAGTCCACTGCCCCCATGGGGCAAGGATTCGGGAGACATCCCCGTGGTGGCATGCAGATCTTTGTGAAGACATTCAAGATCAGATACACCCTTTAGAAGATGATGATCCTTGGCGGGATCCCAGCCAAGGAGGACCACAAGGCCCCCGGCAAGAGCCTTACCGGGGATGACAGCAGGCGCCACGGCAAGACCCTTGCCGGGGCCCTGGCAAGGCCCTTGCCAAAAACACCCATAGGGCCACCATCAGGCCCACGCCAGTCAAACCTCCACCGTCGTTCGCATGCAGCTGCCGACCCAACCAGCTGGGCAGGCACCTGCGTGGCGGCATGCGGATCTTCATGGAGACCCACCATTGCACCACTCAGCTGCCTGCCTGCCTACATGGCACCGCGGGCGCCACTGGCCAGGGCGCGTGTCGACACGAGAGGGAGCGGCGACGGATGAGACAGGGCTCTCCCCCGTCCCCGATAAAGCAAGGACACCTGGGCAAGACGCATTAAATGCGCCTTGTCATGTAATGCGAGGGGTAACCTCACATCATTGTACCCTTTCCACCTCCTGTGTGCCACTGTGGCAACCCCTTTCCTATAAAAGGAGGCCCGAGGCGACCAGGAGGAGGATTCAGCTTTTTGGAGCTCCTCACGCCCCATAGCTAGCTCAAGAACACAAATATACAATCCACCAAAGGAGGAGTAGGGTTTTACGCATCCTCGCGGCCTGAACCTGGACAAACAAACCGTGTGCTATCTGTTTGATCCGCTCTTCTCACGACCCCGCGCCCCGCAACCGTAGTAGGGATTCTTGTGATCCCATGGGTGTCGTTCCCACCGACATCTTTGGCCCGCCAGGTAGGGAGCGCAGTTGTGAGAATCGGCGTTAGCAGTTAGTTCGACGCTTCTTCATCGTCATGGCGCCCAAGAAGAAGACGACGGTGGTGGTTGCCCCGTCGGAAGCCGGACATCCCGTCCCGACACGGGCGAGCAGCGGACCGGTCGCAGAAAGGACCCGGGGCGCCGTTCGCGAACACCAAATCCGTCCCAGCAGCCGGAGTTTGGGAGCCGGCGATGTTCGTGCGCCTGGTAAAGGGCCGCACGCCGCCAAATCCAAAGACGGAGCCAGGGCCTCCGCGGGTGGCGCGAGGCCTTCCATGATTGCTGCCACCCCGCCCAAAGGCGATGCGAGGGCCTCCAAGACTCCCACGCCGGCACCGACGGCGCGCTCCCCTCAAGCGGCGCGTGATGAATGGCATAATCACGCCGAAGACCACGGGCGTCGCCGCGGGAAGAGCCCCGAGCGCCACTCCCAGGAGGTAGAATACCTGCCCGCTCGCCGAGGCGCTGGTGAAGATGGCATGTGACCGCGGGGTCGTGATAGAGCTCCTTCTAACATGGTCAGAAGTCGACGCGCATCGTGATCCGTGCAAGTTTCGCTGCCACCAACGCCAGGAGAAGCCCTGGCACGCGCGCAGTTGCTCCTCGATTTTCCTCCCACTACAGGGAAACTCGACGAATGGAGAGCCACTATCCGAAGCCTTGTTGCGGTGGCCAACAAAGACGAACCAAGTCCGGTGGAGCCCTCGGGTCGACGCTCCGACGGAGTCCCATGCACCTGTGGTAGGAAAGCCAGTGGCGCCGTGACCACGGTGCACTCGCCTCTTCCCCGCCCGGTACCGCGGACGCCAGCCCGTCGCGACGGTACGGGCAAGGAAATCTCCATAGCGTTGTCCGACCCGCGGACCCACTGTGACCAGCGCCAAGTCCTTCGGGAACGAGAACATGAAGACGCTCGAACCACTATCGAGCGCCGGCGCAGAGCGCGCCACCAGTCAGACAGGCGAGCAGGGCCTGCTGTGAACCACCCAGCATCGGAGAGCCCTGGAGGCCTACCTTACGAGGTAGGCTGTCCGGCTTTTACCCGTGAGCTGCGGCAGTTCCAGTGGCCCACTCACCGTACCTTCAAACCTGGCGTGGGCGAAAAGTACAGCGGCAAGACCCACCCGTCCGAGTTCCTCAGCATCTACACCATTGCGATGCAAGCTGCCAGAGCCTTCGACGATAAGGTGCTTGCGAATTACTTTCCGTTGGCTCTTAAACCCAACGCCATGTCATGGTTGATGCAATTGCCGGTAGACTCTATTTCCTCCTGGTCGGATTTATGCCATGAGTTTGTGGGCTCCTTTACTGGAAGCCACCGAGCCCATGGCCAAGCAAGTGACTTGCATGTCATTCCCCAGAAGGGAGGCGAGAGTCTCCGCAAGTATATACAGAGGTTCAGCCGGATACGGTACAATATCCCTGATGTTCACCCTGCCGCCATCATCAGCGCGTTCCATTAGAACATGCATAACCGCAAGATGCGCGAAGAGCTGGCAATGAACAAGGTGAAAGATGTAGCAGAACTCTATGTTCTTGCTAACAGATGTGCCTGGGCTGAAGAGGGAAGGAAGTACCCCGGCGAAGACGCTGGCATGGAAACCGACTCCTTAGATGAAGATAGTGCCGCCCCGGCGAAGAAGGGCCGGTGCTGCAACAGGAAGCGCAAAGGTAAAGTCGTGCTTGCCATCGAGGGATCTGATGACATCGGCTCCACCAAGAAAACCAAGGCAGATGACCCCAGCAAGGAAATTGCCGAATGTGTCGCCTGCCGGGCCTTGGCGGTTGCCGAGAAGCCAGGAAACTCTGACAAGCGATACTGCAAGATCCATCGCACCAAAGGCCATGCTCTCCAAGACTGCCGACAGGTTGAGCTCCTCGCTTTGAAGCAGAGGGCTGAATATGAGAGGCGGGACAAGGAGAAGGGCCAAGACGGTGCTAAGGGGTCCGGCAAGAAGCATGACGGCCAGGCGGGCCATCGCGGCAAGGATAAACAATAGGAGAGGCCCACCCGGGGCCGTGACAAAAAGCTAGAAGACGATGATCATGAACAGGACGACGAATCCGGCGACCAAGAGTTTCAGAAAGCTATAGAGGCCATGTGCGTCGACGGCGGTGCCTCGTTGCATACTTCTCACCACCAGCTTAAATAGTGGGCGCGAGAGATTACAGCGGCAGAGCCGTCGTTTGATGCCCAAAGGCCGCTGAAGTGGTCCAGCACACCTATCATTTTTGACACTGAGGATCACCCTGATCGCACTACTACGGTCGGGTGCTTGCCATTGTTGGTTTCACCAACAATACGCAACCTCAAGGTGACAAAGATGCTAGTCGATGGCGGGGCCGGTCTGAACTTGATCTCGCCTGCCGTGGTCGAGAAACTGCAGATTCCGGATGGAGACCTCGAAAACACGGGCACGTTTCAGGGGGTCAACCCGGGAAGAAGCCAACCTAAGGGAAAGGTCACGCTGCCCGTGACTTTTGGAAGCGATCTGAACTACATGACGAAGAGGATCGTGTTTGATGTTGCCAAGATCCCCTTGCCCTACAACGGGATCCTTGGCCGCCCAGCGCTGGCCAAGTTCATGGCGGCATCACACTATGGCTACAACACCCTGAAGATGCCAGGACCTGTGACGATCATCACCATCCCCTCCGATAAGAAAGATGCGCTGATTTGCGCTGACCAACTATACCAGCAAGCAATTGCAGCAGCTTCCGCCACTAGGGCACCTGCTCCTGCCGTTGCGACCCCGGGAGGGAAGAAGAAGAAGAAGACCGGTGAGATCTCGGACACTCACTCCGGCAAGCGCACCTCTCCGGAGTGTAGCGCTCCCGTCGAGGACGTGCCAGAGCCGGCGGAAATAAGAAGCCCAGGGCCATACCGCCGGGAACCAAGAAGGTTCCTGTCAATGAGGACGGCACGGGAGGGGCTTTCACCATAAGCTCCACCCTTCACGACAAATAGGAAGACGCGCTCATCACCTTCCTGCGAGCGAATGTCGGTGTGTTTGCATGGCAAGCTTCTGACGTCCCCGGCGTTCCCAGGGAGGTGATTGAGCACCACCTTGCTGTCTGTCCTCATGCGCGGCCCGTCAAGTGGAAGGTCAGAAAGCAAGCTTTGGAACAACAAGAGTTCATCACAGAGGAGATCCGGAAACTGGAAGCAGCGGGTTTGGTAAGAGGAGTGCTCCATCCAACATGGTTGGCCATTCCGGTCATAGTGCGCAAGGCTAATGGGAAGTGGAGGCTGTGTATTGATTACACAGGTATCAATAAGGCTTGTCCTAAGGACCCCTTCCCGTTGCCGCACATCGACCAGATTGTTGAATCCATAGCTAGGTGTGATCTGTTGTCATTCCTTGATGCCTACTCCGGCTACCACCAGATCTTCATGACAAGAGAAGACGAATAGAAAACAGCATTCATCACCCCATGTGGTACGTATTGTTTCATGCGGATGCCTTTTGGGCTGAAGAGTGCTGGTTTGACGTTTGCAAGGGCGGTCCAGATTAGTTTTGAACCCTAGCTCCATAGAAATATGGAAGCTTATATGGATGACATAGTGGTCAAAACCAAGGACAGGGCAACCCTCATACCGGATTTGCAAGAAACATTTGCAAACCTGCGCAAGATCAATCTCAAGCTGAACCCTGAGAAGTGCGTCTTTGGCGTCCCGTCCGGCAAGCTTCTCGGGTTCTTTGTGTCACAGCATGGGATAGAGGCCAATACGGACAAGATCAAAGCTATAGAGCAGATTGAAGCACCCAAGCGAATCAAGGATGTGCATCAGCTTGCTGGTTGCATCGCCTCCATGGGCAGATTCATTTCTAAGTCTGCCGAGCGCGCCCTTCACTTTTTCAAGATCCTGAAAAAGGCGGGCCCGATGGAGTGGATGCCAGAAGCCAAAGCAGCACTGCAAGATTTGAAGAAGTACCTCTCCTCCGCGCCAATACTAGTTGCGCCTAGGCCACAGGAGCCATTGCTGCTATACCTGGCGGCAACGAACCAGGTGGTCAGCGCCGCACTAGTGGCGTAGAGAGAGGTTGACGACGAGGTAATGGCAGCGACAGAGCCTGACACCACCAATGCAGAGACACACAACCAGTTGAAGTGCCGCCGAAGAAGAAAATGATGCAGCACCCGGTCTACTTTGTTAGTTCCCTCCTGCAGGGAGCTAGATCAAGGTACTCCGGCGTGCAGAAACTGCTCTTCGGCCTTCTTATGGCCTCGAGGAAGCTGCGTCACTACTTCCAGGCACACGAGATCACTGTCGTCACTCGCCTCCCTCTGCAACGGATATTGCACGATCCAGATGCAATGGGAAGAATTGTGGAATGGGCACTGGAGCTGTCCAGCTTTGGCCTCAAGTTTGAAAGTAGTTCGACGATTCAGAGCCGAGCCCTGGCGGAGTTCATTGCAGAATGGACCGCAACGCCTGACGAAGAAGCCCAAGAGACTACTCTCCCCGGTAAGGAGGCAAGTTGCAGTTGGATCATGTACTTTGATGGAGCTTTCTCCTTACATGGCGCCGGGGCTGGCGTACTGCTTGTCGCGCCCACCGAAGAGCACCTCAAGTATGTGATCCAGATGCACTTCCCCAGGGAGGTGTCAACAAACAATACAGCAGAGTACGAAGGGCTGCTTGCCTGTCTTAGGATCGCGGAGGACTCGGAATCAAGAAGCTCATCGTCAGGGGCGACTCGCAGCTCATCGTCAAGCAAGTCAACAAGGACTACCAGAGCCCGTTGATGAAGGCCTACGTCGATGAAGTGAGAAAGCTGGAAGAGCGTTTCGACGGTATACAGGCTGAATACGTTCCCCGAGCGGAGAACGATATCGCCAATTACCTGTCAAAACGCGCTGCCCTCAAGCTACCTGTGGAACCAGGTACCTTTGTGCTCCAGCTAACTCAGCCATCCATTGATCCATCAACAGAGTAGAACAAGAGGAGGAAATCAGGACCCGGGAAGTACTTTCCCGCCGAGCTCCCCGGAGCCGCCGGCAAGGATGTTGCCGAGGACACTGAGCCCGCCATGGGATGGCTAGCTCCAGCGGAGCGTTAAGCTCTTGCCGTCGATACAGCCGCTCCTATAGCGGAGGAAATGCCTTTAGTCCTCGTCGTCGAGCCCCAGGCTCCAGCGTGGGCACAGCATACCGTCTAATTCCTCCAAACAGGGGAACTTCCTGAAGAGCAGGAAGAAGCGGAAAAAGTAGCCCGTCGCTCTACCATGTACCAGTACGTCGACGACGTCCTGTATAGAAAGAGGCCGAACGGTGTGAAATTGAAGTGTATCCCTCGGGAGGAAGGACTGGAGCTATTGGCGGAGATACACGGAGGCATATGTTGATCCCACATCGGGTCAAGGGCCCTTTCCCGGCAAGGCATTTCGGCAAGGCTTCTTCTGGCCCACCGCCCTCCAGGATGCGACGACACTAGTCACCAGGTGTGATGCGTGTTAGTTACATTCAAAGAAGCTTCATCAGCCAGCTCAAGCCCTTCAAACCATTCCTCTCTCCTGGCCCTTCTCGGTCTGGGGGCTCGACATACTGGGCCCTTTCCCCCGCGCTGTCGGGGGCTTTGAGTACTTGTACGTTGCAATCGACAAGTTGACAAAGTGGCCGGAGGTGGAGGCAGTGAGGAAGGTCACAGCTTAGTCAGCCGTCAAGTTCTTCAAGGGACTAGTGTGTCGTTTTGTTGTACCCAACACGGTCATCACCGACAACGGCACACAGTTCACAAGCCGCACCTTCAAGCAATATATCCAAGACCTCGGCAGCGAAGTCTGTTTCGCTTCCGTTGCTCACCCACGAAGCAATGGTCAAGCTGAGAGGGCAAACGCTGAAGTACTGCCAGGCTTAAGGACCAAGACCTTTGACATGCTGCACAAGAGTGGAAGGCGCTGGATTGATGAGTTGCCGACGGTTCTTTGGTCGATCAGGACGACGCCAAATCGAGCCACCGGCCAGAAACCCTTTGCCCTAGTATACGGGGCAGAAGCAGTTCTCCCCACTGAACTCATATACGGGTCACCTCGAGTGCTCGCTTATGATGAGCTTGAGCAAGAGCAACTGCGGCAAGATGACGCAATGCTCCTTGAGGAAGATCGTCTTCGGGCGGCTGTGAGAGCAGCACGCTACCAGCAAGCCTTGCGCCGCTACCATAGCCGCAAGGTTCATGCCCGAAGCCTTGAGGAAGGCGACCTTGTCCTTCGGTGCGTTCAATCGGCCAAGAATTACAACAAGTTGACGCCAAAAGTGGGAAGGCCCATATCGGGTAATACGAGTCACCAGGCCCGGCGCAGTCTGCCTGGAGACCGAAGATGCCGTTCCGGTGAGTAACTCCTGGAACATTGAGCATCTTCGCAAGTTTTACCCATGAGGCGCGGCTTGCCGGGCCCCCCGGCAAGCCACCTTTTGTACAAGCATTGCCGATGATGCATGTAACCCTTTGTACAAAGATAGGCGCAGACCCTGAGCACAAGTAAATGAAGCGTTGGCGCCCTAAGTTATAGCATGCATGCTAGGTCAAGTCTCATCCTTGGTTAGGGTTGATAGTGCTTAGCGGCGACTAACCCCTAGCTTAGAGGTTGAGTGTGTGTCTCTTTGCCATTCTTTCGTCTTCTTTGGCTTGCAGGACTCACAGATATCCTTGCCGGATCACTTGAGGACGAAAAAGAGAAGAGGGACAGACCATCATTTAGACTCCGACAAGCCAGTATTGCCGGGGGCTGCAAGAGCAAAGATTCACCCACGGCAAACCAGAGTTGTCGAGGGCTACAGCTTCAGATAAGTTCTTCATCCCTTATCCTGCATTCCCTTATGGACTGAGGTATGTGAAACCTCGTTTTTTCCTAAAGCTACCGTGCTCCCCTAACTCTAGGCCCTAGGGCTTGTTCCTGGGGCCAGGTTTGGTCGTAGTCGCGGCAGCGAGAGGATGAAACAAGGAGCCTGAACCCACCTCATCCCTGCCTCCGCCAAAGGTGTGAGAAAGGTCGAGCGAAGTGGGGAGACAGCAAGGCCTGTTGCCGGGCAAGGAAATGTTTATCTTAAAGATATCAAGGATTTACTCCTTGTCGTGGGTTCTACCCACAAACAAATGACCCGGCAAGCATCCCTTTTTCATTAAAAACATTCCACTCAGGTACAGTCCATAGGGAATGAAAAACATGAATGATGGGATTACAAGTTTTAAATTCATCTAAGGCCCGAAGGCTTACAAACTAAAAAGAGATAAGGTGCCCGTAATCCCTTTCTTGTCCCTCTCCTCGGGAGGCAGGTCAAGGAGGAGAAAAGGGGCAAAGGGGCGCCTAGGCGAGCTACGGGTGGCAGAAGACACCAAGAGAACATCTCGGTGGCCGTCCGAAGGCTGGATGGTGATGGCAGCGCCAGAAGCAGAGCTCGAAGACGAGGCGGCAGGACGTCAACACGTGTCCAAGGCGTCGGTGCCTGCGTACTCCGATTTGACGGCCTTGCCGCCCGCCCACTTCCTCTTCCGCAGCCTCCCAACACCAGCCGCCCAAGGAGACAACCCCGAGAAGTTCAGGGAGCCGACGACACGGATGATGGGGTCGCCGGTGCCGCAGGGAGTGGCGCCCGACACCTAATCGGACCCGTCATCCTGCCGCCTACTACCCTCGTCGTTGCTGCTGCTGTCCTCCTCGTCACTCCTGCCCGAGGAGGAGTCTTCACTATCAGAAGAGCTCTCCACGTAGCACCTTGCACGGGTCCCAAAACACCCGAAGACCTTGACGGAGAGAAGGCCACCCTCCATCAGCTTAAAATGGAGAGTGAGCTACTCTGTCAAGCGGTGGATATGAGAAAACGTCTTCCATCCCCGACAAAGATACATCACGTGAGGGGCGGGGAAGTCGACGCGGACCCGCGTGCCGCTGATCCCACAGCCCCTCATGTGCAGCTGCAGCGACTCCGGCGGATCTAGCTCCATCTCCCGCGCGAATGGAGTCGGGAGACGAAGGCGACGGCGAGGCGGCCGGCGCAGCCTAACGAAGAACTCGCCAGGGTCATCCCCAACGTGGCCCTCCATGGGGGAGGAACTGCTGGCAGAGGCGAGACCGGCGCGCCGCCCCATACTCCTCTTCCCTGAACCCCTCGGCCTTGCCCACGGCCTCGCCCCCTCCCCCTTCCCCTCGCGGCTGGCTCTGCCACCGCGGGTGCAGGAGAAGGAAGGACGCGTTGTCGAGCGGCGACCCTCGCCGCCACTGTTGAAGGACCAGGATTCCCTCTCTCCATGGCGGATGGAAGGGGGGAGCAGAAGCTGAAGGAAGGAGGAGATGAAAAGAATGCGACGCCATCCCCTCCTCCCGCTCTTTATAAAGGAACGGGGTGGGGGCTCGGCCGCCCCGCTCAGCCAATCAAGACGCGGAAGGCACAGGGAACTGGGACCGACCCGCCGCCCCAGCCCGTGGTGGCCCGGTTTCCCGCCTCCACCGTTCGCCACCCCAAGCGCATGAGAGCCACATGGCAGGCGTGCAGGACCGAGGCGACGGGTGAGGCGACCTCTCCCCACCCCGTGATCGTGGGGAGTGGACGCCTTGAAGACCATGCCTTGGCCCCGTTTAGTAAATAGGTCGCGCCTCCACGCCTCCCTCCGTTTATGGGGAAGGCGCGAACCGCCCCCTTTACTACGATGTGATGCATGCATGCAGAGCTCAGCCCCACGCATGTCGCCCACGTCACACACGCCTCCCCACGCCGCGCCACGTGCGAGAAGCATGGGAAGCACAGCGCACGAAGAGACTTACCGCGGTAAAAACCGCCCCGCCTGCCCGTGCACCGTTTTTGGGCCTAGCCCAACGACACGACTGCGCTTACGTGTGGCCCATGCCCGGGGGCTCCTGTCGGTGTACAAAAAGAGGGGTACACTTTTTGTACCCCTATAACTGTGCACAGGCAGTCTGAGCCACGGGCACCACCACATTGAGCAAGGCAAAGGAGGTGATCCAAGGTAAGGACGAAGCTCAGGAGAAGCAGAACAACGACAAGACCAAGACCACAAAGAGCAAAGTGTCTTGTCGTGGCGCCTGCTGTCATCCCCGGCAAGACCCTTGCCGTGGCAGCTCGCCCCACACCTACGGAGTGAGTCACCCTTGAGTCCATTGCCCCCATGGGGCAAGGATTCGGGAGACATCCCCGTGGTGGCATGCAGATCTTTGTGAAGACATTCAAGATCAGATACACCCTTTAGAAGATGATGATAATTGGCGGGATCCCGGCCAAGGAGGACCACAAGGCCCCCGGCAAGAGCCTTGCCGGGGATGACAGCAGGCGCCACGGCAAGACCCTTGCCGGGGCCCCGGCAAGGCCCTTGCCAAGAACACCCGTAGGGCCACCATCAGGCCCACGCCAGTCAAACCTCCACCATCGTTTGCATGCAGCTGCCGACCCAACCAGCTGGGCAGGCACCTGCGTGGCGGCATGCAGATCTTCGTGGAGACCCACCACTGCGCCACCTCAGCTGCCTACATGCCTACATGGCACCGCGGGCGCCGCTGGCCAGGGCGCATGTCGACACGAGAGGGAGCGGTGACGGACGAGACAGGGCTCACCCCCGTCCCCGATAAAGCAAGGACACCTGGGCAAGACACACTAAATGCGCCTTGTCATGTAATGCGAGGGATAACCTCACATCACTGTACCCTTTCCACCTCCTGTGTGCCACTGTGGCAACCCCTTTCCTATAAAAGGAGGCCCGAGGCGACCAGGAGGAGGATTCGGCTTTTTGGAGCTCCTCACGCCCCATAGCTAGCTCAAGAACACAGATATACAATCCACCAAAGCAGGAGTAGGGTTTTACGCATCCTCGCGGCCCAAACCTGGATAAACAAACCGTGTGCTATCTGGTTGATCCGCTCTTCTCACGACCCCGCACCCCGCAACCGTAGTAGGGATTCTTGTGATCCCATAGGTGTCGTTCCCACCAACACGGTGACACACCCTCTGCCCCCACGTCTCATTATCTTCTCACACCCACACATACCAACACAAACACCACACACACAGAAAATTTCTCCTGGTGCCTCTGTTCCCTCCCCCCTTGCATATACACAATCAAGGGAATGGAATCTCTTGTCGTGACGTCATATTCATCTCTCTCTCTAGACACTCTCATTTCTCGTGC
>NC_041390.1:315117179-315158819 GCF_002162155.2 Triticum dicoccoides | reverse complement strand
CTCGAATACGTAATACACACACATACCTCTCTAGGCCCTGCCAAACGCATCAACTACACATTCCCACATGTTACATCATGTACCCCATTGATCTAAAAAGCCCTCTCTTCACCATTATTTCGCATACAACATTCCATTTGAATGAAGTGTGGCCAAAATATTATTTTAGAGTTTCTACATATATACAACATTACAAAGTTATATGGAGGAGTACGAACGCTAATTTGCATTGCATGGTGCCCACAATGATATGTATTCCGCACTATGAATTTGTATATTTTTATACTACATATAGAGTTAGTCATTATAAAGAGAAACGAAGAGCATCTCTCTCTCCATCGCATACCCCCTGTACGCCCCTTTCACGTATGCACACAAAACTATCTCCAGGTCCTCTAAAAGTAAGCCCCCAGAAAATTCACGCATGTTTCATATTTCTCTCGCGATATATGCAATGACGATCATTGTGTCACACCCTAGCTAGTTCAAGCATTAGAGTGTGCATCATGTTTAAATTTCTCTTAAATTTGAAATGGGGAAAGCAGAAACCCCCAACACCTCCTGGAAACAACTAGGGTTTACTAAAATTATTTTCAATGAACCTGAAATGCCCTTCTAAAAAGTTCACCCTCCTTGTCTTGGGTTAAAACCTCTGGCAAAATTGGTGCACAATTTTCGAGGTCAATAGAAGGTCATTGAATTAAATCAAAGTATTTGAATTTGGGCATTTAAATGCTATAAAATAATTTAAATGCTCAAATAATACTGGAAATAAATGTTTGCTGTTGGAAATAATCTAAATAGAGCCCACAATTATTTTCAGGATTTTTGGAAACGTTTTAGTATTTTATTTAAAGCCCAACAGTTGCAGTTAATTAGAAAAACAGAAACAAATAAAAAGAGAGAGAGAGAGAGAGAGAGGGAAGCCCACCCGGGCCTTACCTGTGCTAGCCCAGCCACCTGGCTCGGCCCAGCCTACTGGCTCTGCCAGTCGTCCTCCTCCTCGCGCCAGAAGGACGCGGAGCGCGTGGCCGGCGCCCGCGGCCACACGCCGACCACCTCCTCCTTCCGCTGACGCCTGGACACGCCTAGGGGTGCCACGCGACCCCCACGTCCCCCTCTCATCCTTGCTCACTCTCCCCTCGTCTCCCTCACCCTCTCGCGCACCATGCCCGACGAGCTTGTTGCCGTCTCACCGCCGTAGTCGCGCTCTCCGTCACCCCCTCGCCTCTCTGACCTGTCCAGAAGCTCCGCCGCGACGCCCTCGCCCTCCCCACCGAGCCACGCATCGCCGGAGGCCCTGCATCGCCGCCATCGGATCGTCTTCAACCTCGGTACCCGCCGGATGCCGTTCATCGATTTGCCTCGCTCCGGTCGCCCCCGAACCCACTGAGCTGCTCATCGACCTCCCTGTGAGCTCCGCCGCCTTTCCCCTCTTCTTTCCCACGCGTTTGCACCCTCTAGGCCATAGTTCCACCATGGCCGAAGCTCGTCTCCGCTCGAGCTCATCGCCGGCGTCGCTCCGGCGACCATTTGGTCCTCCCATGCTATGCAACGTGCTTGCCGCATCGCGTAGTGCCTCGCTAGAGCTTCAGTTTCCGTGTTTGCACACCGCAGCCCACTCCCCGCACATGGCCGAACTCCGGCCGCCGCCTTGGAGCTCGCCGTCGTCGTCTCCGTCCACCGTAGGCCCGGCCTCCACCACCACTAGATGCGCGACTACAAGAGCTCTCCAACGAGCCCAACAACGGCCTCGCCCGTGCCCTGTGGGCGTTTTCCGAGCTGCGCCACCATCTCGGGCCTCGCCGGCGTCGAGTCGCCGGCGAGTTTGACCCAGTTTGACTCCTGGGTGGGCCCAGGTAGACCCCCCTGAGTCTATAACAGGTGGGGCCGGTCTGCTAACTAATATAGGATTAGTTTTAATTAATTTTAATTAAATCAGTCACTGACATGTGGGCCCAGGCCCCACTGACAGCTAATTAGTGTTAATCTAATCCTGTTAATTAGCTGAGAGGCTGACAGAAGGGGCCCACTAGTCAGGTTTGACCTGGGCTGGCGCCTTTGACCTGCTGAGGTCAGCATGACGCAATGCTGACGCAGTAATGCATTTTCTGGATTTATTTTTATTCAGGAATTTCCAGAAAATAGTTAAAACTTCTAAAAATCATAGAAAATCAACCATAGCTCCAAATGCAAAGATTTATATATGAAAAATGATCAGAAAAATTCAATCTATCCATCTGTAATGGTTTCATGCATGACAAAACAAGTTTACCTTGCTGTTTAAGCAGAATAAGGAAATGCACTATTAAGGCCATGTTTAATGAGCTAATATTTGAATCTTTGGTTCAAATGAGTTCATTCCTTTCTGTTATAGCTTGCATTAGGCCAAGACACATTCATATTGCCATGTCATAGCATGCATCATATTGTTGCATATCGTCATGTGTTGATTGTGTTCCAATGTGTTCTTCGTGGTAGGTTCTGCCTCCGAGGATATTCACGAGTATCCAACTGAAGGGCAGTATCCCACTACCACTCCATCAGGAAAGCAACCATTGATCATTCCGATACAAACCCATGTTCTCGCTTCTGCTCTTGTTTACTGCATTAAGACAACGCGATTCAAACTGCTGTGTGCTACGGTAGTTGAACCCTTATCCTCTGCATGACCTGTCATTGCCACAGTAACTAGATGAAACCCACTAGCATGTGTAGGAGTTGATTGAGCCATGTATGTGATTCCTACCTTGCTATGCCTGCTATGCTTAGAGTTGTGTCAGGTATGGTTCATCTGGGTGATGAGCCAGAGTGAAATGCTTATGCCGGTAATGTGAGGGATGTGTTGAACATGTTTTGGTAAAGGTATCGATGAGAGGCCATGTAGGCGTACATGGTGGGTTGTTTCATTGAGGCCGTCCCTAAGAACTGAGATCTGTATGTGTGATTTAAGATTCAGCTACTACCATGCATTGGGATCCTTAATTGACCCTCTCGGCTTCTTAACCACCCTAGTACCCTGTCCAGGAGTTGCAAATAGTTTCTGGTGTTTGTAGGTTATGTGTTGGCGGCCGTGCGTAGCGCTGACCCTAGGGGTGGGCTATGTTGCGGTAGATACATCGTGGCACGGTGTACTGAGTCACCCGTTTGGTGTCTCGGGATCCCTGTTCACATCGTTTGAGGCCGTATGTGGAAACCTCAGCCGGACTCCCGACGGATGGAACCTGGATAGGCGATAAACCTGTACTAGAGACTTAAGTGTTTAGGTAGGCCGTGGCCGACACCCTTGTTGGGCTTCCGCTTGAAGGTTGCCGAGTACATGTCGTGTAAACGGCGGTAAGTGGTGAAAGTGTGTATGAAGAAGTACACCCCTGCCGGGTATAAAACTATTCGAATAGCCGCGTCCGCGGTAAAGGACTACTTGGGTGCCTATACAGTTCATAGACAAGTTAATGGGTACTAATAAAAGACTCAGGATAAGTGTGAGTACCGAGGATGGCCCTCTCATAGGATGACGAGGGAGGATCCCCGGTGGAGTATTGTGTTGGTGAGTAGTGGACTCGTGTGCGAAAACTATTTTTACTGGCGAAGTTCCGTAGGATAGCTTAGCCAAGAGTCAAAGCTGGCTTGCTGCATTAACCCCACCACCTTCTTGAGAATAAGCATGTATAGTAGGTTCTGATGTAAGACTTGCTGAGTACCTTTGTACTCATGTTTGCTTAATTACTATTTTCAGACAACGACACCGCCCCCTCCGATGGGTTCTACGTAGACCTTGACGTCGACGAGTGACTAGCCACCCAGGTGTTGATCCTGGCCATGGAGGGCCCTATGTAGATAGACAGGCTTCGAGAAGCTTTCTTTCTTTCTAGAGTCTGTACTCAGACTAGTTGCTTCCGCATGTGCTTGTATGTTTGTATGACTTGAGTGTCCGGTCATGTGACCCCTATCTGTATGAACATGTTATGTATGGCTCCCTGGAGCCTTTAAATGAAGTACTTGAGTTGTAGAGTTTTGTTGTGATGCCATGTTGTATGTACTCATATCGGGCATATTGTGTGTATGATTGAAATGCTTGGTATGAGTGGGATCCGACAATCTAGTTGTTTAGCCTTGGCAGCCTTTCTTATGGGGAAATGTAGTCTAGTGTTCCTCGAGCCATAGTAGTCCGCTACAGCCCGGTTCACCGGAGTCCTGCTAGCCTAGCACTACTGTTCAGGACACTTGACTGGCCGGCATGTGTTTCACTTCATTCCTATGTCTGTCCCTTCGGGGAAATGTCACGCTGTGACTTCCGGAGTCCTGCCTAGCCTGCTACAGCCCGGGTTCCCCGGAGTCCTGTTAGCCCAGTACTACAGCCCGGAATCAATCGCTGATGACCGACATGCTCGATGTGATTCATGTATGCCTGTCTCCATAGGTCTATGATGCTTTGGGTTCATGACTAGCCATGTCGGCCCGGGTTCTCTGTCATATGGATGCTAGCAACACTATCATATACGTGAGCCAAAAGGCGCAAACGATCCCGGGCCATGGTAAGGCGACACCCATGGGATACCGTGCGTGAGGCCGCAAAGTGATATGAGGTGTTACCGGCTAGATCGATGTGACTTGGAATCGGGGTCCTGACAGCGTTGGCACCAGAGCTGGACTGCCTGTAGGTTCGTTGAGCCAAACTGGTCGATGTCGAGTCTAGAAATGCTTTAGTTATATGTAGGGGAATTGATTGTGGGAGGGAACGTAAGGCTCTTTTACTCCTTTACCCGATGCCTCTGATCTGAGTCATTCTCTTCTCATTCAACGTGGGTTAAGGACTAGGCTCTCTCCTTCTATCAGGTTCACGTGTTACTAATGTGTAGTAGCTTATAGGATTGATGCTACAAGCCCAGTTCAGTTTCTACTATTTTAGCATGTTGCTAATTGGATCAGAATCTTGATATGATGTTGTTGAGTGCTATTGCGAACTATTGTGGATGTCTCAAATCTCTTTCTGAGCATTTACAGCTGTTATGCTGTCCAATTTTCCCTAGAAATTCTGATGTCTTTGCATTGTGGTTTTGCTTTCAGATGGCCAACCGTGTTCAAAACCAAGTGGTTCGCTTGACCCGGTGCCTCGACGTGCCCGGTCATACTGTTATGTTAGTCCGGGTAATGATCGAGACGGGTTACCGTTCGTATCCCGAATACACCGTCGAAGAGCAGTTCCGCGACTTTAATCAAAGCCAATATCTCTGCACCGTCAGGATATTTCCTTCTTATCCTGGATCTACAGAGCCCCTTCATTGTTCCTATGGACTCGGGGTTATTGTTGAGATGGCTGTGCAGGATGCTGCCTATTCCATGATGACCATCTTGCGAGTCCGGACTGGCCTGCTTCGGAACACCGACTTCCGTTACATGCCAGCTTCACTTCCGGGAGCGCAAGGGTATCTTTAGGTTACCTATGCTACCTATCACCTCAAAGGCCCTGCTAGCCTTTGGTGGGAAAACTTCGAAGCTATGTGCCCGGTCGGCCAAGTTACTACTTGGGCTGAGTTCAGTGAGGCTTTCCGCGAGCATCACATTCCGGAAGGTCTCATGGATCGCAAGAGGGAGGAGTTCTGCAACTTCACCCAAGGAAGACTGAATGTGGATGCTTATAGTCGTTGATAGAGGCAAAGGTGTCCCGTCTTTCGATGAGATGATGGATATCGCTTTGGTGGAAGTCGACTTTGACGATCCGACTACGAACGTGCGAGGACGTCGCGCCTTAGCAATCGCTAAACCAACTCCGAGAGGTTATTGACCACGCCGGAGCACGATCAACCTGACCACGAGGGTCTGTTTCCTGCGAGCAAACGAAGAACAAGCAAGAAACTAAGATTGCAATCTGGATATTGCGAATATAAGATGAAAGCTTTATTGATCAAGGTGGGGTTCTGTGACGCCTTTGTCTGGTCGTTGAACACAAACGAAGTACGCGAAGTTGCAGCTATGGCGAACTTTTAATCTAAACAAAACCCAAAGTCTAAACGATGCCCTAAGGGCTGTATATATGGAGGAAGAGGGGGGGGAATTTCGTGGCCCTTGGTGGAGGAGTCTGAAATCAACCCTATCTCTTGTTTCCCCACACATACGGACTCTAAAAATAGCCTATACTTATGTATTTCGAAATTACATGGGCCTGGCCCAATAATAAGGTGACGCAGCACCTAAAATAGCCTCGGGACGAAATTTATGAAGTGGCATCTTGTATATTTCGTCCAAGGCTTCATGCACCCATTATGGTGGCTTCAAAGTCCTGAAATCATCACTTGTAACTCCGTTCTTGTTCCCCTTGCGCATGCCATCATCTCCATGCTTGTTCTTGCTCCAATGTTCATCCTTCTCCAAGCTAGGCCCTTCATTTGTAAGCAAAACAAATGTATCCAATTTAGGCAGCATCATATTCTCATGAACATTAGAATCATTACCAAGAAACGAAAGTACCTGGTAATTTAGTTGGCGTGCACGAGCTCTAGTAATTGGTCCAGTATGTATAGCAGCAGGGGCTGTGGGTGTAACAATTGTATTGATGTCCTCATCAGATAGCATATTTGTTGTCGTGGATAGATTCTCGAAAATGGCACACTTTATACCATGTCATAAAAGCGATGATGCTGTTAATGTTGCTGATTTGTTCTTTCGTGAAATTATTCGCTTGCATGGTGTGCCAAATACTATTGTTTCAGATCGTGATACTAAATTTCTTAGCCACTTTTGGAGATGTTTATGGGCTAAGTTGGGGACTAAACTGCTTTTTAGTACTACTTGTCACCCCCAAACTGATGGACAAACTGAAGTAGTCAATAGAACGTTGTCTACTATGCTTAGGGCTGTTTTGAAGAATAATAAGAAAATGTGGGAGGAATGCTTGCCTCATATTGAATTTGCTTATAATCGTTCATTGCATTCTACTACTAAGATGTGCCCTTTTGAAGTTGTGTATGGTTTACTACCTCGTGCACCTATTGATTTGTTGCCTCTTCCATCTTCGGAGAAGGTTAATTTTGATGCTAAACAACGTGCTGAATTGATTTTAAAAATGCATGAGTTAACTAAGGAAAACATTGAGCGTATGAATGCTAAATATAAACTTGCTGGAGATAAGGGTAGAAAACATGTTGTGTTTGCACCTGGAAATCTTGTTTGGTTACATTTGCGTAAGGATAGATTTCCTGATTTGCGCAAATCAAAGTTAATGCCACGTGCTGATGGTCCCTTTAAGGTGTTAGAGAAAATAAATGATAATGCATATAAACTTGAGCTGCCTGCAGATTTTGGGGTTAGTCCCACTTTTAACATTGCAGATTTGAAGCCTTATTTGGGTGAGGAAGATGAACTTCCGTCGAGGACGACTTCATTTCAAGAAGGGGAGGATGATGAGGACATCTATACAATTGTTACACCCACAGCCCCTGCTGCTATACATACTGGACCAATTACTAGAGCTCGTGCACGCCAACTAAATTACCAGGTACTTTCGTTTCTTGGTAATGATTCTAATGTTCATGAGAATATGATGCTGCCTAAATTGGATACATTTGTTTTGCTTACAAATGAAGGGCCTAGCTTGGAGAAGGATGAACATTGGAGCAAGAACAAGCATGGAGATGATGGCATGCGCAAGGGGAACAAGAACGGAGTTACAAGTGATGATTTCAGGACTTTGAAGCCACCATAATGGGTGCATGAAGCCTTGGACGAAATATACAAGATGCCACTTCATAAATTTCGTCCCGAGGCTATTTTAGGTGCTGCGTCACCTTATTATTGGGCCAGGCCCATGTAATTTCGAAATAGAAGTATAGGCTATTTTTAGAGTCCGTATGTGTGGGGAAACAAGAGATAGGGTTGATTTCGGACCCCTCCACCAAGGGCCACGAAATTCCCCCCTCTTCCTCCATATATACAGCCCTTAGGGCATCGTTTAGACTTTGGGTTTTGTTTAGATTAAAAGTTCGCCATAGCTGCAACTTCGCGTACTTCGTTTGTGTTCAACGACCAGACAAAGGCGTCACAGAACCCCACCTTGATCAATAAAGCTTTCATCTTATATTCGCAATATCCAGATTGCAATCTTAGTTTCTTGCTTGTTCTTCGTTTGCTCGCAGGAAACAGACCCTCGTGGTCAGGTTGATCGTGCTCCGGCGTGGTCAATAACCTCTCGGAGTTGGTTTAGCGATTGCTAAGGCGCGACGTCCTCGCACGTTCGTAGTCGGATCGTCAAAGTCGACTTCCACCAAAGCGAAATCCACCATCTCATCGAAAGACGGGACACCTTTGCCTCTATCATACGGACTCTAAAAATAGCCTATACTTATGTATTTCGAAATTACATGGGCCTGGCCCAATAATAAGGTGACGCAGCACCTAAAATAGCCTCGGGACGAAATTTATGAAGTGGCATCTTGTATATTTCGTCCAAGGCTTCATGCATCCATTATGGTGGCTTCAAAGTCCTGAAATCATCACTTGTAACTCCGTTCTTGTTCCCCTTGCGCATGCCATCATCTCCATGCTTGTTCTTGCTCCAATGTTCATCCTTCTCCAAGCTAGGCCCTTCATTTGTAAGCAAAACAAATGTATCCAATTTAGGCAGCATCATATTCTCATGAACATTAGAATCATTACCAAGAAACGAAAGTACCTGGTAATTTAGTTGGCGTGCACGAGCTCTAGTAATTGTTCCAGTATGTATAGCAGCAGGGGCTGTGGGTGTAACAATTGTATTGATGTCCTCATCATCCTCCCCTTCTTGAAATGAAGTCGTCCTCGACGGAAGTTCATCTTCCTCACCCAAATAAGGCTTCAAATCTGCAATGTTAAAAGTGGGACTAACCCCAAAATCTGCAGGCAGCTCAAGTTTATATGCATTATCATTTATTTTCTCTAACACCTTAAAGGGACCATCAGCACGTGGCATTAACTTTGATTTGCGCAAATCAGGAAATCTATCCTTACGCAAATGTAACCAAACAAGATTTCCAGGTGCAAACACAACATGTTTTCTACCCTTATCTCCAGCAAGTTTATATTTAGCATTCATACGCTCAATGTTTTCCTTAGTTAACTCATGCATTTTTAAAATCAATTCAGCACGTTGTTTAGCATCAAAATTAACCTTCTCCGAAGATGGAAGAGGCAACAAATCAATAGGTGCACGAGGTAGTAAACCATACACAACTTCAAAAGGGCACATCTTAGTAGTAGAATGCAATGAACGATTATAAGCAAATTCAATATGAGGCAAGCATTCCTCCCACATTTTCTTATTATTCTTCAAAACAGCCCTAAGCATAGTAGACAACGTTCTATTGACTACTTCAGTTTGTCCATCAGTTTGGGGGTGACAAGTAGTACTAAAAAGCAGTTTAGTCCCGAACTTAGCCCATAAACATCTACAAAAGTGGCTAAGAAATTTAGTATCACAATCTGAAACAATAGTTTTTGGCACACCATGCAAGCGAATAATTTCACGAAAGAACAAATCAGCAACATTAACAGCATCATCGCTTTTATGACATGGTATAAAGTGTGCCATTTTCGAGAATCTATCCACGACAACAAATATGCTATACCTCCCCTTCTTTGTTCGAGGTAAACCTAAAACAAAGTCCATAGATATATCCTCCCAAGGAATACTAGGTACAGGCAAAGGCATATATAAACCATGAGGATTGAGTCGTGACTTAGCTTTTTGACATGTAGTGCAGCGAGCAATAAAATGCTCACCATCCCGTCTCATCTTTGGCCAAAAGAAATGTGTAGCAAGTACGTCCTCCGTCTTCTTCACGCCAAAGTGTCCCATTAATCCTCCTCCATGCGCCTCCTGCAACAACAAAAGACGAACGGAGCTAGCTGGAATGCATAGCTTGTTAGCACGAAACACAAATCCATCGTTAACAACAAACTTGTTCCACATTCTTCCTTCTTTACAATTCTGCATTACATCTTTAAAATCAGCATCATGCACATATTGATCTTTGATGGTCTCCAAACCAAATATTTTGAAGTCAAGTTGTGAAAGCATAGTATAGCGACGAGACAATGCATCAGCAATAACATTTTCTTTTCCCTTCTTGTGTTTAATGACATAAGGGAAAGTCTCAATGAATTCAACCCATTTAGCATGTCTACGATTCAGTTTAGCTTGACTTTTAATATGTTTCAAAGATTCATGATCAGAATGTATAACAAATTCTTTGGGCCATAAATAATGTTGCCATGTTTCTAAAGTCCGAACAAGAGCATATAATTCTTTATCGTAAGTAGAATAATTCAGACTAGGCCCACTCAATTTTTCAGAAAAGTATGCAACAGGTTTGCCATCTTGTAACAACACACCTCCTAATCCAATTCCACTAGCATCACATTCAAGCTCAAAAGTCTTATTAAAATCAGGAAGTTGGAGTAAAGGAGCATGTGTCAACTTATCTTTCAATACCGTGAAGGCTTCTTCCTGTGCGGTACCCCAAAGAAAAGGCACATCTTTCTTTGTAAGCTCATTGAGAGGTGCAGCAATGGTGCTGAAATCTCTCACAAAACGCCTATAGAATCCAGCGAGGCCAAGAAAACTCCTCACTTGTGTGACCGTTTTGGGCTGCGGCCAACTCTCAATAGCTCAATCTTGGCTTTATCAACTTCAATTCCCTGTGGAGTAACAACATAGCCAAGAAAAGATACTCGGTCGGTGCAAAAGGTGCCCTTCCCAAGGTTACCAAACAAACGTGCATCACGTCGAGCAATAAAAACAGCACGTAAATGTTCCAAATGTTCTTCCAAAGATCTGCTATAAATCAATATGTCATCAAAGTAAACTACCACAAATCGTCCAATGAAAGCACGTAAAACTTCGTTCATTAATCTCATGAAAGTACTAGGTGCATTAGTTAACCCAAAAGGCATGACTAACCACTCATATAATCCAAACTTAGTTTTAAATGCTGTTTTCCATTCATCTCCCAATTTCATACGAATTTGATGGTAGCCACTACGCAAATCAACTTTGGAGAATATTGTAGAGCCACTCAATTCATCAAGCATATCATCTAGCCTAGGAATAGGATGACGATAACGAATAGTAGGATTATTAATGCCTCTACAATCAACACACATACGTGATGTACCATCCTTTTTCGGCACTAGAATAATAGGAACAGCACAAGGACTAAGGGATTCGCGTATATAACCTTTGTCGAGAAGCTCTTGTACTTGACGCATAATCTCCTTCGTCTCCTCTGGATTGGTACGGTATGGTGCACGGTTTGGCAGTGAAACACCGGGAATTAAGTCAATCTGATGCTCAATCCCTCGAATAGGCGGTAATCCCGGTGGCACGTCTTGTGGAAAGACGTCAGCGAACTCCTGCAAAATGTTAGTGACAGCAGGAGGCAAAGAGGAAGGCACGTCCTCGAATGAAAATAATGCCTCTTTGCACACAAAAGCATAGCAAACAGATTTGCTGAAATCTAGCTCATCAATATCAGATTTGGTGGCAAATAAACATGCACTTTTCAATTTAATTTCAGAAGCAACACTAGATGGTTTATTATTAGGCTTCATTTGTTGCTCAAATTCTATTGCAACAATCTGATTTTCACTCTTATTCTTCTCCTGTTTTGCTTTATTAGCTCTATTAATATCATCTTTCAAAATGGAATCAGGAGTCATAGGAAGCAAAGTAATATTTTTATCCTTATGAACAAGAGTATAGTGATTGTTTCTACCATGGTGTACAGAATTTTTATCAAATTGCCATGGTCTACCAAGTAATAAGGAACATGCTTGCATAGGTACCACATCACAATCAACATAATCAGCATATGTAGAGATACTAAAATGCACACGAACAGTACGTGTTACCTTAACCTTGCCGCTGTTGTTGAACCATTGGATGTAGTAAGGATGTGGATGTGGTCTTGTGGTGAGAGAAAGCTTCTCCACCATCTCCATGCTAGCCAAGTTGTTGCAGCTCCCTCCGTCTATTATGACGCGCACAGAACGTTCCTTCACAACTCCCTTGGTATGGAATAAATTGTGCCTCTGATTTTGCTCAGCTTGTGTGACCTGCACACTCAAAACACGTTGAGCAACTAAACATTCATACCTGTCAGCGTCTTCAGGAGCCATGTATTGCGTCTCATGATCAGAATCATCTCCACCATGTTCTTCACGTGTAATAAGAGCCAGTGTCTCCTTATCATAGTCACTAGCGGACTCATATCCACCATCCGCGGTAGCAATCATCACACGCGGAGATTTGCATTCTCTCGCATAATGACCTCCTCCCTTACAACGACGACAAATAATATCACTTGTGTGCCCTGTTGATGCCCTGGAATAAGAAGAACTCTGTGCAGGCCCAGCAGGTGCGCTCTTGGCAGATAATGGTGGTTGTGCCTGTTTTCTTGTATCACGACTGGAGGAGGCACCTAATTGAGGTGCTGGTGCAGTTGAAGTAGAATATGCATGCGGTGTCCATGATGAAGGTCGGCCTGCAGAAAAGTTAGTTCGCCCCAATGCTTGTCGATCCTGCACTTCACGTTCAGCTTTACAAGCAAGATGGAATAAACGAGTGATATTAGTATACTCCTTATAGTCTAGAATGGTCTGAATCTCTCTATTTAATCCACCTAGAAAACGTGCAAGCATAGCTTCATTTTCCTCAACAATACCACATCTAATCATGCCAGTTTGTAATTCCTGATAATATTCTTCTACAGAATTTTTCCCTTGTCTTAAACGCTGCAAGTTTTGAAGCAATTCACGTTGATAATATGGTGGAACCCAACGCGTACGCATAGCAGTTTTCAAAGCAGCCCAAGTAGTTGGAATAGGATATAATCTACAATGCTCAGACCACCATACACATGCAAAACTAGTGAAAGCACAAACAGCAGCAGCAACTCGTCTCTCCTCAGGATATTGTAAACATGTAAATCGTTGTTCAGTTTCTAACTCCCAAGTAAGATATATATCAGGAACATATCTACCCTCAAATGGTGGAATATTCAATTTCAGTTTAGGAATATGGACATCATCTCGTACCTGAGGTGGTGGTGCAGGCCTACCATTACGAATATATACCTGAGGTCGACCTGGTGGTGGTGGTGCTGGTGGCTGCACGTAGTTCGGATTTTGATCAACCTCATCCTCATAATCTCCCACATAATCATCATCCTCCTGGGTACCAGCAGCAGCAGTAGCAGGAGCCAAAGAAGCACCAACAGCAGTAGCAGCGGCACCAGAATTTTGTCCTGGCTCAATAGGAACACGCTGTGCTCGTCCATACTGATTCGGAAGGGGGCGTAGTTGTTGTTGTTGCAGAGGTGCGACAGGTGCAGCCGGTGGTGGAAGACGCGCAAGTAGTTCATTAAATCTGTTATCGAGCTTTGTTTCGAACGTCTTCTCAAGGCCAGTAATCTTCTCCATGGCCTCTTCAAAATTGTTCAGCACATCTTGCACCTGTTCAGTCATCATTTGCTGAAACTTATCATGAAGCTCCTTGTTCGATAAGTTCTCCCAGTCAATCTCGTCGGCTTGTGATCCTGGCATGGTTAGCAGCAATAGAAACACACAAGAATATGATCCTACAGACTACTAAGAAGTGGTGGTGGTGTATCACAAATCCGTCAAGCAAATCTCAAATTCTTACCAGTCCTTACCCAGCAGCAGGCGGTGATCGGCAACCGTTGTAGTCAAAAACTCTCAAAGCTTGGATAGAGCGATTACCAGGGAGAGTCAAACACACGACGTAGATGTATGTGGAGCTGGGAAGGCTTATAGTATGGTAGCAAAAAGGGTCAGCAATAATCAATTCAGAGATGCAAAGTTGAATAAACGCTCAACGACGGTACTGTGCTAGTCCTAGGCTAGATTGTGCTAGAGACGCGAGCCTAGAACACCAACAAAATCACGGCGCGGCACGTAAACAAGGGAAAAGCACACTCTGAAAAAAAAAATTCGCACTTTTTTTTTGCGCTCTTTTTTTTTGCGCTGGTTTTTTTTTTGCGAAAAATCACTATAATGGCGAGTGTCTCAAAACTCTTCCTAGGTCAAACTGACAGGATGGGCACGAAAAAAAAATTTGACCAAATTTTTTTTTTCGACTGCCCGGACCCAAAAACTGGAAACGGCTCAAAAAAAACTTCCTATAATGGCACCTGTCTCAAAACACTCAGAAACACCTAAAAATAGGATAGCCAGAAATTTTTTCGAAAAATGCGTTTTCAAAAAATTTTGGGCCTAAACGGAGCGTGGTTTCCCGACTCTTTTTTTTTCGAAACCTACTCCGGCAAGGAAACACGAATCGGAAACTAGATGGATCTCGAAAACAAACCTAATAAGCAAGGAACTCGAATTGGTGGTGGATATATGGTGGTGGTATATGGCAGCGGTGGTGGTAGCGGTGGTAGTATATGGATATGGATCGGTAGTGGTATATGGACACGGATTGGTGGTGGTATATGGATACGGATTCGGAGCGGTGGTGGTAGATGGCAGGGGCGATGATGATGGTGCGGCGGCGGCGTGACAACTTATGACCAGAACTCGAAACTCTAAAAGACTAGACTCTAAGACCAGCAACTAGACACGACGATGCAACCGCAAATTCAACAAAGCAAAACCCTAAAAAGATTATGCAAAGGCTCAGATTGGTTCGGATATGATGAACTAACCCTAATTTTTTTTGTGGCTTTTTCGTGGACTGTAGGTATGAAGAACAGACTCGATCTAAACTACGAAAAACTGTAAAATCTCACCGAGCAACCTGGAAATCTGATACCACTTGATAGAGGCGGAGGTGTCCCGTCTTTCGATGAGATGATGGATTTCGCTTTGGTGGAAGTCGACTTTGACGATCCGACTACGAACGTGCGAGGACGTCGTGCCTTAGCAATCGCTAAACCAACTCCGAGAGGTTATTGACCACGCCGGAGCACGATCAACCTGACCACGAGGGTCTGTTTCCTGTGAGCAAACGAAGAACAAGCAAGAAACTAAGATTGCAATCTGGATATTGCGAATATAAGATGAAAGCTTTATTGATCAAGGTGGGGTTCTGTGACGCCTTTGTCTGGTCGTTGAACACAAACGAAGTACGAGAAGTTGCAGCTATGGCGAACTTTTAATCTAAACAAAACCCAAAGTCTAAACGATGCCCTAAGGGCTGTATATATGGAGGAAGAGGGGGGAATTTCGTGGCCCTTGGTGGAGGGGTCCGAAATCAACCCTATCTCTTGTTTCCCCACACATACGGACTCTAAAAATAGCCTATACTTATGTATTTCGAAATTACATGGGCCTGGCCCAATAATAAGGTGACGCAGCACCTAAAATAGCCTCGGGACGAAATTTATGAAGTGGCATCTTGTATATTTCGTCCAAGGCTTCATGCACCCATTATGGTGGCTTCAAAGTCCTGAAATCATCACTTGTAACTCCGTTCTTGTTTCCCTTGCGCATGCCATCATCTCCATGCTTGTTCTTGCTCCAATGTTCATCCTTCTCCAAGCTAGGCCCTTCATTTGTAAGCAAAACAAATGTATCCAATTCAGGCAGCATCATATTCTCATGAACATTAGAATCATTACCAAGAAACGAAAGTACCTGGTAATTTAGTTGGCGTGCACGAGCTCTAGTAATTGGTCCAGTATGTATAGCAGCAGGGGTTGTGGGTGTAACAATTGTATTGATGTCCTCATCATCCTCCCCTTCTTGAAATGAAGTCGTCCTCGACGGAAGTTCATCTTCCTCACCCAAATAAGGCTTCAAATCTGCAATGTTAAAAGTGGGACTAACCCCAAAATCTGCAGGCAGCTCAAGTTTATATGCATTATCATTTATTTTCTCTAACACCTTAAAGGGACCATCAGCACGTGGCATTAACTTTGATTTGCGCAAATCAGGAAATCTATCCTTACGCAAATGTAACCAAACAAGATTTCCAGGTGCAAACACAACATGTTTTCTACCCTTATCTCCAGCAAGTTTATATTTAGCATTCATACGCTCAATGTTTTCCTTAGTTAACTCATGCATTTTTAAAATCAATTCAGCACGTTGTTTAGCATCAAAATTAACCTTCTCCGAAGATGGAAGAGGCAACAAATCAATAGGTGCACGAGGTAGGAAACCATACACAACTTCAAAAGGGCACATCTTAGTAGTAGAATGCAATGAACGATTATAAGCAAATTCAATATGAGGCAAGCATTCCTCCCACATTTTCTTATTATTCTTCAAAACAGCCCTAAGCACAGTAGACAACGTTCTATTGACTACTTCAGTTTGTCCATCAGTTTGGGGGTGACAAGTAGTACTAAAAAGCAGTTTAGTCCCCAACTTAGCCCATAAACATCTCCAAAAGTGGCTAAGAAATTTAGTATCACGATCTGAAACAATAGTATTTGGCACACCATGCAAGCGAATAATTTCACGAAAGAACAAATCAGCAACATTAACAGCATCATCGCTTTTATGACATGGTATAAAGTGTGCCATTTTCGAGAATCTATCCATGACAACAAATATGCTATCCCTCCCCTTCTTTGTTCGAGGTAAACCTAAAACAAAGTCCATAGATATATCCTCCCAAGGAACACTAGGTACAGGCAAAGGCATATATAAACCATGAGGATTGAGGCGTGACTTAGCTTTTTGACATGTAGTGCAGCGAGCAATAAAACGCTCAACATCCTGTCTCATCTTTGGCCAAAAGAAATGTGTAGCAAGTACGTCCTCCGTCTTCTTCACGCCAAAGTGTCCCATTAATCCTCCTCCATGCGCCTCCTGCAACAACAAAAGACGAACGGAGCTAGCTGGAATGCATAGCTTGTTAGCACGAAACACAAATCCATCGTTAACAACAAACTTGTTCCACATTCTTCCTTCTTTACAATTATGCATTACATCTTTAAAATCAGCATCATGCACATATTGATCTTTGATGGTCTCCAAACCAAATATTTTGAAGTCAAGTTGTGAAAGCATAGTATAGCGACGAGACAAAGCATCAGCAATAACATTTTCTTTTCCCTTCTTGTGTTTAATGATGATAGAGGCGGGGTGTCCCGATCTTTCGATGAGATGATAACTATCGATTTGGTGGAGACGACTTTGACGATCCGACTACAAACGTGCACGACGTTGCGCCTTAGCAATCGCTAAACCAATCTCCTGAGGTTACTGACGATGCCGGAAGCACGGTCAGCCTGACCACGAAGGTCTATTCCTGCAAGCAATCGAAGAACGAGCAAGAATATGATAAAGCAATCTGAATATTGCAAATATTTATGAGGTATTGATAATGGTGGGGATCCGTAAGCGGTCTTGGTCTGGTCGTTGGACACAAACGAAGTACACGAAGTTGCAATGGCTAACTTTTAACTAAACAAATCCCAAAGTCTAAACGATGCCCTAAGGGCTGTATATATGGAGGAAGAGGGGGGAATTTCGTGGCCCTTGGTGGAGGGGTCCGAAATCAACCCTATCTCTTGTTTCCCCACACATACGGACTCTAAAAATAGCCTATACTTATGTATTTCGAAATTACATGGGCCTGGCCCAATAATAAGGTGACGCAGCACCTAAAATAGCCTCGGGACGAAATTTATGAAGTGGCATCTTGTATATTTCGTCCAAGGCTTCATGCACCCATTATGGTGGCTTCAAAGTCCTGAAATCATCACTTGTAACTCCGTTCTTGTTCCCCTTGCGCATGCCATCATCTCCATGCTTGTTTTGCTCCAATGTTCATCCTTCTCCAAGCTAGGCCCTTCATTTGTAAGCAAAACAAATGTATCCAATTTAGGCAGCATCATATTCTCATGAACATTAGAATCATTACCAAGAAACGAAAGTACCTGGTAATTTAGTTGGCGTGCACGAGCTCTAGTAATTGGTCCAGTATGTATAGCAGCAGGGGCTGTGGGTGTAACAATTGTATTGATGTCCTCATCAGTCGTGAATTTAGAAATCTGGCACGCTATGCTCCTGAAGAGGTATCTACTGACGCTAAGAAGCAAGCAAGGTTCCGCAAGGGACTTAGCCCTGAGCTTCGCCGCGATCTTCGTCTGCATGAGTGCACCTCCTTTCAGAAGTTGGTCAATAAAGCCATCAGTGCTGAGACAGGCCAGACTGATTATGACGCTTCACGCAAGCACTCCCATGACTTTGGCTCTTCATCCGACTCTGGAGCTCAGAAGCGCCGGGTGTGGATCCCAAGCACGGCACTGCCACCCAGGTTCATCCCGAGGCCATCCTTTGTGGCGCCTCGTCCCAACCAGCAATTTGCACCACCCAAGCCCTATGGTGGCCTCGCTGCTAATGCTGCTCCACGTCCCAATGTGGTGACATGCTTTAAGTGTGGAGAGTCGGGTCACTATAGCCGAGAGTGTCCCCAGAACAACAACCCCAATCAAACTGGAAAGTCCGTTGGCCGTGGTAAGCCCGCGGGAAAAACATTCTACGCCAAGCCGGCCACCACTGCACGTGGCCATGTCAACTATGTTTCAGCCAAGGAGGCTCATGAGGATCCCAACGCCGTCCTTGGTATGCTCCTTGTTAACTGCCATCCGGCATCTGTTCTTTTCGATACTGGAGCATCTCATTCATTCATATCCGAGAGCTATGCTCGATTGCATAACACGAAATTCTGTGACATGCCCACTTCCATGGTAATTCAAACTCCGGGTTCCAAATGGCAAACTTCTAGAGTAAGTCATGGGAACGAAATTCTTGTCGATAGACTTGTCTTCCTTGCATCCTTGGTAGCTCTCAAGTCCACGGACATAAACATCATCTTGGGTATGGACTGGATGTCAGCTCATTACGCTAAGATTGATTGTGCCACTAGAACCGTTCAGCTTACTCACCCATCGGGCAAGACGGTCAATGTCTTAACTCGAGTGGCCAAGCACCAGCTTTACTACCTAAATGCCAACCCCCTTCCAGACCTTGAGGATGTTCCGATAGTCCGAGACTTTCCGGATGTCTTTCAAGAAGAACTTCTAGGTGTTCCACCTGACAGGGATGTCGAGTTTGTGATAGACCTTGTTCCAGGAACCGTGCCAATTTCTAGAAGACCCTAAAAGATGGCACCCTTAGAACTAGCCGAGCTTAAGAACCAACTCAATGAGTCCTTGAAAAAGGGTTTCATCCGTCCTAGTTCCTCTCCTTGGGTTTACCCCGTCCTCTTCGTCAAGAAGAAGGATGGAACGGATCGAATGGTTGTGGATTACCGCCCTGTCAACCTGGTCACCATCAAGAACAAATACCCGCTTCCTAGGATTAACGATCTGTATGATCAGCTCGCTGGATCCTCAGTCTTTTCCAAGATGGATTTGAGGTTGGGCTACCATCAAATCAAAATCAGAAACGGGGACATTCCCAAAACGACCTTTGTTACTCGTTATGGCCAATACGAGTACACCGTCATGTCCTTCGGTTTAACCAATGCCCCAACTACCTTCTCTCGGTTAATGAACTCGGTTTTCATGGAGTACTTGGATAAATTCGTCGTGGTATACCTCGATGACATACTCATCTACTCCAAGAATGAAGAGGAACATGCCGAACATCTAAGGCTGGTATTGATGAAACTTTGAGAGCATCGCCTTTATGCCAAATTCTCCAAGTGTGAATTTTGGTTGCCAGAAGTGACCTATCTAGGCCATGTAATCTCTGGCAAGGGTATTACTGTCAATCCCGAGCGAGTTCAAGCCGTCCTTGATTGGACTCCACCTGAGACGGTCAAGCAAGTTCGGAGTTTCCTTGGCTTAGCGAGCTATTGCCGCCGCTTCGTCGAGAATTTCTCCAAGGTTGCTAAACCTCTAACTGAACTCCTCAAGAAAGATAAAAAGTTCGAGTGGACTCCACAGTGCGAGTTCAGCTTTCAGGAACTGAAAAGACGCCTGACATCTGCTCCCGTACTGGTACCTCCAGATTTCTCCAAGGACTTTATTATCTATTGCGACGCCTTGCGACAAGGACTAGGTTGCATACTCATGCAGGATCGTCAGTTAATTGCCTATGCTTAATGGCAATTACACCCACATGAGGAAAATTATCCCACACGTGATCTAGAGCTTGCAGCTGTAGTCCATGCACTTAAAACCTGGCGACATTACCTCCTCGGTAATCGTTGCGAGATCTTCACCGATCACCAAAGTTTGAAATATATCTTCACCCAACCAGACTTGAGTCTCAGGCAAAGACGTTGTGTTGAGTTGATCTCGGATTACAACTTAGGAATAACTTACACCCCGGGCAAAGCCAATGTCATGGCTGATGCACTAAGCCGTAAATCCTATTGTAACAACCTGATGTTACAACAGAGTCAACCACCTCTCCATGAGGAATTCCGTAAGCTTAACCTTCACATTGTTCCTCGAGGATTCCTATCCACCCTGGTGGCGAAACCTACCCTTATGGATCAAATCATAACCGCCCAGCGGTATGATAAGGGCATATCTCGGATTAAGGAAAACATCGCTAGCGGAGTTGCTAAATGTTTCTCCATGGATGAGCGAGGTGCTGTCTTCTTCGAGAACCGCTTGGTGGTTCCCAAGAAACAACATCTGCGCTAGTTGATCCTTAAGGAAGCTCATGGATCCCCTCTCACCATTCATCCTGGTAGTACTAAAATGTATCAAGACCTACGCCAGAGGTTTTGGTGGACTAGGATGAAGAGAGTAATCGCTCAATACATTGCTAATTGCGACGTATGTTGTCGTGTTAAAGCAGAGCATCAACGGCCTGCTGGCACTCTTCAACCTTTGGCTATTCCCGAATGGAAATGGGATAAAATCAGTATGGATTTCATCACTGGGTTTCCCAGGACCAAGAGAGGGAATAATGCCATCTTCGTCGTGATCGACCGTCTTTCCAAAGTAGCCCACTTTCTACCTGTTCGTGAGAGTATCACCGCTAGCCAGCTAGCCGATTTATACATCTCTCGAATAGTGTCTCTTCATGGTGTTCCATTGGAAATTAACTCAGACCGTGGGAGTCTCTTTACCTCTCGATTTTGGGAAAGTTTCCAAAATTCTATGGGAACTCGTCTCTCTTTTAGTACTGCCTTCCATCCTCAATCAAGCGGTCAAGTAGAGCGAGTCAATCAAATTCTGGAAGATATGCTCCGAGCTTCTGTCATCTCGTTCGGAATGAGTTGGGAGAAATGCCTTCCATTCGCAGAGTTTGCTTATAACAATAGTTATCAAGCCAGCTTGGGCAGGGCTCCTTTCGAAGTTCTCTATGGACGAAAATGTCGAACGCCTCTTAACTGGTCAGAAACCGGGGAAAGACAACTCTTTGGCCCGGATATGATTCAGGAAGCAGAAGAGCAGGTTCATGTTATTCGTGAGAAATTGAAAACAGCCCAATCTCGTCAAAAGAGTCAATATGATCGTAAACATAAGTGTATGACTAATGAAGTCGATGAGAAGGCTTACCTTCGGGTTACTCCGTTAAAGGGAACCCATCGTTTCGGTATCAAAGACAAATTGGCCCCTCGTTACATTGGACCCTTTCGCATTCTTGCCAAACGAGGAGAAGTTGCCTACCAATTGGAACTACCTCCGCATCTTTCCAGAGTTCACAATGTCTTCCACGTTTCACAACTCAGGCATTCCTTCGCGGATCCTATCCGTGGAGTGGACCACGAAATGCTTAATCTACAAGATAACCTTTCCTATCGGGAATATCCCGTTCGTATCCTTGATCAGGCCGAGCGTACCACTCGACATCAGAATATCAAGTTTCTCAAGGTTCAATGGTCACACCATTCCGAGAAAGAAGCCACTTGGGAAAGGGAGGATCATCTTCGACTTGAGTACCCCACCTTCTTCCCGGAGGATCCTAAATCTCGGGACGAGATTCTTTTGAGTGGGGGTGAGTTGTCACACCCTAGCTAGTTCAAGCATTAGAGTGTGCATCATGTTTAATTTCTCTTAAATTTGAAATGGGGAAAGCAGAAACCCCCAACACCCCCCCCCCCCTGGAAACAACTAGGGTTTACTAAAATTATTTTCAATGAACCTGAAATGCCCTTCTAAAAAGTTCACCCTCCTTGTCTTGGGTTAAAACCTCTGGCAAAATTGGTGCACAATTTTCTAGGTCAACAGAAGGTCATTGAATTAAATCATAAGTATTTGAATTTGGGCATTTAAATGCTATAAAATAATTTAAATGCTCAAATAATCCTGGAAATAAATGTTTGCTGTTGGAAATAATCTAAACAGAGCCCACAATTATTTTCAGGATTTTTGGAAACGTTTTAGTATTTTATTTAAAGCCCAACAGTTCCAGTTAATTAGAAAAACAGAAACAAATAAAAAGAGAGAAAGAGAGAGAGGGAAGCCCACCCGAGCCTCCTGTGCTGGCCCAGCCACCTGGCTCGGCCCAGCCTACTGGCTCTGCCAGTCGTCGTCCTCCTCGCGCCAGAAGGACGCGGAGCGCGTGGCCGGCGCCCGCGGCCACACGCCGGCCACCTCCTGCTTCCGCCGATGCCTGGAGACGCCTAGGGGTGCCACGCGACCCCCACGTCCCCCTCTCATCCTCGCTCACTCTCCCCTCGTCTCCCTCACCCTCTCCCGTACCATGGCCGACGAGCTTGTCGCCGTCTCACCGCTGTAGTCGCGCTCTCCGTCACCCCCTCGCCTCTCTGACCTGTCCAAAAGCTCCACCGCGACGCCCTCGCCCTCCCCACCGAGCCACGCATCGCCGGAGGCCCTGCATCGCCGCCATCGGATCGTCTTCGACCTCGGTACCCGCTGGACGCCGTTCATCCATTCGCCTCGCTCCGGTCGCCCCCGAGCCCACTGAGCTGCTCATCGACCTCCCTGTGAGCTCCGCTGGCTTTCCCCTCTTCTTTCCCACGCGTTCGCACCCTCTAGGCCATAGTTCCACCATGGCCGAAGCTCGTCTCCGCTCGAGCTCGTCGCCGGCGTCGCTCCGGCGACCATTTGGTCCTCCCGTGCTATGCAACATGCTTGCCGCATCGCGTAGTGCCTCGCTAGCGCTTCGGTTTCCGTGTTTGCACGCCGCAGCCCACTCCCCGCACATGGCCGAACTTCGGCCACCGCCTTGGAGCTCGCCGTCGTCGTCTCCGGCCACCATAGGCCCGGCCTCCACCACCACTAGATGCGCGACGGCAAGAGCTCTCCAACGAGCCCAAGAACGGCCTCGCCCGAGCCCTGTGGGTGTTTTCCTAGCTGCGCCACCGTCTCGGGCCTCGCCGGCATCGAGTCGCCGGCAAGTTTGACCCAGTTTGACTCCTGGGTGGGCCCAGGTAGACCCCCCCTGAGTCTATGACAGGTGGGGCCGGTCTGCTAACTAATTTAGGATTCGTTTTAATTAATTTTAATTAAATCAGTCACTGACATGTGGGCCCAGGCCCCACTGACAGCTAATTAGTGTTAATCTAATCCTGTTAATTAGCTGAGAGGCTGACAGAAGGGGCCCACCAGTCAGGTTTGACCTGGGCTGGCGCCTTTGACCTGCTGAGGTCAGCATGACGCAATGCTGACGCAGTAATGCATTTTCTGGATTTATTTTTATTCAGGAATTTCCAGAAAATAGTTAAAACTTCTAAAAATCATAGAAAATCAACCATAGCTCCAAATGCAAAGATTTATATATGAAAAATGATCAGAAAAATTCAATCTATCCATCTGTAATGGTTTCATGCATGACAAAACAAGTTTACCTTGCTGTTTAAGCAGAATAAGGTAATGCACTATTAAGGCCATGTTCAATGAGCTAATATTTGAATCTTTGGTTCGCATGAGTTCATTCCTTTCTGTTATAGCTTGCATTAGGCCAAGACACATTCATATTGCCATGTCATAGCATGCATCATATTGTTGCATATCGTCATGTGTTGGTTGTGTTCCAATGTGTTCTTCGTGGTAGGTTCTGCCTCCGAGGATATTCACGAGTATCCAACTGAAGGGCAGTATCCCACTACCACTCCATCAGGCAAGCAACCATTGATCATTCCGATACAAACCCATGTTCTCGCTTCTGCTCTTGTTTACTTCATTAAGACAACGCGATTCAAACTGCTGTGTGCTACGGTAGTTGAACCCTTATCCTCTGCATGACCTGTCATTGCTACAGTAACTAGATGAAACCCACTAGCATGTCTAGGAGTTGATTGAGCCATGTATGTGATTCCTACCTTGCTATGCCTGCTATGCTTAGAGTTGTGTCAGGTCTGGTTCATCTGGGTGATGGGCCAGAGTGAAATGCTTATGCCGGTAATGTGAGGGATGTGTTGAACATGTTTTGGTAAAGGTATCGATGAGAGGCCATGTAGTAGTACATGGTGGGTTGTTTCATTGAGGCCGTCCCTAAGAACTGAGATCTGTATGTGTGATTTAAGATTCAGCTACTACCATGCATTGGGATCCTTAATTGACCCTCTCGGCTTCTTAACCACCCTAGTACTCTGTCCAGGAGTTGCAAATAGTTTCTGGTGTTTGTAGGTTATGTGTTGGCGGCCGTGCGTAGCGCTGACCCTAGGGGTGGGCTATGTTGCGGTAGATACACCGTGGCACGGTGTACCGAGTCACCCGTTTGGTGTCTCGGGATCCCTGTTCACATTGTTCGGGGCCGTATGTGGAAACCTCGACCGGACTCCCTGCGGATGGAACCTGGATAGGCGATAAACCTGGACTAGAGACTTAAGTGTTTAGGTAGGCTGTGGCCGACACCCTCGCTGGGCTTCCGCTTGAAGGTTGCCGAGTACATGTCGTGTAAACGGCGGTAAGTGGTGAAAGCGTGTATGAAGAAGTACACCCCTACAGGGTATAAAACTATTCGAATAGCCGCGTCCACGGTAAAGGACTACTTGGTTGCCTATACAGTTCATAGACAAGTTAATGGGTACTAATAAAAGACTCAAGATAAGTGTGAGTACCGAGGATGGCCCTCTCGTAGGATGACGAGGGAGGATCCCCAGTGGAGTATTGTGTTGGTGAGTAGTGGACTCGTGTGCGAAAACTATTTTTACTGGTGAACTTCCGTAGGATAGCTTAGCCAAGAGTCAAAGCTGGCTTGCTGCATTAACCACACCACCTTCTTGAGAATAAGCATGTATAGTAGGTTCTGATGTAAGACTTGTTGAGTACCTTTGTACTCATGTTTGCTTAATTGCTGTTTTCAGACAACGACACTGCCCCCTCCGATGGGTTCTACGTAGACCTTGACGTCGACGAGTGACTAGCCACCCAGGTGTTGATCCTGGCCATGGAGGGCCCTATGTAGATAGACAGGCTTCGAGAAGCTTTCTTTCTTTCTAGAGTCTGTACTCAGACTAGTTGCTTCCGCATGTGCTTGTATGTTTGTATGACTTGAGTGTCGGGTCATGTGACCCCTATCTGTATGAACATGTTATGTATGGCTCCCTGGAGCTTTTAAATAAAGTACTTGAGTTGTAGAGTTTTGTTGTGATGCCATGTTGTATGTACTCATATCCGGCATATTGTGTGTATGATTGAAATGCTTGGTATGAGTGGGATCCGACAATCTAGTTGCTTATCCTTGGCAGCCTTTCTTATGGGGAAATGTAGTCTTGTGTTCCTCGAGCCATAGTAGTCCGCTATAGCCCGGTTCACCGGAGTCCTGCTAGCCTAGCACTACTGTTCAGGACACTTGACTGGCCGGCATGTGTTTCACTTCGTTCCTATGTTTGTCCCTTCGGGGAAATGTCACGCTGTGACTTCCGGAGTCCTGCCTAGCCTGCTACAGCCCGGGTTCCCCGGAGTTCTGTTAGCCCAGTGCTACAGCCCGGAATCAATCGCTGATGCCCGACATGCTCGATGTGATTCATGTATGCCTGTCTCCATAGGTCTGTGCCGCTTTGGGTTCATGACTAGCCATGTCGGCCCGGGTTCTCTGTCATATGGATGCTAGCGACACTATCATATACGTGAGCCAAAAGGCGCAAACGGTCCTGGGCCATGGTAAGGCGACACCCGTGGGATACCGTGCGTGAGGCCGCAAAGTGATATGAGGTGTTACCGGCTAGATCGATGTGACTTGGAATCGGGGTCCTGACTCATTGTATTTGAAGCGAAAGCATGATACGTACATTCGACTTCAGAATCCACTCATTACGGTCACCATTTATGTTTAGTGGTTATTATACAGTCACGGGCTCACCGTACAACTCTGTATTTGCTCATGACATGACTAATTGACCAGTTAAACGCTCCACGTGGCACCTCTAGTGTTGCATCACATTATCTCACTACCATCGTGCCCAGCTGTCGACTTGTATCTACTCTACATCTACACTCTCATAAAATACATAAAATACACTCTTATAAAAAACAGAGTTGGTGATGATGGTGTGCCTCCCATCCTGCAATATAGGCCGTCCGATTTATATCTGATGGATAGGAAAGAAACTATGGCAATTTTGCAAAAAGGTACCCACACACCTCTCCACATTTGCAAATAAGGCCTTCCCTCGTTCATACTTTTCTCTCACAAGATAAACAAGTCATACAAATGCATCTTGATGTTACGTGCAACGCACGGGAATCTTGCTAGTAAGAATGAAAAGAAACGACAAAAAAATATTTGGACGGTGGTTCGAAGTCATGACCACAGGCACAGCGGACAAGGTGGCCTTGTATTGCTATGCTCAGGCGTCTGTTTTAACACACAGGAGCTGGTGTGGTGATTATACACACACGCACGCATGCACACGAACTGCATCCACACAACACTCACACAAACACATGCACCCACGCACGCACGCAAGACTCACACGTACACACGCAGCCACGCACGCACGCAACACTCACATGCACGCACGCAACACTCACACGCACACACGCATGCATGCATGCACAAACCAGTACACCACACGACCAACACACACTCTCACGCTCAAGTGCTCAACATACACATGCATGTGCACACATCAGGCCCTGACAGACACATACACAACCAGGTGATTCCCGCGCACGGGTTGGAGCCTTGTCGCGCCTGCGTAAATTTGTGTTTATCTGACCTTTTTCCTATGCGAACTGACAGGTGAGACCCACAAGGAACGTGGTCAATTTAACTAGTCAACATGGTGCCACGCAGACTATTTGGCCGGTCAACAGAGTGCAATCTGACGCTGAACTGTGAGCAAGTGATCGTATAATCACCGCAAAACGTATATAGGGACCGTAATCAGCTTATTTTGATGTTCGGTGACCGTATTTCGCTTTTCTCTCTATAGGCCCTCCAAAACTACATCTCTACATGTTCTCGCATGTTACATCTAACAACTATGAAATACAACACTACTACTACACTCTAACACAATAAATGATATGTGTTTTTAGTTTTACTAGATATCATATTGTTACTTATAATTATTTAGTTTGCATACATTAAAATTGCCTTTGAAATGTATGGCCAGTATCATCTACCGCGCGGGAAAAATCCTGCCCTTTCCTGTTTAATCGGGTTTGTATCGATGGATCGTGCGAAACAACAAAACTATAACACTATACAGTACAAGTGACAGTTCACTGGGTCGTCGTGTCGTCTACTCCACCGTCGTAAGAGTGGAGCACTCGCTTTCAGAAATCTTCTAGTCCCTTTCGCCGACATGTGGGACATCAAGCTACCGAGTCCACGTGCAATACCGGAATACAGTGCAGAGCAGCCGGGGTGAAGCACCCCAGTCATGGTGCCGGCGTAGTAATGAGCAATGAGGCGTCAAATCACAAAGCTGCACCTTTCCCGCAGTTAAGTTGGAGGGACGAAGCAACCATGATTTCACTCATTGCTGAATCCGCTTCTCCCTCATCTTCTTCAACTTAACCACGTGTTGCTTCTGCAGTTGTTCTGCCTCATGTGGGACGCGGATCGGCTTGGTAAAGCACTAACACGTGGGACCGCATGTTAGCAAACCGGCAGGACAACATCCTCCAAAAATAAGAAGCCTAATCCTAGACTTACAAAGGGCTACATAGCTGCTACGTATACTTTCATTCTAATCTATATATGCCCCCCTCATTTTCAGGTGGGGTGGGCCTAATCCTCTCCTTTAATCCAATAAAATAGTCTCACATCATATCAGTTCGTAACTTTACGTAAACCATTACATGGATGTAGCATTGCTCAAATAAGAAACCTCCCCCGCCATCCGCGCGGCAAAATCACCTCCTTTTTACTAATCTTGATTCTATAATTTTTTAGATCAATATAATTGAGATTTGTATAGATAGCACACAGGAGCAAAACCAAGTGGTACAGTTAAGGGCATCCACAATGTGTAGCCAAATGTGAAAATAGCTTTTGGCATCCTGGGAACCATTCTGGACGGTGTTGCCAAAGCCAAAAAGATGGAACTGAAGCTCCCTATTTGATTGATTGAAGGAATAGAAAAATGCAACGTCTCTCCTCTTTCTCCCATGCTTGGACGCATGTAGTACAGTATAGAGCACAAAGTCTATTCCCCTGTCCCTTCTATCACAAATCACAAAGCAGTGAGGCGTCAAATCACAAAAGCACGGACGAAGCAACCATCATTTCACTCTTCGCTGACTCCGCTTCTCCATCGTCTTCTTCGAGAAACCATCTCACCGCACTAGTACTCCTAGTAGTACTAGTAAAGGACTTCCTGGATGCAAATAAGACGGTTGTCTCGGCTTGTAGGCGGCACTTGCGAACGACTTACCGTGGTCTCCCTCAATGGTGTTCTCCGTCGAACGAACTTCGCCAAACCACCAAAAAAAAGATATCGTCGACGTCGCCGCAATGGGGAAGGAAGTCAAATATAGTTACTACCTCCATTTTTTTGTACACAAAGCTAGTATATCAAAATTACAATTTGCAAAGGGCCACTAACTCTAATCGAGGCAAAATCGATGGGGTTAGCAACCAAGGACATTAATATCCCCTGCATGCATGCGGAAGTGAGAAGGTTGGTTTGCATGGCGCTGTATTAATCAAGCGATGAGGAATGAGATGGTTAGCTCTTTGGTCTTTGGAGAAAAAATACGCATTAATTGACACATGAAACGAGGATTCGTATTGATTAAATCCCGCGAAGGAAAACCCGCCTTTCTTTTTTAACACTAGTACTCCTAGTACGTACGTACTTATCCTGTTTGGGTCTAGGCCTTGCATTGCCAAAATTCGCCACACATTTTTGCCAAGCTTGCCTAAAGTTTTAAAAATGAGAAGGAGGTACACTTGCGCACAGCTGTCGCGGTCGCACCGCACCCTCACACGGTCGCTCTTGCACGCCACGGTCGCACCGCACCCTCACATAGTCGCTCCTACACGCCGCAAACCCAACCAAGGGAACGCACCCTCACTGACACGTGTTGTCGCATGTGAACAAACCAAACTCAGCCATCCTATCGCTGACACATAATTTTCATTCATAGAGTATGTTTATCCAACCGCATGTTGGGAAGTATCTGTACGGCCCGTGCGGTGGTCTGTTGGGGAAGAAGAAGAGGTGAAGAAGAAGGAAAGTGTCAGGACCCCGACTCAATGCCACATAGATCTAGCATGTAACACTTCATATCACTTTGCGGCCTCACGCACGGTATTCCCACGGGTGTCGCCTTACCTTTACCCGGGAACGTTTGCGTCTTTTGGCACACGTATATGACAGTGTCGCTAGCATCCATATGATAAGGAGCCCGGGCTGACATGGCTAGTCGTAAACCCAAAGTGGCACAAACTTACAGGGACAGGCATCCATGACCCAGCATCGAACGTGTCGGTCATCAGCGAGTGAATCCAGGCTGTAGCACTGGGCTAGCAGGACTCCGGTGAACCGGGCTGTAGCGGGCTAACAGGACTCCGGTATTCATCGCGTGACATTTCCTCGAAGGGACAGACACATGAACGAAGAAGGACACATGCCGGCCAGCCTAAGTGTTCTGGAGCAGTAGCAAGCTACCATGGCTCGGTGGAAACACTAGGAGACATTTCCCGGTAAGAGAGGCTACTAAAGATAAACAACTAGATAGTCAGATCCCACACATACCAAGCATTTCAATAACATACACACAATATGCTCGATATGTGCAATACAACATGGCATCACAAAATGACTCTACGACTCAAGTAGTTTATTCAATAGGCTCCGAGGAGCGAGACATTACAAACATGGGTCTCATGACCCAACACTCAGAGCATACAAGTCAAAGCACAAGCGGAAGCTATCATGTCTGAGTACAGACATCTATAAATGAAAAAGGCTGAGAAGCCTGACTATCTATCAGATCCTGCCGAGGGCACAAGATCGTAGCTGAGGTATCAAGCTAAACGTCGAAGTCCACGCGAAACTACTAGTGAGACCGAAGTCTCTCTGCAAAAACATAAAATAGGCAAACGTGGGTACAAATGTACCCAGCAAGACTTACATCAGAACTATCTACATATGCATCATTATCAACAAAGGGGTGGTGGGGTTTAACTGCAGCAAGCCAGCTTTGACTCGGTGGCTATCCTAAACTACGACTGCAAGCGACTCTTTTGAGGTGGCGCACACGAGTCCACATATTCACCATATCAATACACTACTATGGATCCGCTCCCGTCTCCCTACGAGAACGCCATCCATAGCACTCACGCTTATCTTGCGTATTTTAGAGTATCCACTTTCACTTGTCTATGAACTGATATAAGCAACCCAGAAGTCCTTTTCCGCAGACACGGCTATTCGAATAGATGATGTTAACCCTGCAGGGGTGTACTTCTTCACACACGCTCTCGCCACTTACCGCCCTGTACACGTCATGTACCTCGGCAACCTTCAAGCGGAAGCCGGGCGAGGGAGTCGGCCACGACCTGACTAACCGAACAAGTCTCTAGTCCAGGTTTATCGCCTATTCGGGTTCCATCCGCAAGGAGATCCGGCCGGGGTGTCGCTTACGGCCCCAAACGATGTGTGCAGGGTTCCCAAGCCCACCAACCGGGTGCCACTTGGTACACCGGGCCACTGTGCCTAGTCTGTCCCAAGCCCACCTGTACCGGGTGCCACTTGGTAGACTACTAACACTGCCTACAAACACCAGAAACTAGTTGCAACTCCTGGACAGAGATCAAGTTGATTAATAAGTCGAGAGGGCTTGGAGCGCCCGGAGCCCAATGTGTGGTAGTAACTAATCATGGATCACAAACACAGAACTCAGTTCCTGAGGACGGCTGCAATGAGACAACCCACCATGTACTCCTACATGGCCTCTCACCGCTACCTTTACCAAATCGTGTTCACACACTTAGCTCACACACAGTAGGACATGTTCACACGCCTCTGATTCATTCCCGATGAATCAGACCTGACTCAACTCTAAGCAGTAGCAGGCATGACAAACAAGCATGAATGAGTAGGCACAACAGGGCTCAAACAACTCCTACTCATGCTAGTGGGTTTCATCTATTTACTGTGGCAATGACAGGTCATGCAGAGGATAAAGGGGTTCAGCTACCGCAGCAAGTAACAGATGAATCGGTGTTGTCCTAGTGCAGTAAAAGAGAGCAGGAGCGAGAGAGTAGGATTGTATCGGAATGAACAAGGGGGTTTTGCTTGCCTGGCACTTCTGAAGATAGCATTGAGTCTTCATCAGTGTCAACGATCGCATCATCGGTATCGCGTCTATCGAAAGGGAACAAATACCGGCAACACAGAAAGGAGCACAATCAATGCAATGCACAATATGATGCATGATCATGACATGGCAAATGAATGTGTTTTGGGCTAATGCAACTAGCAACAGATTAAATGAAGTTGGTTTGAATACAAGATTCAAATTCAAACTCCATATGTGATTATTCAAATGCCATTTAATTGATTTGTGCTAAACAGCAGCTATAAGTTGTTCTAACATGCATGAAAATGGTACAGATGGATTCCTTGAATTTTTCTGATAATTTTTCATATATAATTTATTTAATTTGGAGCTACGGTTGAATTTCTATGAATTTTAGAAGTTTTAGGCATTTTCTAGAATTAATAAATCATTTAAGAATTATTTAAATTCTAGAAACATTTACTGCGTCAGCAGTGCGTCACCGTGACGTCAGCAAGTCAACAGGGGTCGGCCAGGGTCAAACCTGACGTGTGGGGTCCACACGTCAGTGTCTCAGTCAACTAACCAGGTTAGTTAGCCCTAACTAACTTAGTTAGCCGGGCGGGGCCCGCATGTCAGTGGCCTATCTAATTAGCTAGGTTAATTAACGCTAACTAATCTAACCCTAATCAACCAGGCGCCTGGGCCCACACGTCAGGGGGTCAAACCCCGGGTCAAACCCGCCGGAGTTGACCCGCGGCTTGTCGCCGGCGACGCCAGCAACGGCGGAGGGCGTCGGAAACGCTCCTTCGGCGACCAAATCGGCGACTGAGGGGCTCTACGCGTAGCTGGGAGTCGCCCGCATCCATCTGTGCAAACGGCAGGGGCTGGGGTGGCTCGAGCTCACCGGAACGGGGCCCGCGGCGGCGACCGGAGTTCGGGCCAGCACGGGCACGGGGCTACGCTTGGCGAGCGAGCGAGCTGAGAGGCTGGGCGGGCTCCTTGGAGATCCACGAGCTCGAGGTCGTGCTCGGACGCGAGTTCGGTGACCTGCAACGACGGCGGCGACATCGCCGGCGGAGCCGAGCTCGCGGCTCCGGTGGAATCGAGGCTACAGGGCGCAATCAAAGGGGGAAAGAGGGAGGGGAGGCGTGGGAGCTCACAGCGGTGCCGTAGGGGTGGTTAGCCGGCTCGGGGACGCGACGATGGTGGTGAATTGACGATGAAGATCCTCGGCGGCCGGCGATGGAAACGGCGATGCCGGCGACGTTGTGGCGCGTCCGTAGTTCCATGGCTTGGTGGGGAGGTCGAAGATGTCGTGACGGAGCTCTCAAGCACGCTGGATGGGCGAGGGAGGGCTGGTGGCCATGGTTACGGCGACGAAGACGGCGAGCTCCGCTCGGTGGTGTGCGCGGGAGGGAAGCAGAGGAGGGAACGGGGTCCAGGGGAAGAGAGGGAGGGCTGGACGGCTCCGGGCGGCTGCGTGGCGTCTCCACGCATGGATAGGCTCGAAGGGGGAGGCCTCCAGCGTGAAGCAGGAGGTGGCCGGAGCTCTTCGGGCGCGCGCCACGCCTCGCCTCTGCCTACTGGCAGAGGAAGAAGAGGACAAGGGGGGAGGAGGTGGGCTGGGCCGGCCAGGTGGGGGAGCTGGGCCGGCTGGTGGGCTGCACGGGTGAGGCCAGGTAGGCTTTACTCTTTTTATTTTTATTTTTTGTTCTGTTCTTTTTTAATTCTGTTTTCTATTTTGCAGGTTTGTTTTGAATTTGGTTTTGAAACCAATTCAATTTATTTTGCTTCTGACAACATTTTTAGGAGCTAAAAAGAATTAAAACAATGCTCCACAAAAATATTTCAGAATTATTGGACCTATATTTATTTAACAGTAGATATAAGTCCAATTCAAATAGCTATGATTTAAATTCAAAGTCCCAAAAATAAATCCTTAAAAAATGTTCAATATTTTGGTTGGGACCAGAACCCTTACCAAAATTTATCAACATTTTAAGAAGAGCACTTTTGGAGCAATGAATGAGATTTCTAGGGTTTTTGCCCCTCTTTTATTTAGGGTTTTGAGGCTTCCAATATTCCTCAATTCAAGTTTCAAAAATATAGACATGATGCACACATGAAGCTGACCTAGAGCAATGCCTGAAGCTAGGGATGTGACAGAAAGAAGGGTTAGGGGACGTAGGATATTCATCCAACCGCCTGAAATGGTAGACTGACCCAAGTCAGGCGACTTGCATAACAAATATATGCTTTTACATAGCAAAAGATCCATAAAAACGACAACATAAAGAAAAACTATCAGTGCTTGCGGAAAGATGCGTCCTCGTCGTCTTTGGCTGCCGACACGAACCAGCCGCCGCTGCCGACATGTGTCTCCGCACCGTGGTTGGCCTCGGCCTCCAGCTACTCGTTCAAGCGGAGCGTGTGGGCGCTCTGCACGGAGGAGAGCATGGTCCGGTTCAAGTCGAGGACGTCCGGTTCCGCCTGCAGGAGGGCCTCGATGGCAACGGCATCCGTGCGCTCTGCGTCGAGTCAAGCCTCCACCGCCCGGTTCATGTCCAAGATGTCTGGTTCCGCCTGCAGGAGGGTGTCGATGAGAGCGGCATCCACGCGCTCTGCATCGAGTCGAGCCTCTATCGCCCGGTTCAAGTCCAGGACGTCCGGTTCCGCCTGCAAGAGGGCCTCGATGGCAGCGGCATCCGCGCGCTCCGCCTCAAGTTGAGTCTCCGCCGCCCGGTTCAGATCCACGATATCCGGTTCCGCCTACAGGAGAGCCTCGATGGCAGCGGCATGCGCGCGCTCCGCGTCGAGTTGAGCCTCTGCCTCCCGGTCCTCCTTTAGTATCGCCATGTTGAACCGCTGGTCTGCCTGCACCATGGGGGACTCGGACGCCGGCACGAAGTCGACGTCCATCGTCTCATACCCATCGGGGCCCTTCTGTGCCGCAACCTCCGCCATGAACATTGGATCGGCTTCCTCCTCCTCGTAGCTTGGCTCCAGAGAACTCGGGGATTGGCCCGCCGCAAAGCGAGTTTGGGAACGGAGGTCAGTGGCGCCGACAGCCGTCGCGATTTTTGCGCGGCGCTCCGGCGTGAGCATCTTATAGTAAGTGATCTTGCGGCGCACCATGGCTTTCCGGTGAACTAGGGGACGCTTGATGTGGGCTAGGGGATTGAAAGGTGGGGGAATGGGCTGGAGATTTGGTGTGGTTTTAGGGCAGTGGCTGGCGTAGGCCGAGCAGTGAAAGTGCATTATATCGACTAGAGGGGGGGTGAATAGGCGATTTTTATGAAAGTCTTCAAAACGTGGAGGTTATGAAGACAAACGATAGAAATAAACCGATTACCCTGCAGCGGAACTTAGACTACACTAGGCAAGCCATAGTCAAGTATTCAATAGAGTGAAAGCACAATGACTAATAGCAGCAATGTAGTAAGGATCAGGTAGGAAGATATTATGAAGCCAAACAGAACACGCAGTCACTCAGTGAAGATAAAAGATAGTGCAATCATACAATGACTTCACAAGGAGTAACAGTACGTAAAGAGAAGGGAAGGATCAAACTAGTGACTCATTGAAGACAATGATGTGTTGGACCAGTTCCAGTTGCTGTGACAACTGTACGTCTGGTTAGGGCGGCTAGGTATTTAAACCTGAGGACACACAGTCCCGAACACCCAGTCCTGAACACGCAGCTCAGGACACCCAGTCCTCACCGTATTCCCCTTGAGCTAAGGTCACACAGACCTCGCCCAATCACTCTGGTAAGTCTTCAAGGTAGACTCCCAAACCTTCACAGACTTTGTTCACTGGCACTCCACAATGTCTCTTGGATGCTCACACGCGACGCCTAACCGGCTGGAGGATTCACAGTCCTCAAGTGTAATAAGTCTTCAGATCAGACAGACAAGAAGACTTAAGTGATGCCTAATTCTCTTTGGCTCTGGGTGGTTAGGGCTTTATCCTCGCAAGGAATTCTCTCTCAAGGGCTTCGAGGTGGGTTGCTCTCAAACGACAAAAGCCGTACACTAACTCTGAGCAGCCAACCGTTTTTGGTTGTAGGGGGTGGGCTATTTATAGCCACTAGGCAACCCGACCTGATTTGTCCGAAATGACCCTGGGTCACTAAGGAACTGACACGTGTTCCAACGGTCAGATTTCAAACTCACACGGCAACTTTACTTGGGCTACAAGCAAAGCTGACTTGTCCGACTCTGGACAAGATTCGCTCTCATAGTCTTCACTCGAAGACATAGGTTTTGGTTAAGCATCACTTCAGTCATTCTGACTGGTTCTCTTGGACCCCACTTAACAGTACGGTGGTTCCTATGACTCAACAAACAAGAAGAAAAAGAACTACGAAAGATCTAAGTCTTTGAGCTCCATAGGCTTCATGCGATGTCTTCTCTTGTCATAGTCTTCAATGTGAATATCTTCATATACCACCTTTGACATCAATGTCTTCATACATTTTTAGGGGTCATCTCTGGTAGGAAAACCGAATCAATGAGGGACTTCTACCTGTGTTATCCTGCAATTCTCACAAACACATTAGTCCCTCAACTAGGTTTGTCGTCAATACTCCAAAACCAACTAGGGGTGGCACTAGATGCACTTACAATCTCCCCCTTTTTGGTGATTGATGACAAACTAGTTGAAGTTTTCAACGGGGAATATAATATGTGAAATTGTAAAGGATAAGGAATTGTCTTCATAAGTTGCAAGGGCTCCCCCTGAAGATGTGCATATAAGTAGTTTGCTTTTGGAATGCAAATGCACATGGCAGGTTGTGCTTGTGGAGATCCTCTTGAACTTATGATGACAATCCACTATGCGTGTGAAGGTATGTGAAGATAATGACATGCATAATGGAAAATGGACGTCTGCAAAATGATCTAAGTGCGGAATTTATCGTCGCACATGCGGAATTTATCATCACATCACAAAATGGCAAATAGGTAGCAGACGACCATCGAGTTTAAGTGTTACAACTCAAAGAACCAAATGTATCAAAACGAGAGTTGTAAACACGAGGCAAAATATGAAGCACCCGCCCATATGGACCCGCTTGAAGACTATTAAACTCATATGCTTCTCCCCCTTTTGTCAGTAAGGACCAAAAAGGTTTGAAGACATAGAGCCTCTACTCGTTCCCATGAAGAGTAGGTGAAGCAGCAGGGTCGTTGGTGGTGTTCGGCGGTGCAGAAGAGCTTGGAGCAATGTCGAAGCATGCCGAAGGAGGCGGCGGCGAAGTAGCATCGTCTTCATCCTCGATCACTCTGGCATTTACAGTTGCAGCAGAGGAAGAGAACTCAGAGTCTTCAAGAGATTGAGTTCGTCGCAGCACTGCCCTTCGAGGAGGTGTGGAGTCAAACTTGAAGCGCTCAGAGAAGCCATCCTCTTGAAGATCATCTTCAGAACACATCAGCGTTAGCCCTTTCCATGTGCGGCGAGAGGTTTCATGGGCAACAAAAGCATTCTTGGTGGCAAGATTGCGAATGCGATTAACATCCACCAAGAAGCTTTGCATTTGATGCTTCAGCCAGTCATGATGCCTATCCTATTTCTGATGAAGAGCCACAAGAAGCTCTCGGTCATTGAGAACACGAGTGCGCTTCTTGGGTCATGGGGCAGTTGTACTGTCAGTGGCTTCAGCGAGAGCAGGATGCGGTGCACGTGTAGTGGCAGCCAAAGGATACACACGAGTGACTGCTTCAACTCCTTCAATGTTCTGAGAAAAACTTTGATGCTCTGCATTCTGAAGGCTTAGAGGTTCCTTGGCAGGCTCAGGATAGATGGCTTCAATAGACATATCCACATCAGGCAGAAAAATCCGATGATTGTGAGCAGATGGTTGATATGAGATAGCAGAGTGAAGTTTGATCAGCCGCATTACACATGGGGCTTAGAACTTCAAGCCAAACAGATCAGAGCATGATGCAGCAAGTTGGCGAATGAAGAAGGCCTATGCATTGAAGCATTTTCCATGAAGAATATAGAAGACCAAAGTCTTCATTGCACCTTCCAGCTGGCACGTGGAGAGTGCCCTTTGATGGGCCAGAGAGTTCGCCTTATGATGTGATAAATAGTCCTTGGCAGATACTCTAGGTCTTCAGAGAAGAACTCTTTGGGATATGCAGCATCTTGGGGCAATGGCTTCATCATACTGAGCATCTGACTCATGTTAGGTTCAGTCTTCTGAAAGATGCTCTCCACAGCTTCACTGTGAAGTTGACAGCCAGATTTGTAGAGGTCGCCGGGAGTGGGTAGACCAGTGAGCTCAATGATGTCAAAGGCTTTGGCTTCGTGATGAATGTTTCCTGTCATCCACTCCAGGACCCAAGTCTTCAGATCTCTGTTATACCCGCGGATGTGAAGTGTGGCATAGAATTGGAGCACCAACTCTTCATTCCAATGCTCTTGGTCAGTGACGAACGGCAGCAATCCAACCTCTTTGAAGCAATCCAGAGCTTCTTCCAGACAGGGCAGACCAGCTATTGCTTCAATGTCAAGACGCTTGTGTGGGAAGATGCGACCTTGATTGTAAAGAATGCAGGAGTAATAGCTTCGCTGCGGATAGCTCCAGAACAGATCAGATGATATTCTTTCCCTTGAGTAGGCGTTCCTGGAGCTATTGAAGAATGTGTTGTCTGCTCTGAAGCCATTGATATTGAAGGATCCAGGTGCTGATGCAGGAATTGGGAAACTGGGCAATCTTGGGATTGGCTTATGTACCTGAGGCTTGTGCTCAACATGATAGTCGAACTGAGGACCGGCAGCAGGCACGGGAACAGAAGCAGTGGGATCAGTGGCTTCGCTGACTTCTGGTGCTTTTGTTGGTGAGGGCTCCACATTAGCTTCAGCCATGACAACGTTAGTGGCTTCATTGGTGTTGGTGGTGGCAGCCTCAAGATTTTCAACCTCCACTTGACGAGCTGGAGGGTCGGTCACAACCACGTTCTCCTCGAGAAACGCTTCTTGGTGGGACAGGGGAGTAGCAGCTTGTGGGACTTCTTCTTCATCGGCTGATGCAGTCGAAATGTCTTCAGCAGCTTCAGCTTCAGACGCAGAGACTCGAGGCCTTGGTCCTTTGCGAAGCCTGCACAACGCAGGTGACGCCTGTGTAGTTGGAATTGGCTGGGCCTCAAAGTCTTCTTCCTCTTGTGGGCGATCAGCCCATGAAGCATCCTGAGCAATTGGCGTCAGAGGACGACCAATGCTGATGAGTTCGCTGTGCTCGGGCTAAGGAAGGACTGCACCATCTTCTACATGGTCATGGTAACCAATGTCGTCAGCAGCGATGGGATCAGCTGCTGGAAAGTCTTCAGCTTCATGAGCCTCTGTGAAAGCAGGCTCATGGATTGTCAGTTGGCGTTCAGCGTCAGGACGAACCATGGAAATGGGTTCAACAATACAGGGCTCTGTGTGAGCAGCCCGTTCCTTCTTGGTCTTCCTCTTCTTCTTGGAGGGGGCCATAGGAGAGGCTGCAGGATGTTTCCTTTTTCTGGCTTCAGCCTCAGCAGTCCTCGTCTTCTTTAGTTCTGAAGCGGTTGACCTGGCCTTTGGCTTCGGGCCAGTCATGCTAGTTGGGAAGACAATGGGATCTGCTTCCTGCCTTGGTGCGTCGGGTTCAGCCGTAGCGGGCTTCTTCTTCTTCTTTGCAGCCATCCTGGGGTCGATGCCAGGATGCCCAAGGGCCTTGCGCTTCTCAGCCTCATTGTAGGCTTGCACACATCTATCAGCCAGAACCTTCATGCGCTCACGAGAACCCTGAGCTTCTGCATGTTTCTTGAGAAAGGCTTCCTTGAGCTCGTGCAGCATAATCTTGAAGTTCTTCACCTCTTGCACGCTGAGCTTGGCCATATGCTTCTTGAACTGAGATTTCTCAAAGTCAATCTTCTGCTTCAGTTCAACAATGCGCTGGGCGATAGCTAGCTCTGAAGCAATGGCGCCATGGAAGGCGACACTAAGGCCAATGGGTAGTTGCAGATCTTCGAAGCTGATGTTTGGTGTGTCAAACCACTCATCAATGAAGTTGTGGATGATTGTTACATCAAAGAGAGGCAGATCATTGAAGATTTCTGCTTCTTCTTTGCTCTTGATGAGTTTCTCAAGAGTGTCATCTGCAAGATCTTCATCACTTGACAGATAAATGGCATCATTCCGTAGAATGGCAGCAGCTGTTAGCTCTTGGCCGGTGTGTGACAGAGGCATCTTGACCTTCTGGGGCTTGGAGATGCGTGACAAATCTTCAAACTGCACACTGTCTTCAGGAGGTGCAGTTGCCAGTGGCTTCGCCCGTGAGATTTTAGGAGCAGAGGCAGGCTTTGAAGCTTTAGGCTGCTTCTTTGGCTTCGGCGCTGCAGGCGCTTCATCTGATTCAGCGTCATCTGCAGGCTCATTCACGGCTGTACCTTGAACCAAGATATGGGTGATGAGACCTTCAAGGTTGTAGAAAGGACCGACGACATTGGGTTCTGCATCACGTGTGCCGTCAGCCCTTGGAGAAGAAGGACCAGGGTTGAAGTCTAGTCCCAATGTCTTCTTGTTCTGCTTTGCTGAGTTCTGGGCAAACTGGAAGTTGCACTTGAACAGAATGTCGTCACGACACCATAGCAGTGACAATGGGTCAGCATCTGCAGGCTGTGGTCCATGGACCATGCAGGGATAGAAGCCTTGTTCAATGGCTTCATCTCTGGTCCTGGGTTGAAGATTTTTGTAGAGGATGTCTCCCCATGGTCGCTTGATGGCATTCTTTTCAGCATATTCCTTTGTCACAAATCTGTACTTGAACCACTGTTCTGCCCAATAGCGTCGAATCCATTGGATTCGTGTCTTGCGCTGATTGTAATCCTCTTCAGGATCTGTCTTGTACAGCTCCGAGAGGTCATCGGGCAGATCTCTTGATGTTTCTCCACGATGCTTTCTGCCACCCTTCCTTGTTGATTTCTCTGAAGCCATGAACTTTAATCTGAAAGGCTTCAATACGTTCAGAGGCTTCAAAGGTTTTCGCTTGCTGGACAAACAGGAACTGGCTTCGGGAGAATTTATGTCATGCTGTAAGAATTCTGCAAATGAATGCAGACTATGAGAACCAAGGGATTCTCCCACGGACATGTACCAGTGATAGCATTAAGGTGCGAGGCAAGGGGAAGAGGTCATATGCATTCTCAGAAGATTTTGAAGATAAATCAGTTTAGAAGACATTGACCTCATTGTGCGAAGACATTCACTCATAGATAAGGAGTTGGTTCCAGATTTGTACAAATCCACAGATCAGTACAAGTGAGGAATCTAACTACTTTGTGAAGCATAAGTGAATATACTAGGCATGTTATGAGATGCAGTATGAAAGAGATCCAACTTGTGTGAATAGATATTGCTTGTGGTAGGAAGTGATAAAGCTATAGGATCAAAGAGGCCGTAAAAAGGAGGTGTTATTTACCACACGAAGAACTGTTAGATGGAGTGGAAGAGGAGGCCGAGCAGTTCGATCGTCCGTGCCCTAACTTGGCGACGGAGGACACCTACGACAACGGCGGAGAAGGCGATGTCCGCGGTCGGCGTGAAGACGGCGTCGGAGAGGTTGCGGCAGTGAAGCGCTTCATCGCCGGCGTCGTCAAGGGCTAGCGGTGGCGCTAGGGTTCGTGCGAGAGTGGAAGTAGAGATAATGACTGCTGTGAGGTGTGTATTTATAGGTACAGGGGCGGCACTGCGTTATTACATAGGTGCCCCTGGCGATTCGCATCTGAGGAACACGTGGCCATCATGCAGCATATTGGGGTTTGTTCCACATCCCACGCACGCCTGGATTGTCGGGTGGTCGTTCCCACTTCTCCGGGTTTCAGGTGGAGGAATGAGCATTGAAAACGGACTTAATGGCTGTCTCTGTATCTTCTACTGACAAGGACGCAGAGAAGACATTCGACAGTTTCAATAGAATGCATATGATTTGGAGAGATAGAGTTTGAGATAGAAAGCATAGAGAGGTTAGGGTCCGATCACATTCACTTATTTCAAAAGATTCAACAAGAAGACATAGCTATAAGTGAATGTTGTAGAGGAC
>NC_041390.1:315105300-315116628 GCF_002162155.2 Triticum dicoccoides | reverse complement strand
TGAAGATAATCATGAAGATATGTTGAGATTGAAGCCAATACCAAATGTGAAGATATAGCAAATGTAACGCCATGAGTGAAACACTTCAAACAGAACATTTGGTGGTGGCATTACCCACCGTATAGGAAGTATTAGACCCAGACATGGCGCACAATTATCATGGCGCTCCGAAGTCAAATACCACATTAATGTATTCACACTTAGAATGTATGTCTTCATTGCTTGAAGATATACTTTACTTCGTGTGTTGCACATCTAAGTCATCAATATGCATAAGTGTTAGGATGTGTGCCTGATCACAGGACATTTGAGGATTCCAGGATATTTAACTCACACCGTAACTTGCATAATCTCTTCTCATCCAAGGGCTTGGTGAAGATATCTGCCAATTGCTCTTCAGTGTTGACGTGTATGATATCAATATCTTCCTTCACAACATGATCTCTGAGAAAGTGATGACGAATTTCAATGTGCTTTGTCTTCGAGTGCTGAACTGGGTTGTTGGCAATCTTGATGGCGCTTTCGTTGTCGCAGTAGAGTGGCACTTGCTTCAGATGAATGCCATAGTCCTTGAGTGTTTGCTTCATCCACAGAAGCTGAGCGCAGCAAGATCCAGCAGCAATGTATTCAGATTCAGCAGTGGAGACAGATACACAGTTCTGCTTCTTTGAAGACCAACATACAAGTGATCGTCCCAGAAAATGACATGTGCCTGATGTAGACTTGCGATCCACCTTGTCACCAGCATAATAAGCATCCGAGAATCCAACCGGATCAAACTCTGAGCCCTTTGGATACCATAATCCTAGAGTTGGGGTGTGAGCCAAATATCAAAGAATTCGCTTCACAGCTAAGTGTTGCGGCTCCTTTGGTGTCGCTTGAAATCGAGCACACATGCAAACACTAAGCATAATATCTGGCCTAAATGCACATAGATAAAACAAAGAACCAATCATGGAGCAGTATACCTTTTGGTCGAACTCTTTACCATTGTCGTCAGGACCCAGATGATGCTTGGCTGGCATTGACGTCGTGAAGCCTTTGCAGTCTTGCATACCGAACTTCTTCAGGCAATCTTTGAGATACTTCTCTTGAGATATGAAGATGCTGTTGCGTTGCTGTCGTATTTGGAGACCGAGGAGGAACTTCAGCTCTCCCATCATGGACATCTGATATTGCTCTTGCATCATATATCCAAACTCTTCACTATACTTCTGATTGGTGCAGCCGAAGATAATGTCATCCGCATATATTTGGCACACAAACAGTTCACCATCATATGTCTTCGTGAAGAGAGTGGGGTCTAGGGAACCAGGTATGAAGCCTTTGCTCTTCAGGATGTATTTGAGTGTGTCATACCAGGCCCGAGGGGCTTGTTTGAGGCCATACAGTGCCTTGTTGAGCTTGTATACCATGTCAGGATGTTTTGGATCTTCAAAGCCAGGCGGTTGTGCAACATACACTTCTTCTTCAATCTTGCCATTGAGAAAGGCGCTCTTCACATCCATTTGATATAGAAGTATGTTGTGATGATTGGCATAGGCCAGCAGTATGTGTATGGCTTCAAGTCTAGCCACAGGAGCAAATGTTTCATCGAAGTCAATGCCTTCCACTTGAGTATATCCTTGAGCAACAAGACGAGCTTTGTTTCTGACAACTTGACCATGCTCATCTTGCTTGTTGCGGTATATCCATTTGGTGCCTATTATGTTGTGCTTCCGAGGATCAGGACGCTTAACCAGTTCCCATACATTATTTAGCTCAAACTGTTGAAGCTCTTTTGCATAGCTTGAATCCATTCAGGTTCCATGAAGGCTTCTTCAACTTTCTTGGGTTCTGTTATTGAGATGAATGCGAAGTGCCCACAGAAATTTGCCAACTGAGTTTCCCTTGAATGAGTGAGCGGACCGGGTGCATTGATGCTGTCAATTATTCTCCCAATCGGCACTTCATTGGCAACACGAGGATGTACAGGACGAAGGTTTTGCTCTTGCTGATCATTGTCATTGTTAGTGGGATTGTCTTCAGGCTGAGCATTGTCTTCAGGTTGATCAGGTGCGGAGATGATAAGTTCCTCTTTAGGTTGAGCTTCAGAGGGTATGATTTCTCCGGTTCCCATAAGCTTGATTCATTCGCTGGATGGAACTTCATCTAGCATATTCGGGAGGTGCTCTCTTTGTGAACCGTTAGTCTCATCAAACCGCACATCCACTGTTTCAACCACTTTATAATGAAAGAGATTGAAGACTCTGTAGGAGTGCGAATCCTTTCCATATCCAAGCATAAAACTCTCATGTGCTTTTGGTGCAAATTTTGAAGTGTGATGTGGATCCTTGATCAAGCACCTGGCACCAAATACTCTGAAGTAACTGACATTTGGCTTCTTGCCAGTAAGGAGCTCATAAGATGTCTTGTTCAGAAGCTTCTGAAGATAAACACGATTGATTGTATGGCATGCAGTATCAATGGCTTCAGGCCAGAATTTTCTTGGAGTCTTGTATTCATCAAGCATCGTTCGGGCCATCTCAATGAGTTCTGTTCTTGCGTTCGACGACGCCATTCTGCTGTGGCGTGTACGGGACTGAGAATTCATGTGTGATGCCCAAAGTATCAAGATATGTATCAAGGCCAGTGTTCTTGAATTCATTGCCATTGTCACTTCTGATGTGCTTTATCTTGGCGCCATAGTTGTTCATTGCTCGATTGGCGAAGCGTCTGAAGACATCCTGCACTTCAGTCTTGTAGAGGATTATGTGCAGCCAAGTATATCTAGAATAATCATCAACAATGACAAAGCCATAGATAAAAGCAGTAGTAGTAAGAGTTGAGTAATGAGTGGGACCGAAAAGATCCATGTGGAGCAGTTCGAAGGGTTGAGTAGTTGTCATGATTGTCTTCGAGGGATGTTTGGCCCTCGTCATCTTTCCTGCTTCACAGGCACCGCATAAGTGATCTTTCTTGAACTTGACGCCCTCGATGCCTATGACATGCTTCTTCTTTGCAAGGGTGTGGAGGTTCCTCATGCCAGCATGCCCTAGCCTCCGATGCCAGAGCCAGCATTCTGAAGCCTTTGCTAGAAGACATACGGCAAGCTTTGGTCCTGCCGAAAAATCTACCACGTACAAATCATCTTTCCGATACCCTTCAAACACTAGAGACTTGTCAGATTCCATTAGTACAAGGCAGCGATATTTTCCAAATATTACAATCATGTTCAAATCGCAAAGCATTGAGACAGACATTAAGTTAAAGCCAAGGGACTCAATAAGCATGACTTTATCCATGTGTTGATCCTTTGAGATTGCAACTCTACCTAGACCCAGTACCTTACTTTTACCAGTGTCAGCAAATGTGATGTGACTCTTGTCAGATGGACGTAAGGTTGAGTCCATAAGAAGGCTTCTTTCGCCAGTCATGTGATTGCTACACCCACTATCAATAATCCATTCTGAAGACGCTGGTGTCGTACCCTACAGTGCAGTTAGGGGGATAGGCTTCACGAAGAGAATTGTGAGGCAAAAACATTTGACGAACCAGTGGGTTATGAAAGCTTAGATCCACATTAGGACTAATAGGGAGAGTAGCAAGCGATTTAGGAACGAAGTACATAGTAAGACCATTCGGGCATTTGATCTTGCGCCCTACAAGATGTTTAAGGTCCGCAGCAATAGCGTCAGACGATTTTGGTTTTCTGCTGGAGACCTTTCCCTGCAAAAGAGAGTTAAGCTTTCTTAGCCACCCACATCTTCAAGGGTGGCTTAGAAGCAATAAGTCTAAGTGCAGCGTCTGAGAACTTTGGCTTTGGACCCCTAGCAAAAAGTCTTGCAGGTGGACAGTAGTACTCATAAGAATAAGCAGAATAGTTCTTGGTCTTATGAACATGGCGGTTTGATGAACCGCGCTCATATTCTTAGGCTTGAGTATGGTTTCCCTGCAAAACATTTGCGTTAGTGCGACTCAGGTGAGTCCTCTGTCTGTATGACGCCTTTGGTCCGTATGAAGCCTATGGTCTGAGGTTTGTCTTCTTCATGTGTGGTGTCATGATGACATTCATAGGAAGATTCTCCAGACACTTTTTCGGAACCCAGATCTTCTTCATAGGCGGTCCATTCCTGCAGTTAGTACCAATGTACCTGGCAAACACTTCACCATTCTGATTCTTAATCAGTTTATAGTTTGCATCAAAGGATTCATCAATGACAATGGAGTTTGCACAAGAGAAGCCAGATAGATTGGATAGATCCGCTGAAGATTCCTTTGGAGCAACCCATGTGGTTTTGGGGTACTACTCAGGTTTCCAGTAAGAGCCATCAGCATTCATTTTCCTTATGAACCCAACACCCTCTTTCCTCGGGTTTCGGTTCAAGATCTGCTTTTTGAGGACATCACATAGTGTCTGATGCCCTTTAAGACTTTTGTACATCCCTGTTTCAAGCAATGTCTTCAACCTAGAATTCTCATCAGCAATAGCAGTGGAATCCTCAGTAGAGGGGTTAGTTCCCACATCAACAGTTGAAGATATTGCAACAGTAGCAGCAGTAGAACATTCAGCAACAGTAGTAGCATTATCACGCTCAATGCATTTAAGACATGGTGGTTCAAATCCTTCCTGAGCGGAACTGATATGTTTGGCATGAAGTGACTCATTTTCCTTTTGAAGATCTTCATGAGCCGCTCTCAATTTCTCAAGATCTTGCTTCCTTTGAAGATAATCATAGGAAAGCTTTTCATGAGTTGTTGAGAGCGTTTCATGATGACTTTCAAGTTCCTCATACTTAACGTGAAGATTTTTTATGTCTTCAATTAAGGACTCAGATCGAGTCATTTCAGCGCCTAACAGATCATCGCTTTTGTCTAACAGTTTTTGAATATGTTCCATGGCTTTCGGTTGTTCAGTTGCAATTTTAGCAAGTGTTTTGTAGCTGGGTTTCGAACCACAATCAGAGTCATCATCACTAGATGTTTGATAGTGAGTAGTGCGTGTGTTTACCTTGGCACCGCGTGCCATGAAGCAGTAGGTAGGAGCGGAGTAGTCCTTGTCATTTTCATCGGTGTCGGTGATGAGGTCATTGTCTTTAGTGTTGAAGATGGACTTGGCAACGTATGCTGTAGCCAGACTTGCGATGCCAGAATCGGACTCCTCCTCAGACTCCACCTCCGCCTCCTCAGAAGCGGACTCCTCCTCTGAATCCATTTCCTTGCCAACAAACGCACGTGCCTTGCCAGATGAGCTCTTCTTGTGTGATGAAGACTTTGAAGAAGACTTGGAATAAGACTTTGAGTATTTCTTCTTCTTCTTGTCGTTAGAGTCATATTCCTTGCTCTTCTTCTTCTTTTTGTTCTCATTGTCCCACTGCGGACACTCAGAGATGAAGTCGCCAGGTTTCTTGCACTTGTGACATGTTTTCTTCTTGTAGTCATGAGCAGAAGCTTCAGCATTCCTTGAGCTTGATCGGGAAGACTTTCTGAGGCCTTTCTTCTTGGTGAATTTTTGGAACTTATTCACAAGCATAGCAAGTTCCCTTCCAATGTCTTCAGGATCATCAAAACTGCTGTCAAATTCTTCTTCAGATGAGGAGACAGTTTTTGCCTTCAAGGCATGAGTTCGCCCATAGTTTGGACCGTAGATATCTCTTTTCTCAGAAAGCTGAAACTCATGTGTGTTGAGCCTCTCAAGTATGTCAGACGGATCGAGTGTCTTGAAATCAGGACGTTCTTGAATCATCAGGGCTAGGGTGTCAAACGAACTGTCAAGTGATCTCAGTAGTGTCTTGACGACTTCATGCTTGGTGATCTCAGTAGCGCCAAGGGCTTGAAGCTCATTCGTGATGTCAGTGAGTCGATCAAATGTGAGCTAGACATTTTCATTGTCATTTCTCTTGAAGCGGTTGAAGAGGTTGCGAAGGACACTGATTCTCTGATCTCTCTGGGTTGAGACGCCTTCGTTGACCTTGGAGAGCCAGTCCCAGACTAGCTTAGATGTTTCCAAAGCACTCACGCGGCCATACTGTCCTTTGGTCAGATGACCACAGATGATATTCTTGGCAGTAGAGTCCAGTTGAACGAACTTCTTGACGTCAGCAGCAGTGACACCTTCTCCAGCCTTGGGAACGCCGTTCTTGACGACATACCATAGGTCGACGTCAATGGCTTCAAGATGCATGCACATCTTATTCTTCTAGTAGGGATATTCAGTTCCATCAAAGACGGGGCACGCAGCAGAGACTTTGATTATCCCTGCAGTTGACATAGCTAAAACTCCAGGTGGTTAAACCGAATCACACAGAACAAGGGAGTACCTAGCTCTGATACCAATTGAAAGTGCGTTATATCGACTAGAGGGGGGTGGATAGCCGATTTTTATGAAAGTCTTCAAAACGTGGAGGTTATGAAGACAAACGATAGAAATAAACTGATTACCCTGCAGCGGAAGGTAGACTACACTAGGCAAGCCATAGTCAAGTATTCAATAGAGTGAAAGCACAATGACTAATAGCAGCAATGTAGTAAGGATCAGGTAGGAAGATATTATGAAGCCAAACAGAACACGCAGTCACTCAGTGAAGATGAAAGATAGTGCAATCATACAATGACTTCACAAGGAGTAACAGTACATAAAGAGAGGGGAAGGATGAAACCAGTGACTCATTGAAGACAATGATTTGTTGGACCAGTTCCAGTTGTTGTGACAACTGTACGTCTGTTTAGGGCGGCTAGGTATTTAAACCTGAGGACACACAGTCCCGGACACCCAGTCCTGAACACGCAGCTCAGGACACCCAGTCCTCACCGTATTCCCCTTGAGCTAAGGTCACACAGACCTCGCCCAATCACTCTGGTAAGTCTTCAAGGTAGACTCCCAAACCATCACAGACTTCGTTCACCGGCACTCCACAATGTCTCTTGGATGCTCAGAACGCGACGCCTAACCGGCTGGAGGATTCACAGTCCTCAAGTGTAATAAGTCTTCAGATCACACAGACAAGAAGACTGAAGTGATGCCTAATTCTCTTTGGCTCTGGGTGGTTAGGGCTTTATCCTCGCAAGGAATTCTCTCTCAAGGGCTTCGAGGTGGGTTGCTCTCAAACGACAAAAGCCGTACACTAACTCTGAGCAGCCAACCGTTTTTGGTTGTAGGGGGTGGGCTATTTATAGCCACTAGGCAACCCGACCTGATTTGTCCGAAATGACCCTGGGTCACTAAGGAACTGACACGTGTTCCAACGGTCAGATTTCAAACTCACACGGCAACTTTACTTGGGCTACAAGCAAAGCTGACTTGTCCGACTCTGGACAAGATTCACTCTCATAGTCTTCACTTGAAGACATAGGTTTTGGTTAAGCATCACTTCAGTCATTCTGACTGGTTCTCTTGGACCCCACTTAACAGTACGGTGGTTCCTATGACTCAGCAAACAAGAAGAAAAAGAACTACGAAAGATCTAAGTCTTCGAGTTCCATAGGCTTCATGCGATGTCTTCTCTTGTCATAGTCTTTAATGTGAATATCTTCATATACCACCTTTGACATCAATGTCTTCATACATTTTTAGGGGTCATCTCTAGTAGGAAAACCGAATCAATGAGGGACTTCTACCTGTGTTATCCTGCAATTCTCACAAACACATTAGTCCCTCAACTAGGTTTGTCGTCAATACTCCAAAACCAACTAGGGGTGGCACTAGATGCACTTACAAGCAGCGAAGGTTCTGATGTGAATAGTGGTTCCGGTGACGACCGGTCAATCGGTTTTGACTGTACATCACTCTTGTCGCGTTCGCGTTGCAGCCCGGCACGCTGGACCCTCCATGTCGCTCACCGAATGGAACGTGCTTCGTCTTGTGTTTTGCTCGCTTGTGGGACCACAGTTGAGAGCAAACCGACGTCCCTCCCCCTCCCCCGCCCGCGTCGTTTATTATACCACCACTCCCTCCGTTTTATGCGGAGTAAATAAAAACAGAGGGAGTATACTACGGATGAGGATCCCCTGACGTGGCCGAACCCATTGAGTAACTGACATGCGGGGCCTAGCAAGCATGGGGTTTGCCAGTAAGTGACCGAAAGGGAGGGTAAGGCAGGGATACCTACGTCAGAGGATCCGCTTCCACTATACTACTTTGACCAAATGTTAGAGTAATAATATATGACATGCAACTTACACAAATGTTAGAGTAATAATATATGACATGCAACTTACACAATGCATACAGGGTCTAATGCATTTTTCGAGGCTAACTTTGACCAAATGTTAGAGTACTAATATATGACCTGCAACTTACACAAAGCATACGGTCAAATTCGTATGTGAAAGGAGTTTCGAATGATATTATTTTTACATTATACATCTCATGTACTATTAATCTTGTCAATAGTCAAATTGGAAACCATCTCGAGTACAAATCTAGGAGTACGTACGAATCTAACAATATTGATTGGGCGTTGTTGAATGTTGATACCTTTTTTTATCAAAGTAGAGATACTTTGACTACACATAAAACTTATATGTAAACTAGAAAGGATAGGAGGGAGTATATTGTACGTTCAAAAATGAAACGAACATTGACTACCCTTTATATATCATTTGCGGATGCTATGATCATCGGTTCAAAATTTTGAATCCGCCTTAGGTATCACATGCCCCCACTCGTTCCATCTTAATTTCATCTCGGGGTCCGGAGATCTATTGAAAGAGGACAAGGGTGGGTACATGCGAATGATACTCGACGGAATGTTCAAATGAGGCATGCGGGAGGGTGGACTCGACTGAAGGGCGACATGATCGATGGAGAAGAGGGTTGGAGAGGAATGAGAAATAAGCAAACGCCACATGATTATACTTGAACGACTCAAATAAACAATAAGTTGTCTCGCTTGGCCTACATAGTGAAAGGCCTAATGTGCAACGCGGAGCACTGACGCTCGAATATGGCTGGGAAAACAGGGAAACCGACATGTGGGACACACCCGTCGGGACAACGTAGCGCAGACTAGTCCAATGGAGGAGCTGGACCACGACCTCCTCGCCAGTGACAACTGTTCATGTGGGTCGTTGGGGCCAACAACGGGGCGCAGCTCCAGCACCGCCTCTAGACATGGCGACCGCGGTGAGCGACACTCTCATATCGTAGCTAGACACGGTCGGTTTCAGTGTACCGAGGGTGGCATTAGTGCTGTGGCCCGACCAATGGTATGTTTGGTTTGTGCCCAAGGTTGACCCATCAAAGCATTGGGTAGCCAAAATTTTGGTTGAGGTATTGGTTGCCCATGATTTGGCCGACATTGGCAAGAAAAATGAACTAGAGTTGGCTAGAGTTCTTTGGCATGCCAAAGAAATGGCAACCATCCAAACAAAGACCAATCTTTGGGTCATGACCAAAATTTTGGTTGAGCTATTGGTTGCCCATGATTTGGCCGACATTGGCAAGAAAAATGAACTAGAGTTGGCTAGAGTTCATTGGTATGCCAAAAAAATGGCAACCATCCAAACAAAGACCAAGCTTTGGGTCATGACCAAAATTTTGGTAAGGTGCACTTTGGCCACAATCCAAACACACCCCAACACCCGGCTCGTAGAGGATGCATGGGGCGCCGCGACATGTCCGCGGAGTGGTGTAGCGCGACCAACTGCATCCTCTGGACGTGAGACATGCCAGGTCATCTTGCTTTTTCAATGACATGCGGGGATGGCCTGTGAGCAAAGGGCATCTCCAACGTTGCCACGACCGCAGCTGACTACCCTGGCACACCAAAACCCTCGTCCCTCGCGCCGTCGCGCGGTGCGTTGCCAGCCGGCGCCAGCTGCCCGCATTCATGTCGTACGTTCGTATGTCGTCGTTAAGAGGCTCAGTGCCCGAGGAACCAACTCCGGCGACTTAATGACGCACCCGGACGCTTGGCCTCACCAGAATGCGCTACATAAAGCGGCAACGCCCAGCTAACCTCCACACCATAGCACATCGTCCTCCTACCTGGCACCACACCCGCCATGACCGCAAGTGCGAACGCTCTGCGGGAGAGCTTGTCTTCGGGGATGAAGCTCGAGGTCGCCGTCCTCGCTCAAGTCGCCTCTCGCGACGCAATAGCGGCGTAGCTGGACGCGGACGCGACCGCACAAGCGGTGGCCACGCTGGCGGCCGACGACGGGAGCACCATCAGCCACGCGTCCTACTTGCCGCCGTCCAACGTTCAGCACCACCAAGGTCGGGGACTCCTCCGAGGATGAGTAGGGAATGGGAGGCGGCAGGGCATGGTGTGCCAACTAGCCGGCCCGTATCCCGTGTTCTACTCTTCCTCGCCGGAGACGGCACCTTCACTTCACGGGTCTTGAACCCCGCCCCCATACGTAGAGATCGCAGATGGAGGACATTGGTCGCCGCCGTAGAATAGGTTTAGGGTCGGGTTTCTTTTATTTCCTGTCCTATAAAAGTTTGAAATGTAATGAAAATCTGTCGTGTTTGCATTAATCTCGGCCGGTGTATATGAACTTTCACAATAATATACATATTGTAGGAGTACTAGCAAGATGCCCGTGCGTTGCACGGAAGATCAAGATCTTGTGGGAGAAAAGGATGAACGAGGGAAAGCCTTATCTGCTAATGTGGAGAGGAGTGCGGGTAAATTGTCATAGTTTCCTTCCTATCCATTAGATATAGATCGGACGACCTATATTGCAGGATGACAGGCACACCATCATCACCAACTCTGCTTTTTATTGAACCGAGACGAATCTAACATGCGAAGTAAAATAAACACATAGGGTCTATACATACACAAATTATCTTAGGCACTCCAATAGTACATCCACTACACATTCACGCATTTCACATCTTTCTACATCTACGGGAACCTATGAAAGGGTTAACGTAAATTGCCTATCTCTCTCCTCCCCTGATTTTCATGGTGGTGGGCCCCTCCCTCCCCCAATCTACAATCAACAGCTCACACGTTTCACATTATGTTAATTACGTAACTGGGATTACGTAGGTGTAGCATTACTCGTCCTAAAAAAACCAACTAAGCCAACCTCCCAGCATATCGCGCGGAAAAAGACCCGGCCGTGCCATTTTAGTTGGGATTACCAGATTACTAGTAGTAGTATTGATGGATCGCACGAAGCAACAATTTTTTTTGAGGGGGCGAAGCACCTAGTTTAAAAGGAAAAAAGGCGGTACACTCACAGCACTCCTGTCGCGGTCGCATTGCACCCCACACACGTTCGGTCCTGCACACGACTCACGCAAACGGAACGCGCTTCAGCTTGCCTCTTCACTAACACATGGGACTGCACTTGGAGAAACCGACCATGCGCCAAACTCCCCCCGCCCACCGC
>NC_041390.1:315084947-315104859 GCF_002162155.2 Triticum dicoccoides | reverse complement strand
GATCCAACCGCCCTTCGGACAACTAGCCAATAATATTCCCCAAACCCCTCTCCCCCATGTCCCCCTCCACTCCATTCGCTCTGCCAAAGCCGCCCTCCCCGCTGCGCCGATACACCGGTGTCGCTGTTCAGCGATCCTCTCACTCCCACAGTACGCTCTCGTAGACTACCATCCTCTAGCCGCGCCGCCACCTCTGGCTACGTTCTTGTGGAGGCGCACGGCAGTCAGCGCCACCACCGCTGGCGACGTTCGTGTGGAGACGCACGGTGGTCAATTTCTCCCACGGTACGCGCATTCTAGACTGAGGCCCCATTCATGTCAGTGTAGCGCTGAATGTTAGCTGATAGACGCTGTTAACTCACTGTTTGCCGAAGTAGTTCACTGTCAATATGCTCTGCTTAAGAAGCTTCCTTGCCCTGTTCTGCACTCAATCTGCTTAGCTGAGATGGCATGCAAGGCCGATTAGTTGCTAAAATATCCTGCCATATATTTATTGTGAGATAGATTGCCATGGTCTACTAGCCAATCTGTTAGGTGAAATAGCTCTACACCGTTTTATACTCGATCTTTGTTGCTGCGATGGCCTTGGATAGTTCTATGGTTGTGTGCTCGGCCTCATTGACTGCTGAAACAACCTCCATAATTTGGCACTCAAATCTGTTTGCTGAATTAGCTTTACATATATTTCGTTACTTAGATCTGCTCGTCCAAATATCTTGCCATAGCTTTAGACATCGACCTATGTATTTTTTTCTGGACTTCATAAAAAAGCATATATGTTTTTCCTATAATATCTAGTAGAAGAACTAATTTGTATGTCTAACAGATGGACAGGACTTGGATAACTTCTGCTTGAAGATTCTCCGCTGCATATGTCGAGGGGGTTGAAAACTTCATGAACTTTATCAGAGCTGAGTACGGTGGTCCGAAATCAGATGTGCTCTGCCCGTGCAGCAGTTGTATGAATTCAGTTACAAGACCCCAGTCAACTGTGCAAAATTATCTACACTTGTATGGGATGTCGGTCACATATACTAGGTGGGTTCATCATGGTGAAGCTGTGAACGTCAATGTTATTGACTATGTGGAAGCAGCAGATCACCATCTTGATCTTCCTGATGCTCAGGTGGAAGAGGAGGAGGAGGTGGTGGTGGCGGAGCTAGTGAGTTTGACCAACATTGAAACAATGCCACGAAATGCTCGTGCATTCCGTGAACTTTCACCTGCAGAAGAAAAACGGTGGGCCCGCATGTTGGAACAATGCAACGTTGTTGTCACCCCAGGAAATAAGCTGTTAGTATTCTCAGCTATGGTCACCTTTCTTCAGGTGAAGACATCTAAGCGGATGACCAACAAATCATTCGATGTGATGTTGGCTGCTTTCCGCAAATCTTTCCCAGATGCGTCTGAGCTGCCACACACCTACAGTAAAATGAAGAATTCCCTTCGTGCAGTTGGAATTGGATATGATATGATCCATCTTCGTAAGAATAAGTGTGTTCTGTTCTGGAAGGATTATGCCAACTTAAGTGAATGCCCGAAATGCAAATCATCAAGATGGAAAGATGGCGATGCTGTGAAGAGGATTCCTCATAATGTTCTGAGACATTTTCCAATTACACCAAGATTACAGAGGTTGTTTCATGATGCTGAAACAAGAGAGGATGTACTCTGGCATTCTAGGAACTAGGAGTACAGGTATCAGAATGAAATGAGCCATCCATCTCATGGTAGTGAGTGGAAAAGCTTGAATGATAAACACAAAGAGTTTGCTGCTGACCCGAGAAACATTAGACTTGGCTTAGCCTCAGATGGAATTAACCCATTTGGCCACCAGAGCGCCACATATAGCATGTGGCCAGTGCTTGTTATCCCTTACAACATGCCTCCAAATGTCTGCACCAAAGAATCAAACTACATGATGGCCTTGCTCATCCCAGGTCCAAAAAGTCCTGGAAAGGATTTTGATTTGTTCATGGAGCCTCTTGTGGAGGAACTTCAATAGCTATGGAAGGGTGTTCTCACTCAAGACCTATATAGCAGCCCACCAGCTGATTTCTTTCTGCGTACTGTTATAATTTGGTGCATCCATGATTATCCGGCTTTGGGCACTATGTCAGGGCGAACGACACATGGTTACAATGCATGTGTTCGCTGTGACAGGAATCCGCTGTCATACGCAATACTTAGCAAGATCTGTTACATTGGACACCGCCGTTTCCTTGCCAAGGACAAGCCGCATCCTAGAAAATACCAAAGACATGTGTTCAATGCAAAGCATGAAAACAGTGATGCGCCAAAGAGGCCCACCGCTGATGATTTGCAAGTGGAATTAGAGAAGGTCAGGCATATTACACCAGGAAACCATCCTGGTAATGGTAGCGGGAAACGGAAGTGTGGCAGGGTAGAAGAGAGATTATTGTTTACCCACAGGTCCACTTTGTGGGACTTGGAGTATTGGAAAGATTTGGATGTGCGGCATAATCTTGATGTGATGCACATCGAGAAAAATATATGTGACAACATTATCGGCACACTTCTTAATATTGAAGGCAAGACGAAAGATACCTTAAAATCTAGGATTGATTTGACACACCTGGGTATCAGAAAGGATTTGCAGGTGCAAGATGAAGGTTAACCATGGGATATGGCACCAGCTGTGTACGTCTTGGACAAGGTAAAAAGAAAAGAATTATGCGAGGTCCTGTCACGTGTGAGATTCCCACATGGATTTGCTTCCAACCCTGAAAGGAGAGTCAGTGCAGATGGAAACAAGGTACAAGGGTTGAAAACTCATGACTGCCATGTCCTACTTCAAAGGGTTTTACCTGTTATCCTTAGAGGATTGGGCCGCCCTGACTTATACAAAGAATTTGTAGAGTTGGGACAATTCTTCAGGGAACTCTGTAGTAGGAATATTAGGATAGATGCTTTGGAGCGTCTTAGAGACAAGATACCAACTATCCTATGCGACCTTGAGAAGATATACCCTCCAGCCTTCTTTGATGTGATGGTGCATTTGGCTGTTCATCTACATGATGAGGCACTACTTAGAGGTCCAGTACATTATGGCTGGATGTACCCTATTGAAAGGCGGCTAGGCACTTTCAAGGGCTATGTTAGGAACAAAGCTAGACCCGAGGGTTCCATTGCAGAGGCCTACATTGCTACAGAAGCGTTGACATTCTGCTCAAAATACATTGAAACAGCTGATCAACTTAGTAAAGAGGTGGGTGAAGACAATCCCGGGCTCAATGTTTTCCATTATTCTGTTCGAGTTACAGGGAAGATTCGAAAAGAGGACAAACCTGATTTGGACAAAATGGTTTGGTATGTGTTGAATAACTGTCCTGAGATACTACCTTATATCAAGTAAGTGCAGTACTGCAACTTATACATCATAATCTACTAAACTTGCAGCACATTCTTATATATTTAGATGTTTGACGCGATCACTATGTTGTGCAGCTTCTACAAAGAGGAGTTACTGCCGCAAAATCCAAGAAACATTGACAAAATGGTTATGGCAGGATTTGCGAAATGGTTTAAGAACCATGTAAGATTTTGAAGTGCACTGTCAGTCTTTTTAATATATTGAGTACATAAGATGATCAGCTTGTCTATTGTCTAACTATAGGTTAAGAAGATGCGGGAAGATGGGCAGGCAGTTGATGATGCCCTTTACTCACTAGCAATGGGTCCTGATACTCGGGTAAGACATTATGAATCTTGTGTTGTTGGAGATGTGCGCTACAACACCCTTGCAAGAGATGAAGGAAGGAAGACACAAAATAGTGCCATCATGAGCACGGATACGTATGACAAAGAGACAACTGAAATGTATGCTAACATAACAGACATTGTTCAGTTGCAGTATATCTCCAGTTTTGAGGATCATTGGTGTGTGGTTTTGTTGTGTTGTCGTTGGTATAACCTATTTTCCAGGATCGCAAAACCCAGAGCTGATGATTATTTAAAATCCATCAATGTCAAGGCGGCGTACCAGACCAACGAGCCTTTTTTTTGGCAAATCAAGCAACACAGATATTTTTATTGGAAGACACATTTGCATGTAGCGATGACTGGAGAGTATTGCAAAGGTTTGAGCAGAGGAATTAGTTTAATGAAGTTTCACAACAAGATGATGCTTACACTGTTCCTGATGTACCAGATAACACAGATGTTCCTAATATCTTTGAGAACCATCACGTCAATGACGTCGGTGAAAACATTGTCTGTCGTGCTGTGGACATACAAGAGTTGATCAAGAAGAAGCCAACATTCGAGGACGTTGAGGACGAAGAGGAAGATGACACCATGGGGAATTATGATTCAGACTGATACACATGGCGAAGATGTTGACGCTGCTGCTGCGGATGATGATTACATTGCCTTTGTCGTATTTTCCTGTCAGAGGACGTTTTTTATCTACTATGTGAAATTGTGTTTGCTATGACAACTAAAACCTGATGAACATGTTGTTTAGTATTTTGCTGTGAGAACATCACTTGTTATGTATGCTGATTTGTTTTTGGTGATTGTATGACAACTAAAACATGATGACATTGTTGTTTAGTTGTACTCGTATTTGGCTGTGAAACTTGAATTTGATGACATAGTTTGCTGTTGGACTGCAATTTGCTCGACGTCTTTGAATGAGAACAAAGCTGACCCGACAGGGCCTCTGCTATTTATTTATTTATATGAGAAAAAGGGGATACCCCCTGATTTCCGTTAATAGAAATCATTAGATGTTCACAACACTACGCCCAGCCTACTACACAGGTTTCATTCATTACTAGTTTCAGCAAAGTGCTCATGTCGTAGCCACTGAATACATCACAAGTGCTACATACACTGCAAATAAAGAGACAATCATCCTACAGAGCACATCGATTTTGGCCGTTATCTTCATAAGCTCTTTCATCTCCTCATTGTTGTCAAGGCCGTTCAGCAACTGTTGCTTGGCCATGATCAGAGGAACTGCATCTTTAACCTTCTGCTCTGAATCTTCCTCTTCTGTCGTTCCTTCAGTTACTTGTCCAACACCCCAACCTGCTGGTATTGGGATTCCTTGGCTAACCAAATAATCAGCGTAGTTGCATTCCCCCACATCAGCAACTTCCCAGAAATACAAATCACACGAATCTTCCCTTTTATGCACGAATCAAATTGGAAGATCATCAACCAAACTATTAAAAAAAATCAGCAACTGAAAGAAGCAGAACAACACTTAAACATATTATTACCCCATGATTCGGGCATTTGTAAAAGACTCGGCCAGGGTTGCGGATTGTGGTTGAGACGCGACGGATGACTCTGCGTGATTTCCAGCAGTGGCACCACACCAACGGCAGCGGGTTGCGATGAGCAATCGGCTGGGGTGCGCGTGCCGGCGGGGGTGTGATGACACCCACAAGAGATGGTACGGGTGGCGACTTGGCGCATATCTGGTTGTGGCCTGCTGAAGAGCAGGTGGACGAGCAGCCAGCGGGCATGGTTGCTGCGGCCAGAGCTTCTGATGCTAGGCAGAGTAAGTAGAGAAGAGGAGAAGCGAACATTGGATATGTCAGTTTCATTACTTGTAGAGTAGCATAGCACCATATATAGTCATAGTCTAGGTTTGGATTCGAACCAGCTACAGGAACACGTCTTTCTTTTTTCTAAAACTCGGCAACGTCTCTTTACTGGTACACTAGCTTGTTCTATACGCCTTCCCAAGTCTTTGATTTTCTTTCTATATATAAAAAAGTATGCTACTTGGTGTACGCTTAGTCAACAAACGATTGTGCCAACCTTGACCGTTGGATTGGCATTCAACGTTTGTCGTCTTTCTTCAGTCTCTTCTTGCTCGATCCGCCAAAGCTAAACCAGCGCCGGCGGGACCGCCTGCTCCCGCCTCCCACGGCTGGTTGTGATCTTCCCCAACTCCTGTTCGTTCCCGTCTGAGGCCTCACCATCGTCCTCCGCCTTGGTTCGCTCGCCGCGGCGCCGCCCTCCGGTGTTGTCAACATGGTCAACAACCGAGAGGAATAAGGGGATGACTGTACATGGTGAGGATGACAGTAGGGACCCATCAGCGCACGCAGTAATTTTCTTTTTTCGGGACAGAGAAGGGTATCAACTGGGTTGTGCGGGACCCGTGGCCCGTCTAGCCTAGGCTTTTATTTCATATGTTTAGCACATGACCAGCCCAGTTTGTTTTTTTCCTTTCTGAAAATGGCTAGCCAGCTATTTTGTTTTTTGGAGAATAACCAACGTAGGCCTACTTGCTTTTCTACGCCCTGCTGGGCCGAAAATCTTTCAAAACGAGGAGGGATGCATTTTGCCCAGAAAATGGGCTATAAGTAATAAGAAATGGGCTATAAGTAATAATAAATGGGTTGTAAAATGAAAAAATACAGCAAAGAGGCAATTCGTTCCAAAATATTGTTTTCTTTCAGATTTTGATATTTTAAATTTCATTGTTTTTGTGCGGTTAAAATTTCATTGAATTTAAATTAAGGTATATTTAGATTTAAAATTAATTTAAATCTGGCTAGAAATTTTGGGATGTATGCTGTTTGGGACAGATTTGGAGGCTGACTTGTGGGTCCACTAGGTTGACGTGTACTTTGGCTTTGTCAACTTAGTCCACAAACGATTCTAGCAGCAGTGACCGTTGGATGTTAATCCAACGGCCGTGCTGCTTCTTCAATATCTGATCTTCTTGCTCCAGCCGCCCAAACCAGCTCCGGTGGGACTGCCTGCTCCCGCCTCCCATGGCCGGCTGTGCTGCCGCACAGGCCGCACCGCCCCACCCTACTTCATTGCTGGCCAGGCCATTCCTCTACTCACCCACACCTCCTGTTATTTTCCAGCGATGGCAGCCGGACCAGTAAACCCTTGTACTCCCCACCGTGTCGGCAACCATTGCCGAGTCTTCCCCGGCTCCGTGTCGTTCCCTTCCTAGGCCTCGCGGTCGTCCACCGCCATGGTACTCTCAGCGTGGCCTGGTCAACATGGTCAACGAACGACATCCATCGACCGTGGACTGTACGCGCAAAATAATGATTCCTCCACCTCACAGCTGGGACCCACCGGAAGGGCCTCTGTATTTCGCGAAAAAAACGTTCCCCCGCTGACATGTCGGAGCCACCAGCTATATCTTCGCACGCAAGGAAGTGCCTCCTTATTACGCACAAAAAAATGAATACCCCCTGGTAGCTGGGACCCACCATTGTGGGAGGCTGACTTGTGGGCCTACTAAGTTGACGGGGACGGAGGGCTTTGTCAACTTAGTCAATATGAACGATTCTAGCTCGAGTGACCGTATGATGTCCATCCAACGGCCGTAGTGCTTCTTCAACCTCTGGTCTTCTTGCTCCAGTCGCCCAAAGCAGCGCCGGTCGTGCCGCATGCTCCTGCCTCCCATGGCCGGCTGTGCTACCACGGAGGCCTCATCGCCCCCTACTATTCCCACTGCTGGCCAGGCCCTGCGGCGACGGCAGCCTCACACCGCAGCCGAACCAGTGAACCCTCGTACTCCTCTTCGTGTGGGCTTCCACTATCGCGTCTTCCCTGGCTCCGTGTCGTCCCTTCCTAGACCTTACCGTCGTCCACCGTTGTGGTGCTCTCCGCGCGGCATGGTCAACGTGGTCAAGGAACGACTTCCATCGGAAGAGGACTGTACGTGGAGAGGCTGACAACTAGGTCCACGGCCATAGCCTAGTTTTTTTGTGATTTGCCAAGTAGGTCGCTTTGTCAGGCCTGTTGGGCTGCAAATCTTTCAATACAAGGAGAGCTTTCATTCGACTGGCCGAGAAAATGGCCCATTAGTAATGAGAAATGGGTTGTACATTTTTATAACACATCAAACCGGCAATTAGTTTCAAATATCTTGTTTTCATTTCGACATTTTAAATTACATTAATTTTTATGCGTGGAGAATTTGTTGGATTTTATATTGATATACATTTATTTTTAAAATCAGTTCGAATGTGAGTTGAAATTTCGGGATTAAAAACAGTTCGGACCGCACCGAAATATGCAAAATTTCGTATAATTTTTTAACCATGGCCACAATATGGGCTGTAATGCTAACAAAAAGAATATGGGCTCCAAAAAAACCTTAAGAATTAGCAAATGAGCTGTAAATTATTAGAAATAATGGCATATGGGCTGTATGCTGTTTTCCACAGATTTGAGGCTTTCCTAAAAAAAGGTTGATGCACAAGCAGTGACTGTTGGATGTCCATCGAACGGGCGTCGTGCTTCTTCAATCTCTGCTCTTCCTGCTCCATCCACTCAAACAAGCGCCAGCGGGACTTCCTGCTCCCTCCTCCCCGCAGCAGGCTGTGCGGCCGCGCAGGCCTCACTGCCCCACCGTACTCCCATCGTTGGCCTAGCCATCCCTCTACTCACCCACACCTACTGTTATTCTCTAGTGACGGCAGACGAACCAGTAAACCCTCGTACAGTCGTACTCCCCTCCGCGTGGGAAACAACTGCCAAGTCTTCCCTGCCTCTATGTCGTTCCCTTCCTAGGCCTCGCCGTCGTCCACCGCCCTGGTGCTGTCGGCGCGGCCTGGTCAATGTGGTCAACGACCGACATGCATCTGAAGTGGACTGTACGTGGAGAGGCCGACAGCTGGGTCCATGGACGCACGCAAGGAAATGCCTCCTTATTACGCGCAAAATAATGATTCCTCCACCTAACATCAGGGACCCACCGAAAGGACCTCTGTATTTCGCGAAAAAAATGTTACCGCCGCTGACAGCTCGGACCCACCAGCTATATCTTCGCACGCAAGGAAGTGCCTCCTTATTACGCACAAAAAAATAAATACTCCCCCTGTTAGCTGGGACCCAATATAGTGGCAGGCTGACTTCTGGGCCGACTAAGTTGAAAGGGATGGAGGGCTTTGTCAACTTAGTCAATATGCACGATTCTAGCTCCAGTGAACGTAGGATGTCCATCCAACGGTCGTAGTGCTTCTTCAACCTCTGGTCTTCTTGCTCCAGCCGCCCAAACCAGCGCCGGTCGTGCCTCGTGCTCCTGCCTCCCGTGGCCAGATGCGATGTGGCGGAGGCCTCACCGCCCCCTACTACTCCCACTGCTGGCCAAGCCATCCCTCTACTCACCCACACCCCCTGTTATTCTGCGGCGACAGCAGCCTCACACCGCAGCGAACCAGTGAACCCTCGTACTCCTCTATGCGTGGGCATCCACTGCCGCGTCTTCGTCGGCTCCGAGTCATCCCCTTCCTAGGCCTCGCCGTCGTCCGCCGCCCTGGTGCTCTCGGCGCGGCGTGGTCGACGTGGTCAAGGAATGGCTTCCATCGGACGTGGACTGTACATGGAGAGGCTGACAGCTGGGTCCATGGCCGTAGCAAGGAAGTGCCTCCTTATTACATGCAAAATAATTATTCCTCCACCTGACAGCGGGGACAAACCGGACGAGCTACCATATTTCACAAAAAAAATGTTTGCCCATGACTGCTGGGACCCACCAGCTACATCTTCGCACGCAAGGAAGTGCGTCCGGGCAAAAAAAATGATTCGCCCCCTGACTGCTGGGACCCACCAGCTACATCTTCACAGGCAAGGAAGTGCCTGACAGTCGGGACCCACCTGGTCGAAGCGTATGTAGCGTTGTCATTCTGTTCACGAACGTGTACGTACATATATACTGGTGGATGTAGAGGCGCGTACGTGTCAGAGTAGAGGCACGCACGTAGCATGTACATGTACGTACAGCGGCCAGGGTGCAAGAAAGAAAATACGACCATGTATGTGTACATACGGGTGGGGTCTCGAACGCCTACTCGCGCATAGGTACGACCAGGGCTCGTGTACATGGCTGGGTCAGAATGGAGAAACAACGTCGTCGTCGTGTTCATGGGGAGGCAACGGAATGCGTCGTGTTCATTGGGAGGCAACGGAATGCATCGTGTTCATTGGGAGGTAACGGAACACATGGGAGCCAACCGGCTGGGTCAGAACGGAATGCATGGTCATGTTTGTCGGTGTCAAAACCGGCGGATCTCGGGTAGGGGTTCCCGAACTGTGCGTCTAGGATCGATGGTAACAGGAGGCAGGGGTCACGATGTTTTACCCAGGTTCGGGCCCTCTTGATGGAGGTAAAACCCTACGTCCTGCTTGGTTAATATTGAGGATATGGGTAGTACAAGAGTTGATCTACCACGAGATCGTAGAGGCTAAACCCTAGAAGCTAGCCTATGGTATGATTGTATGTATCTCATCTATCGACTAGCCTGGCCTCGGTTTATATAATGCACCAGAGGCCTAGGATAACAAGAGTCCTAGCCGAATACGCCGGTGGGGAGGAGTCCTTGTCTTGATCGCCAAGTCTTGTGGAATCTTCCTTGTATGAGCTATCCGAACTGGCCCATGAGTATACGGCCATGGGGGTCCTCGGCCCAATCTAACAGAACGGGAGATGACGTGGTGAGTACCCCCTAGTCCAGGACACTGTTAGTAGCCCCCTGAACCGGTCTTCAAGTTAGGGACGCTCCTCGATTCTTCTGAATTGTTCTTCATCTTCGGTCGTCGTCTTGAAAACTGGTTCAACAAATCTTCTCATCTTCGATCTTGAGGATCGCCGAAATGCATTCGACGAGTTTACACGTCGGGTATCCGAGGAGCCCCTTTAAGTTTCCGGCCTTTATCAATGCCTTGTTATTTTTATGCCACACCTCGGGTTTGAAGTTGTTCCCGGGCGGCAGCGTACTCTTGCGTCCGAGCTCCAACGCCGGACTGCATTCGAGGTATCTTTTGTAGCCATGCACCAACACCGGACTGCTTCCGAGCTCTAACGCCGGAATGTATCCGAGCTCCAATGCCGGACTACGTATCCAAGCTCCAACGCCGGACTGCATCTGAGCTCCAACGCCGGACTGTATCCGAGGTGTCACAAATCACCTTGGTCCAAAGAAGTTTGAAGGACTTTAGCCGAGCTTAATGCCGGAAATGCCCTCTATGGAGCCAGCCACTAGCGCCCGAGCTTTATGTCGGACTGCTTCCAAGGTGGTGCACCACCTCGAATGTGGGCTGATTTTTGTCAATATTCTTGATTGGTGCAATTTATTCTCTGCCGAGATATATAGCCAGTAGCCTCAAGGTGGGTATCAGTCTAAAACCGGAGATGCACATGAAGGACGACATAAGGCCGCTGATCCCGGTAGCCGCTGAGACTCAGGTTGATTTGCAAAATCAGTCTGAGGATCAAGTCCTAGCTCAGCAGAATACTTCGGGACACAAAAAGCGGCGTGCTCAGTCCTCGAGACTCGGGTTGGGTGCGGCCGACCAACCTGAGGATCAAAATCTCCTCGGAAATTGTATTAAACTTAAAATTTTCAGCATTGGACAGGCAATGTAGTAGCCCTCGAGACACTGGTCGGGTGGCAACACCAGATCAGGGGATCGATGTGCCCCTTTAATATTTGTAAATAATAAGCCCGAAGCCCAGTAGCCCCCGAGCCTTAATGCGGGAACGGGTGGCCGAATTAAGGATCGATATCCATAGTAAAATCACAAATTGTGTGTAATGACTCTATGTATCCAAGTACTTTACGTCATTAATGCTCGGATCCGCATTGTTCAAAACTTTGTTGACCGACCATCGGCTTCCACCTCCTCGGCCAGTAGCCGAGGAATGTTTGTCCTACTTTATAAAGCCTTTATGAGGGCAAAGATTTACGACAAACAAGGCAAACTTGCCATACGGTTTTATAAACAAAGGTACGCAGAGCGATATGTTATATTACTGTTTAAAAGAAGAAATGTCTTCCAAAGAAAATAGTCCCGCTATGGGTTCCTTTCTTTGGGTTGTCATGCTAAGCATGATCATGAAACCCCAGCTCGAATGTAAGAGAAAAATATCGAGGATTTAGTTTGGGAGGCCAGTTAATAGCCCCCGGTAGTGTTCGGCGACAGTCGAGGTCAAGCCGTAAACACTTAGGCCATTGTTATGAATGGCCCGTCATTTAACACCGTCATCGGATCGCTGACCAATTTACGCTTATTGTGACAGCCAGTTTTCGACTTTCTCCACTGAGGTGCTTTAACCATGTGAGCTGGAAGCACAATCGCAGTGGTTCTCCCTTTGCACACCCAGCCGAACAAAGCGGAACGTAGGAGGCAAGCGCAGGAGTCGGGCAACCCAACTATTGACCGAAGACACAATTCGAAACCGATGCATATATAGCAATATCCGAGAATGTTTTTGAAGAATCTCTAAAGGTGTCCGGCATTGCACTGCGAGACTTGTGCTGAAAACACACAAATAGTTTGAAAGTGCCACAAGCTTGGAAAACCAAAAAACGTTAGTAAAAACTTGACGTCCGAACAAGATCAAGTTTTCGGTGCCAATCCGAAAATTGGCCTTAGAAAAAAGTGCTTATGTCGTGTTTTAACATGACACATCCTATCTCAAGACATCAAGCGGGTCAGCCTACGGCTTCAACCTCCTATCCCGAAGGCAAAGTACTTCTCGTTAGGCCAGCTTAGCAAACTAAACTCTAGCGGCTTTGAGAGAGAAATTAGGCTCCCCGGCTAGTGACCACACACTCGTGTCGAAAAAAGGAGTGATAAATAATAATAATAATAATAATAATAATAATAATAATAATAATAATAATAATAATAATAATAATAATAATAATAATAAAACTTTGCAACGACTAAGAAGAAGAACACTTATTATAAAACGGCTCAAATAAACTTAAGAGCCCCCAAGTGACTTGAGTAAAAGAATGATTGCATGTACCGAAGTACTTATATCATATCTATGTTCAACCGAACTTTAAACGCGTCTTAACCGACCGTCGGCTTCTCCCTCTTCGGTCAAGGAGAGAAAAGTGTTATGTACTCCATCTGTCGAGAATATCGATGGTGTTTCCAATAACCAGGCAATCAGGCCATAAGGCTGTAATAGACAAAGCGCGCTCAGGGAACTTATGCTATATTACTGCAAAGTGTAAGAAGCATCTTCAAAGAAAATAGTACCCCCATCGATACCTTTCTTCGGTGCTCATTGTTATTATGAGACTTGTGCAAAATATTTTTTGTACTCATGAGTTCCGTTGTGTGCCGACCATCATTGAAAACAATAAGAGCACTAGCTTTCGGCATCACCCAGTCTGAGGTCCGGCTCGGGTGACCCGATCGTGACAATCGCAGAGGTGCTCCCTTTACTCCCTAGCCGAACAATCGAGAACGTAGGGGTAAACACAGGAGCGAGGCAACCCATCTTGCAAATCGCTTAAGTCAATATGGTGCATATTGTGGCGTAATACACGAACAAGGAACGAAGCCGTACAAGTATAATCATATGCAAGAGGAAAAGCTTCATAAAGGAAGCCTCCAAGTAAATGGGGTATTTGAATTTATGTGTCACAGACAAGGTTATGACAAGGAAATTTTTTACAAGCAACTTTTTTCCAAAAAAGTATAATGCTTGGTCAAACCGAACACAAGTTAAAAATTTAAAACTTGGAGCATGAAGGCAACTTAGCTGGTTAACGTGTTCGATATTTACGACATGGTCCGAGCTTGATTCGGGACAAGGTTCCATCCCCCAAGCCGGTCCCGAGGTAGCGGAGCAAAGAGCTCGGCACGCCAAAGTGGTGACATAGCATGGCCAATGCCGGTCGGCAGAGTGATACCGAAGTCCCTGGCATGGGGTAATGAAGTGTTGACGAAGCCCCCCGTCCAGCCGAGGTGACGTGGTATGTCAGTACGCCGAGTTGTCAATACTGCCCAACCCGGATCATTTTCCTGTGCACAAAAACAGTGCAAACCGGAGATAATAGTAATAATAGTAATAATAGTAATAAAAACCGTTGCATAATAAATAATTTATGCAAAGTGAGTAATAAAAGAAATATGACCTGGCGCAAAATTCAATGTCGATGCAGGGCATCGACATGATGCGGTAAAGGCGCGGCAAAACCTGAATTCACAGGTCGGTCCAAGTTCCGGATGCGGCGTTCGTCGGACTATGTACAGAAACTGACCAAACCACCATGCGACTGCCATTAATGCGTCCTCTGTTTGATAGACCTGTGTACATATGATGGACAAACCAGAGTAATAATTCCATGGGAAGAATGAACCCAAACAAGCACAAAATACTAGGATTAATAGCACCTGGTTTATTTGTTGTAGCGATCCGAAAAAGGTGATCCCCAAAACTGGGACTCGATCCACACACCCATTGCTAGATGTGCGATAAAGCGACAGCATGGCGATGCTGGCAAAGCTTGGCTTGCCGAGGCGAAGCCCTCAGTCCAGCTAACGTGATGAAGCTGGTCGGCTGGTGACGCCGAAGTCATCGGAGTATGTTGATGAAGAGATGATGAAGCCCCCGATCTAGCCGAGGTGTTTGAGCGGCTCGCCGAAGAGATGCCGAAGTCTACCTGTCAGCCGATGTGTCGAAACAGGTCGGTGTGTTTGATGATGATTTGAAGAAGAGGCAGCATGCTGATGCCGACGCAGGTCAAGACTTGTGACGCGATTGACGCTGCTTGATGCAGCTACCGCGTGGCGATGTCGGTGTGCCCGCTCCGTGTAGTCCGTGGGGCAGCGATGTTGATGATGATTTATCCTTCGCGATGCCGAACTCTTATTCGGCTTGCCGAGATGATGATCGAAGGAGTTCAGCTCGGGTCAATAAAGCGGCGACGTGTCTAGTGCAGGTCGGCGGCCGTGGAGCAATACTGCAAGACTGGTTTGACACCAGCGTGATGGTGAAGATTACCTCGGAGGAGGCTTAAAATTTTATGGTTACGTGTTTAAAAACAACGCACAATAACATATAAGAAAATTCCTTAAAAAAGGTTGTCCAATATCACGTTCATAAAGAAACATGAATTCGGGTCGGATCCGTATTCGCGCAGAAAACAGATCCGAAAATTGGTCCGCTCATCGGAAGGTTCCCGGAGTTTGAACCGTCGGATCGAGCTGAAATTTGGAGGGGTGATAGATATGGGGATTCCGCAGTAGATGAACGGTTGGATCTTGCAAAGGACCTCCGAGCTGGGCTCCGGAGACCACACCCTAAACTCATCCAGATTCCCGTCCAAATCTGACAGGGCTCCGATATAACATAGATTGCCAGAGATTCCTCCATCGAAACTCGACGAAATTTTGCATGGTTGTTGTACATGTAATTCCGCACTGTTCCGCCGAAGCAATCGTCATACCGACTCTCGAGGAGGCGGTGACGGCGAATACAAGTTCGCTTTCCATAAAAACAGCATGGCCGCCCGAGGGCAATGTTGACTTTGAGCCCCGAGCTCCATGGATGATTCCTCCATGATCTTGATAGAGATCGGAGTTGATGTTTGATTAAGGCCCTCATCCAGACATGGTGATCCGAACACGGTGCACAGTTCTTGGTCAAACCAAGTTAACCAGTCGAGCTGGTGACGAAGATGCCGAAGTCGCAGTTGATTTGCGGGCGAGCCATCGATCCTTTTGCCGATCACACAGCGGAACTCTCAATGAAAGCACCAATGTCGGTGTCAAAATCGGCGGATCTCGGGTAGGGGGTCCCGAACTGTGCATCTAGGATCGATGAAATAGGAGGCAGGGGACATGATGTTTTACCCAGGTTCGGGCCCTCTTGATGGAGGTAAAACCCTACGTCCTCCTTGGTTAATATTGAGGATATGGGTAGTACAAGAGTTGATCTACCACGAGATCGTAGAGGCTAAACCCTAGAAGCTAGCCTATGGTATGATTGTATGTACCTCATCTATCAACTAGCCTGGCCTCGGTTTATATAATGCACCAAAGGCCTAGGATAACAAGAGTCCTAGCCGAATACGCCGGTGGGGAGGAGTCTTTGTCTTGATCGCCAAGTCTTGTGGAATCTTCCTTCTATGCGGCAGCTGTCCGAACTGGCCCATGAGTATACGTCCATGTGGGTCCTCGGCCCAATCTAACAGATCAGGAGATGACGTCGTGAGTACTCCCTAGTCCAGGACACCGTCAGTGTTCATCGGGAGGGCTTGGACGGAACAGGCGATGGAAACGAGGCCTGGCGTACCACAAAACGGAGGAAACAGACCTCCTATGGTCGAAGCAAGAGTCTTGTTGATCGGGAGGGGTGTGGCGTACTGCAAAACGGATGAAACGGACCTCCTACGGTCGAAACGGGGGTCCTGTTGATCGGGAGGGGTGTGGCGTACTGCAAAACGGACGAAACGAACCTCCTACGGTCGAAACAGGGGTCCTGTTCATCGGGAGGGGTGTGGCGTACCGCAAAATGGGACTCCATGGGATACTGTTCATCTCCACCGTCGACCTCCTCCAGCCTCCACGGACTCCTGTTCATCCAGCCTCCACCGCGCGCTACTCCACCGGCTACTGTTCAACCACCCCTCCACGGGCACCCCTCCACCGTCTACTGTTCATCCAGCCCTCCACACCACGGGATCATGTTCAACCACCCCTCCACGGGCACCCCTCCACCGTCTACGGTTCATCCAGAGGCAACGCCACCGCTCACTGTTCATCCAAACACCCCCGCAACGCTCACTGTTCATCCCAGAGGCATCATCAATCGGCTTTAGTTAGCAGCAGTAGTGAAGGAATCTCTTGATCGGGTTCAGTTAACAGCCATCGATCGATCGCTCGAGTTCAGTAACGCCTAGCCTACAGTGCAATTGCTCGGGTTCAGTTAGAGAAACGTGCATCGCTCGGCCCCCGACCTCCCACCGTAATCGGGAACTCCCCGAAATTTTCCTCGCCCTTGCTTCTACCACGGTTTTTTACGTCATGGACGTCCCAAAGAATGTCATGCAGCTGCGTCTCCAGCCCGCCCAGGACGAAAAGCCCATTTTCTGTCATGATTTTTTGTCATAGAAGTAGGAGCCCACCACATCTATGATGATACCGGGTTTTGTCGCAATTATCGTCAGAGAAGTGTCATATGTATGACAGGAAAAAAATCCGTTCGGCCCAAAATGTCACGGATGTGTCTTTTTTGTAGTGTTTGCTTACAATCGCCACTTCACACAAATAACAAGTTAAACATACATCATCCAGAGTAAAATCAAGGTCTGACTACGGAACCAAAATAAAAGAAGACAACCCCAAATGCTAGATCCCCTACCTTCCCAACTGGGCTCCACTACTGATCAACCAGAAAAGACACAACACAACGATCAAGATCTTCATCGAGCTCCCACTTGAGCTCGGTTGCGTCACCTGCACTGGTATCATCGGCACCTGCAACTGTTTGGAAGTATCTGTGAGTCATGAGGACTCAGCAATCTCACACCCGCGAGATCAAGACTATTTAAGCTTATGGGTAGGATAAGGCAATGAGGTTGAGCTGCAGCAAGCACTAAGCATATATGGTGGCTAACATACGCAAACAAGAGCGAGAATAGAAGCAACACAGCGGTCGCGAACTAGAAGTGATGAAGAAGTGATCCTAAAACTATTACGTTCAAGCATAACACAAGAACCGTGTTCACTTCCCTGACTCCGCTGGAAAGAGACCATCACGGCTACACTCGCAGTTGATTCATTTTAATTAAGTCAAGTGTCAAGTTCTCTACAACCGGATATTAACAAATTCCCATTTAACACATAACTGCGGGCACGACTTTCGAAAGTTCAAACCCTGCAGGGGTGTCCCAACTTTGCCCATCACAAGCTCTCACGGTCAATGAAGGATATTCCTTCTCCCGGGAAGACTTGATCAGCCTCGGAATCCCGGTTACAAGACATTTCGACAATGGTAAAACAAGACCAGCAAAGCCGCCCGAATGTGCCGACAAATCCCGATAGGAGCTGCACATATCTCGTTCTCAGGGCACACCGGATGGGCAAGACGTCGGGTTGGCATAGACCCTGGTTGCCCAGGGGCGCCGGACATCGCCCAGTTCGGACCAACACTTAGAGAAGCACTGGCCCGCGGGGGGGTTAAAATATAGATGACCCTCGGGTTGGCCGACCCAAGGGAAGGGTAATAAGTTGTTAGGCAAATGTAAAACCAAGGTTGGGCCTTGCTGGAGGAGTTTAATTCAAAGCGAACTGTCAAGGGGTTCCCATAACACCCAACCGTGTAAGGAACGCAAAATCAAGGAACATAACACCGGTATGACGGAAACTAGGGCGGCAAGAGTGGAACAAAACACCAGGCATAAGGCCAAGCCTTCCACCCTTTACCAAGTATATAGATGCATTAATTAAATAAGATATATTGTGATATCCCAACATATCCATGTTCCAACAAGGAACAAACTTCAGCTTCACCTGCAACCAACAACTCTATAAGAGGGGCTGAGCAAAGCAGTAACTTAGCCAAACAATGGTTTGCTAGGGAAAGTGGGTCAGAGGCTTGAAATGGCAATATGGGAGGCATGATATAACAAGTGGTAGGTAGCACGACATGGCGATAAAACGAAAAACTAGCAACCAAAGATAGAAGTGATTCGAGGGTATGATCATCTTGCCTGAGATCCCTCAAGGAAGAAGAACGAGTCCATGAAAAAGACAAACGGACGTAGTCGAACGGATCGTCACAACTCCAGAATGAAACCGAAGCTAACGAGAGAAGTAACCCAGAAAGAAGCAAGCGACATAGTAAACCAACAAGCATAAACATAGCATGATGCACAATCAAGTATGATGCATGTCTGGTTTAATGAGGCATGGCATGGCGAAGTGCACAAGAAATACTACAAATTAAGTGGAGCTCAATATGCAATGAGTTGCATATTGATGAAACACCACATTGATTATTTAGTTCCCTCTCATTTATGTACTCAACAAAATTAAATGTTATTAAACATGGGAAGGGGTGAAGCATATGAAAACTACCTATCTAGGCAAGTTTAAATGAGGCCGGAAGTAACAAACAACAATTCTGGAAAATCCTCATATGCAATTTATGGATTTGGTATTGTTCTGCCCTAACCATATTTTAGAGTTGTTAAACATGCAAGATGAGTGCACCATGTTAAACTAGGCATTTTTCTACCCCGATTACATATAAATTTTATTTAAAATGGAGCAACGGTTATTTAGTTATGAATTAAATCATTTTAACAAATTATTTAAGCAAATTTAATCTAACATCATTTTAAACATTTTAACATGCATGAAAGTTGGATATTATGAAACTAGATAAAATTCTAGTCATTTTACATATTTAACGTTTTAACATATGATACACAGTTGTGAAGTTATTATATGCATGATGTAGAGGGACTTTTCTACAAAACTGCTGACTGGAGGTTAATAGACAAAATCGTCCAGACCAGGAAAAAACCTATCGGCCGAATCTGAAGCAAGTTGGGCCTACAGAAAAAAAACGGAGGCTCCGCTGGGGCCTCACCATGGACTTTGGCTCGGTGGGTGGAGATGGCTGCTGGCGGGCCGGTGATTGCGTTGCTGGGCCGGGAGGCCGAGCGCTGGGCCGGTTAACGCGCCCTGCTCGTGCGCTCGTCTCCTTGTTCCCGCGCGGGACGAGGCCATGGAGGCACCGGCGGCTAACAGTGATGGGGCGGCAGGACGGCGGCGGGGACGAACAGATCCGAGGTCAGAGACGTCGGGAATAGACAGATCCGACCGACAGAGGTGGAGCTAGTCGAGTTAGGGGCGGTGCCATGCCGGGGTCCCTGCGGGGAGAGAGAGACCATGAGAGAGAGGGCACAGGAAAGGGAAACAGAGATGGACAGGGGAGGAGAGGAGAAGGCGACGGGGTACAGACCGGGGCGGAGGTGCTCGTCGCCGGCGACGACGCCAGCTCCGACAAGGAGGCGCGGAGAGGAGGCAAGCGGCAAGCTCGGACCGGGAGCTCCTCTCCCGATCTGGAACTCGGGGAGAGGGGCGGCGTTGTGCGGGCTCCTCGGGCCCAGATCGTCCTGGGACGGACCGCGGCGAAGTGGGA
>NC_041390.1:314989301-315084812 GCF_002162155.2 Triticum dicoccoides | reverse complement strand
GGCTGCAGGGGCGGCGCGGCTGATGTGGCGACGGCGTTGGGTGGCGGCTGACCACTGGCGTGATGACAAGTGGCGGTGGGGGAGTGCGCCGGCGATGAAAACGAGGATGCAGGCAGTGGCTCTGATGATTGGGTGGCGCGGAATCTGAGGAGGAGGATGGCTGCTATCAAAAAATGGCAAGGGGGAGGTTTATATAGGGCAGGTTTAGGGTTAGGGGGGATTTGGAGCGTTTCGGAGCATCCGATTGCGATCCGATGGTTCCGATTGAGAGGAGGGGTTTAGCTGGGTTAGGTGGGCTGGAGGTGAGTGGTAGTTGGCTGTGCAAAAAGCCTTAGGCTGAGAGAAGAGAAGAGAGAGAGGCCCGGCGACTGTTTCCGGATATCGAAAATGTCCGACGTTTGACCGGCTTATAGTGCCGCTATATGTTTAGCAGTTGGGCTATCAAATGAGCTCCAAATGTGACGAAACTTGACAGATGGTCTATCTACACTATAATAAGACCGCACGCCAACTCCCACCCCATTCCAAGAACATTTTACGGCCACTTATAAAATAAAATTTCGGAGGTGCTGCGGGCACATGTAAGTGTGTCTGGGCTCAGAACGGACAACGGACGGAACTGGGAGAACCCAGACGGATGCATGTTTTGAAACCATGATGATGCAATGCACATGATGACATGGCAAGATGCAACACGCAAGCGAAATACAAGGCAACAACAGCAAAAACTGAAAGATAACTGGCGCAATAGTCTCGGGGAGTCACACTTATCTATTTACTTTTATGTTGAGTCATCATCCTCTTATAAAAAGCACCAGTTGGAGGGCACCGCTATCATTCGCATGTATTATTATTAGTTTACGTTGAGTATGACTTGACTGGATCTCTTTTACCATGAATTACAATTTCTAGTGAGCCCTTGATCTTCAGGGGTGCCTTGCATTTATGTTTTGCGGTCTCAGAAAGGGCTAGCGAGATACCATCTTGTTATATCATATTATGATTGTTTTGAGAAAGTGTTGTCATCCGAGATTTATTATTATTGCTCGCTAGTTGATAATGCATTGATACGAGTAAACATGAGACCTAAATGTTATTATGAATATGGTTAGTTCATAATCTTTGCTGAAAACTTGAATGCTAGCTTTACATATTTACAACAACAAGAGCAAACAGAGTTTGTAAAAGTTTTTCTTTATCACTTACAGTTTCTCAACTGAATTTCTTGAGGACAAGCAAAGGTTTAAGCTTGGGGGAGTTGATATGTCTCCAATGTATCTATTTTTCCAAACACTTTTGCCCTTGTTGTGGACTCTAACTTGCATGATTTGAATGGAACAAACTCGGACTGGCGCTATTTTCAGCAGAATTGCCATGGTGTTATTTTCGTACAGAAATAAAAGTTCTTGGAATGACCTGAAAATCAACGGAGAATATTTTTGGAATATATAAAAAATACTAGCGAAAGAATCAAGGCCAGGGGGCCCACATCCTGTCCACGAGGGTGGGGGGCGCGCCTACCCCCTGGGAGTGCCCCCTGCCTCGTGGGCCCCCTAGTGCTCCATCGACCTCAACTCCAACTCCATATATTCACGTTCGGGGAGAAATAAATCAAAGAGAAGGATTCATCATGTTTTACGATACGGAGAGGCCACCAAGCCCTAATCTCTCTCAGGAGGGCTGATCTAGAGTCCGTTCGGGGCTCCGGAGAGGGGAATCCATCGCCATCATCATCATCAACCTTCCTCCATCACCAATTTCATGATGCTCACCGCTATGCATGAGTAATTCCATCGTAGGCTTGCTGGACGGTGATGGGTTGGATGAGATTTATCATGTAATTGAGTTAGTTTTGTTAGGGTTTGATCCCTAGTATCCATTATGTTCTGAGATTGATGTTGCTATGACTTTGCTATGCTTAATGCTTGTCACTAGGGCCCGAGTGCCATGATTTCAGATCTGAACATATTATGTTTCCATGAATATATGTGAGTTCTTGATCCTATCTTGCAAGTCTATAGTCACCTATTATGTGTTATGATCCGTTAACCCCGAAGTGACAATAATCGGGATACTTAGCAGTGGTGACCGTAGTTTGAGGAGTTCATGTATTCACTAAGTGTTAATGCTTTGGCCTGGTACTCTATTAAGAGGAGGCCTTAATATCCCTTAATTTCCAATAGGACACCGCTGCCACAGGAGGGTAGGACAAAAGATGTCATGCAAGTTCTTTTCCATAAGCACCTATGACTATATTCGGAATACATGCCAACATTACATTGATGATCTGGAGCTAGTTCTATGTCACCCTATGTTATAACTATTGCATGAGGAATCGCATCTGGCATAATTATCCATCACTGGTCCATTGCCTACAAGATTTTCACATATTGATCTTTGCTTATTTACTTCTCTGTTGCTACTGTTACAATCACTATAAAACCAAAACTGGTACCGTTACTTTTGCCGCCATTACCACTACTATAATATTAGTTTGCTACCAAATATTTATCTGCAGATATTAAGTTTCCAGTTGTGGTTGAATTGACAACTCGGCTGCTAATACTTGAGAATATTCTTTGGCTCCCCTTGTGTCGAATCAATAAATTTGGGTTGAATACTCTACCCTCGAAAACTGTTTCGATCCCCTATACTTGTGGGTTATCAAAGGTCTCGACGGATAGGACGTTGAGCCTTGCACCACCGTCAATGAGGGTCTTGGTGACTTGAAGGTTGCTGATGACAGGTGAGCAGAGCATCAAGAGGACGCCGACGGTCGCCACGCACTTGAGCTGGTCCATCGAGCTGAAGGTGATGGCACACTTGGACCAGCTGAGCGGGCGTGTGCCCTCGAGCTTGGGAAGGGTTGCGTTCACCTCACAAGCAAACTGCTTGAAGATACGCTTAGAGGCTGGGGCTTCCAGCGCCACCCAAGATGCAGGCGATGGCACGGGGCTCTTGGAAGCCCCCAGCCCCATCATCCTGATGATGATGATCGTCGTTCCTCCTTGGTGGTGCTGGCAACGAAGGGAGGCCGGCGTTGCCCTGAGGGTGGTCCTCACGAGGCTGCTCCCTCCAGGCGCCCTTGTGAGGCAGGTCCTGCCAGCGGTCCTCACGAGGCTGGTCGCGCCACTCCTGATGAGGGACATGGTCGTCCCAGCATCCTCCACTTCGTCCTCCTCCTCGCTCATAACCTGGGTCGTTGCGCTCAGGGCGTCGACCAAAGTGCCCATCGCGGATGGCCCTGAGCTCCTGGGAATTGTTTGTGTTGTGGCTGTGGATGTTGTGGAAGGCGCGGAATGGACGGCTGGCCTTGGACGACTAGGGGTGGTCACGGCCGCATTTCGTCTCCAGCTCTACTGCAAGCACGACAGCCCCCTTGCGCTTCACGTCCTTGATCTTCGCCTTGTTGTCTTCTTGGTCGGCAGCTAGAAGCTCGAGGAGGGAGAGGCGCCCTTCCTCAGCCCTCACGCACTTGGTCGCCATGTTGAACATCTCCAGGGCCGTGCATAGGTCCTCGTGCATGGCGAGCTCGTCCTTCATCTTGACGTCGCGGACGCCATCGGAGAACATGGAGATGATGGCCATGTCTGTTACCTTGGGAATCTTGAGGAGGACGCTGTTGAAACGCTGGACAAACTTCTACAAGGTCTCCCCTAGTTGTCGCTTGATGCGCCCCAGGTCGCCCGCGGCCGGCGGGCGGTCGCGCGTGCCCTGGAAGTTGGCGACGAAACGCTCGCGCATCTCGCCCCAGGAGGAGATCGATCCCGCGGGCAAGTTCAGGAGCCATGAGCGCGCGCCATCCTTGAGGGCCATGGGAAACCAGTTTGCCATGACCTTTTCATTGTCGTTGGCTGCCTCGATGCTCAGCTCGTAGAGTTGGAGGAACACCTCGGGGTCAGGGGTGCCATCATAGCATGGAGGCGGGTCTGTCTTGAACTTGCTGGGCCGAACGACGCTGCGCAGCTCGGGAGTGAAGGCGCGGCAGCCTGGTGTGGTCACTGGAGCCCATCGCGGAGGAGGAGCCTAATCCGGGTGTGTTGGCGTTCTGGGAACAGGGGTCCCCAGACTTGCCTGCCTGCGGCCCGCGGCGTGGCTGAGCCAGCAGGCCGTACGACCCATCTTCACCAACAAAGCATCCAAGACCCTCGCGAGGGGCCAAGCCTCACGAGGCGGACGATGCAAGACCTCCTCTGGAGTGGCCTAGCTAGGCAAGCTCACGAGGAGCAGAGATATGAAGGCAAGGCGAACCTCACGAGGCTCTCGTGACGTGAGCCGTGACGATCAACACCAGACAGGCGCCAGCACGCACAGCGTCCTTGTTTCCTCTTTGGTGCAAAGGGGGAAAGCGTAGCCGCGGAGTACCGATGCCTCAGGCAAAGGTTGCCATTTCGGTGCAACAAGACCAAGACCATGGATTGCAAGACGGTGGTCACCTTGGAGCCCAGAATAGCGTCACCACCAAAACTTTGTGCAGGCGAAGACTACTTTTGTCAGGATAGTTTGTACTAGTTGTCCCACTTCAAATTAGCCTACCATTGTTGGCTCCCTTCCCGCTCGATATTTGGGAAGAGGACCAGGGCCTCTATAAATAGGACTAGCCACCACAATGGGGAAAAATCGGATCTGAGCGAGAGGAAGAGAGACCACCTAGCACACACAAGCTCACTGACCTCAAGAACACCTCAACCTAAGGAGGCTGTTCTTCCCTTGTATTGTTCATCATCAGCCCAAGAGGCAATCCACCACCACCACACTGGAGTAGGGTATTACACCACAACGGTGGCCCGAACCAGTATAAACCCCGTGTCCTTCTGTGTTGTGAGTTTGTCGAGTTCGTCCGCAAGATCTTAGCGGGCTAGAGCGTAGATCGGTTGGAGGGAAAGACTTCGCGCGCACCCGAGTGTTCGAACCTTAAGGGTTTGCTAGAACCCCACACCCCGACATTTGGCGCGCCAGGTAGGGGTGCGCCGGAGCTTTTCCCCATCAACCAGTAACCTCTACCACCGCACCGCGCTCCCATGGCAGGTGGCCCGCCACCGACCTCCTTGCCCGACGCCAGCAGCAGGGAGTCTGGGTACTGAGCCCTCGCCCTGGCTCTACGGCGAGTGCAGTGGCCGGTCAAGTTCAGGCCGGAGATGCCGCCGCGTTACAACAGCGCGGCAGACTCGGCGTTGTTCCTGCTAGCGTACGAGGAGGCCGTCCTCGAAGCCGGAGGTGACGACAAGATCATGGAAAACTTGTTCCCCCTGGCCCTCATCGGCGAGCTGCGCGCTTGGCTGCTCGACCTCCCGGGATCCACGGTGATGTCCTGGGGGGAACTCCGCGACCTCTTCACTGCGCTCTATGTGGCGCCGGCACACCACGCAGTCGCGGCACTGCTGGGCGGCTCCCAAGCAGCTCCTTCAGATCACCACGTCAAGCCTTTCATCTGTCTGATTGGGGCCTCCTGCAAGCGCCCGGGGGCTCCGCCGGGTTGGGCCGCGCCAGAAGCTGACCTCACCTTCGACTCGGAAGACCACCCCGGCTCCACCGCCAGCTCAGGGATGCTTTCGATGCTCTGCACGCCCACCATCTGCAACGTAGCCGTCACCAAGACCCTCATTGACGGCGGCGCCGGTCTCAACCTGCTCTCCGCGCAAGCTTTCAGCCTTCTTCATGTGCCGCTCGAACGGCTCGGCCTCAGCAAGCCCTTCACAGGGGTGGGCGGTGGATCTGCTCACCCCGTGGGGCAGATCCGCCTCCCTGTCACCTTTGGCACGCGGGATAACTATCACACCGAGCTAGTGGACTTTGACATCGCCCGCATCGGTCTCCCGTACAATGCCATCCTCGGGTACCCGGCCCTCGCTCAGTTCATGGCGGCAACTCACCCGGCCTACAACCTCATGAAGATGCCGGGGAGAAAGGGCATCCTCACCATCCAAGTGGACGCTAAGGAGGCCATGATGGCGCTCAGGCTCGCCTTCAAGACCGCGGCAGCAGCGCAGCCAGCCGGCGCCGGTGCGCCGGAGGCTAAGGAGGCAGCGCCCACCAAGAAAAAATAGTTGTTCGCCCAAGACTAGGTAGAGACCAAGCAGGTGCCGGTCGACGAGGATGGGTCTTCAAGAGCCACCTTCACCATAGGAACCGGCCTTAACCCGGGGCAAGAAGAAACTTTGGTGAGGTTTTTGCGCGCGAACAAGGAGATATTCGCGTGGGAGCCCGATTAACTGGTAGGAGTCCCGAGAGACGTAATCCAGCATCATCTAAAGGTGTGACCCAACGTACGCCCCATGAAGCAGCGAGCAAGACGGCGGTCCCTGAGAAGCAGGCCTTCATCGTCCAAGAGACACGCAAGCTGGAGGCGGCAGGTACAATTCGGGAAGTTCGATACCCCAAATGGCTGGCGAACCCCGTTGTAGTACCGAAGAAAGGCGGGAAGGAACGGATGTGCTTTGACTTCACCAACCTAAACAAAGCCTGCCCCCAAGACCCGTTCCCCCTTCCGAGCATCGATCAAATCGTCGACTCCACCGCCGAGTGCGATTTGTTGTGTTTCTTGGATGCGTTCTCTGGATACCATCAGATCAAGATGGTGGTGGAGGATGTGGAGAAGACGGCCTTCTTGACACCATGCGGGGTGTACTGCTACACATGCATGCCTTTCGGCCTTCGCAACGCGGGCGCGACCTTTCACCGGCTGATGCACATTGCCTTGGGGCGGTAGCTCGGCAGGAACAGAGAGGCCTACGTTGATGACATAGTGGTCAAATCTCGCGAGGCGAGGACGTTGATTCAGGACTTGGAGGAGACCTTCGAGAGCTTGCGCCAAGTGAACTTGAGGCTTAACCCGGAAAAGTGTGTGCTTGGCGTCCCATCCGGCAAGTTGCTAGGGTTTCTCGTATCCCACAAAGGGATCGAGGCGAACCCAGAAAATATCAAGGCCATCAAAGACATGAGCCCACCACAGACCCTCAAGGAGATGCAAAAGCTGGTAGGACGGGTGACCGCGTTAGGGAATTTCATCTCTAAGTTAGGCGAATGAGCCTTGCCCTTCTTTAAGCTGATGAAGAAGAAAGGCCACTTCGAGTGGACCCCGGAGGCCGACCAGGCCTTCCGAGACCTCAAGAAATACCTCACCAACCCCCCGGTGATGGTGGCACCGCGGCCTCTCGAGCCTCTTTTGCTCTAACTTGCCGCCACCCCGTACCCTGCCAGTGCGGCACTGGTGGCGGTTTGGGAGGAGCGTCAAGACAAGGGTAGAGCTGATGCAGCACCGGGCCAATGTAACGCCCCAAGACCGGAGCTTCAGTTGACTTCCAGCGTTTCCGGGTTTCTCTGTGTGTTTCATTTTTGCTTACTCCTTTTATTTTTGCATTGCATCATGTCATTAATTTTTTGCAACTCAACTAAATAAACCGTATGGATCTTCGATCCGTTTAAACCAAGTGAATTCACATGGTGAGTTCTCTTTATAACATACCCTCCCAATGTTAGAGAGCTATTATAAAATATTCCATTGTTTTGGAATCACCCATGAACCCACTTGCATATTAAATCCCTTGGCCTTTTCTTCCTCAAATTTCGACTCTCTAGTCTTACCATTTATTCTTTCATCATTTTTCCGGAGCTCTACCAATTTCTCAACATTTTTGGATACCCCTAAAACCTCGCCCTAGTTCAAACTCATTTGAACTAAATTCAAATGAGTTTGAATTCTTTTCGTTCGATCTTGGCTATTCCATTTTTCTTGGAACCAGCGCATTCTTGTGAGTCCAGGAATTTAACTTCCATGCCCAAATTCCATACATACCCTCTCTTTCTATTTTTCCCTTCTATCTATTTTTATTTTTTCTCTTTTTCTCTCAGAGAGAAGAGTAGGAGAGGCAGTCCAGCAGGCCCTGGCCGTTTTCCTTTCCATTGGGCCGGCCTCCCAAGGCCCAGCCGCACCCACCTAAACCTAGCCTCGACCGAACCCTAGCCCGACACCCTCTCCCTCGTTTCCCTCCAGTGCGCCGCCACCACCCACGACAACGCAAGACCCACTCGATCTCCTCTGCACGATCCCCTCTCCCCTCGTTCTCTCGTTCTCTCCTGCAGCGCCACACACAATCACCATCCTCTCGCAGTCTCTCTCTCTCCCTCCTCTCGCAACCTCCCGCGCGCCTCCCTCTGCAGCACAAGAAGTCGCCCATCGCCAGCGCCTCCGCCTCACAAAGTCCCTGTTGCCGAGCGCTCGAGGAGAGGAAGTCCCCGAGCACCCGCGCGTGCAGCCGTCGTCCTCTGCGCCCGCAGACGTCGCCCGTCGCCGGCGCCCCAAGTCCACAGTGCCCGCACCTTCTTCCTGCCGGCCCTCGTCCGACCTCATCCTCACGAGCACGGCCGTCGGGGCGCCACTTTGCCGGTCCCCGTCGCTCCGCCACTTCAGGAGCCAGTAGGCACACTGCCGCTTCGCCAGGAGATCGCCGCATCGCCGGAGTACGCCGAGCGCCACCTACCCCGTTCGGCTACCTTGCCGGAGGACGCCACCGCGACCCTGCCGGACACCACCGACCCGGAGCACCGCGTCGTCGCCCAACTGGAGCAGGGCCCCATGGACGCCATGTCTCGTCGTCGCCAAGTCCCACCGCTCTGCCTCGCCTCTCACCCGTCGCCCCTGCATCATTCCTACCGGCCTCGACCTCGTCCCTGAGCTGGAGCCTCCACCTCCGTCCCCATGGCGCTGCGGCCCCGTCGCTTCCCCGCCTCTCTGCCGCGCCAGGGACTCCAGCCCTCCACGCGCATCGCCGCATGGCTGCCGAGCCCGCCTCTGTCGTCATGCCCTTCTCCAACACCGCCCCAAGCTCCTCCCCTCCCCGACATGTACTGGCTCGGGTCCGGTATCTTCAACGCCCCATTGCCTCCTCGCTGCTGCCTAGACATCTGCAGCCATAGTCCGACAGTAGCTCCACGAACACCTCCATCTGGTGCCTTCTTGGACCTCCTCAAGTTTGGCCACACCATGACCCGCAGGACCGAGAAACGCCAAGTACCAGGAATTTCTTGATGGATGCGCCGAGTCCCCAGCGAGACCCGTTTTTCTGTCAAGTTCGACTACATGGCTTTGACCTCGGAGTTGGACCGCAAGCGCCAAGTATCCCACCGGCAAGACCACATGGACGCTCGAATGACTACAGACCAAAACGTTAAGTACCTCATCGATACGTGTACGACTACCATCACCGAAGACCGCAAGTACAACTACTTCCACATCGCGCCGTGTACGACTACCGTCGCTTGGGTTCGACAAGACACCGAGTACCACTATGTTAGCCATGTACATAATACACCAAGACCGGACCGACAAGTACACTGAGAACATATGTACCGCTACTGTCGATGTGCTTTTCGTCAAGTTCCACTACGGTCGACCCCGTGGATGTCAACTTCCTCGCCGCGACCCCGATCCTCTATGGAGTGTGTATGACTACGGCCTGTGTACCCCTACTTCCACTACCGTCGTGAGAACGTCTACTTCCACTACTTCCTCTACGAACTCGAGCCGCTCTGAGAATGCTCCTTTGGGAAGGTATAATCCCGCGACGATCGTCCGAGAATGATTGCTTGTGTTGTATGAAATGCTCGCGTTTGCACCGTACCCGACATGTTTTCTTGCATGTTCCCCGTTGCCATACCGTTGTCTCGTGGGACACCCGTTTGCCGGGATCACCCCACCATCCTTGCATGACATGCTCCCGTCACACTCTCTTTTGCACCGGCATACCAATCGAGTTACCGAAACCGGAAAGTTGCCGTGGCATCATTTTCGGATTCGTTGTCGTGGCACCCCTTTCATTTCCGCCATGATGACAAATGCTTCATAATATGCTCTTGTTAACATTTTCATAAAACCTGCATAAAACATGCACATGACATCCGCATCATGTTAAGAACATTTAAAATGTTTAAATTGTTGTTGCATCAAATTGCTAATGCATATGGGGATTTACCGGATTTGTTGTTTGTTATATCCGGCCCCATTTAAATTGTTTAAATGGTATAGTTTTGTTATGCTTCACCTCTTGCTATGTTAACCAATATTTAATATTGTTGAGTTCCTAACCGAGAGTGAACAAAATAATTGATGTGGTGTTCCGTTAGTGTTGCTTGTGCATTTTTCCATGCCATGCCTCATTAAATCGGACATGCATCATACTTGGTTGTGCATCATGCCATGTTCATGTGTTGGTTGTTTACTATGTTGTGTGCTTCTTTCCGGTGTTGCTTCTTCGGGTTGGTTCCAATAACGTCAGGTTTGTGAGGAACCGTTTAACTATGTTAGTTTGTCTTCTTGATGGACTTGTTCTTCTTCCTTGCGGGATTTCAGGCAAGATGACCATACCCTCGAAATCACTTCTATTTTTGCTTGCTAGTGGCTCACTCTTTTGCTATGCCTATGCCGCGATACCTACCACTTGCCTATCATGCCTCCTATATTGTTGAGCCAAGCCTCTAACCCACCTTGTCCTAGCAAACCGTTGTTTTGCTATGTTACCGCTTTGCTCAGCCCCTCTTATAGCGTTGTTAGTTGCAGGTGAAGATTGGAGTCTGTTCCTTGTTGGAACATGGATATTTTGTTGGGATATCACAATATCTCTTATTTAATTAATGCATCTATATACTTGGTAAAGGGTGGAAGGCTCGGCCTTATGCCCGGTGTTTTGTTCCACTCTTGACGCCCTAGTTTCTGTCATATCAGTGTTATGTTCCCGGATTTTGCGTTCCTTACACGGTTGGGTTATAATGGGAACCCCTTGACAGTTCACCTTGAATAAAACTCCTCCGGCAATGCCCAACATTGGTTTTACCATTTTCCACCTAGCCTTTTCTTTCCCGTGGGTTCTACAGACTCAAGGGTCATCTTTATTTAAACCCCCCTGCGCCAGTGCTCCTCTGAGTGTTGGTCCGACCGAGTAGACTGCGGGGCCACCTCAGGGCAACTTGAGGGTTGGTTTCACTCGTCGGATGTCTCATCTGAGTGTGCCCTGAGAACGAGATATGTGCAGCTCCTATCGGGATTTGTCGGCACATTCGGGCGGTGTTGCTGGACTTGTTTTACCATTGTCGAGGATGTCTTGTAACCGGGATGCCGAGTCTGCTCGGATTGTCTTGGGAGTAGGAATGTCCTTCATTGACCGTGAGAGCTTGCGATGGGCTAAGTTGGGCACCCCTGCAGGGATTTGAACTTTCGAAAGCCGTGCCCGTGGTTATGGGCAGATGGGAATTTGTTAATGTCCGGTTGTAGAAAACCTAAAGTTGACCTTAATTAAAATGCACCAACCGCGTGTGTAACCGTGATGGTCTGTTCTTGGAGGAGTCCGGGAAGTGAACACGGTGTTGGAGTTATGCTTCACGTAGGTTGTTCTAGGATCACTTCTCGATCATAGTTTCTCGACCGTGCGTTGCCTTCTCTTCTCTCTCTCATTTGCGTATGTTAGCCACCCAAATATGCTAGTCGCTTGCTGCAGCTCCACCTCATACCTTTTACCCTACCTATAAGCTTAAATAATCTTGATCGCGAGGGTGTGAGATTGCTGAGTCCCCGTGACTCACAGATACTTCCAAAACAAGCTTGCAGGTGTCGTTGAATCGTGCAGATGACGCAACCAAGCTCAAGGAGGAGCTCGTTGAAGATCTCGTTCTTTGTGTTGTTCCATTTCCAGTTGATCAGTACTGGAGCCCAGTCGGGACGATCGGGGATCTGTGTAGCATTTGGGGTAGTCGTCTTTTCTTTTGGGTTCCGTAGTCGGACCTTGATTGAATCTGGATGATATACTGCTTTATTCATGTAATGGTGTGAACTGGCGATTGTAAGCCAACTATGTATCCCTTTCCCCTTTATTTCTATACATGGGTTGTTTGCGAAGATTACCTCACTTGCGACATTGCTTTCAACGCGGTTATGCCTCTAAGTCATGCTTCGACACGTGGGAGATATAGCCGCATCGAGGGCGTTACAAGTTGGTAATCAGAGCCTTCCCCGACCTTAGGAGACCCCTGCTTGATCGAATCATTGGCGTTGTTGAGTCTAGAAATTTTTTTGAGTCATTTAGGATTATATATATCGGAGAGTTAGGAATTCTTTTTACTCCTCAGTCCCTTCGTCGCTCTGGTGAGGCATCCTGACGTAGAGTTTTGACTCTTCTCTTCTCAAATTTTACTAAAAAAATTTAGGATCACGCGGGTATCTTGGAATCGTTCTGATGGTTTTGTGACGAGAACATTGTTCATGGTGCCTCCTGACATTTAGGGGTTGTGGCAGTGTCCCGGGGAGTTGAGCTCCGAGGTGTTGTCGTCACAATTTTATCGTTGCAATTCTGGAATACCTGAGTTTCGCCGACATCAAAAATCTCTTTTATGTAGTTGTTGGTGAGATAACCTCGACGCCACCCAGTACTGGGGCGGGAGTTCGGGAGTATTGACATAACTCGTATAACAGATGCTTTTCGAAGGTTGAGGTAAATGATTTCCGAAGGTTTCTTGGTTATGTGTTGAAGGATGGATACAGTTGGATGTAGGGTTTGTTAGTTTTGGGTGAGATATTATGCTTCCCCTGTATCCCCAACACCTGATTGCATAACTGGAAAATTTTGGGAGTTTATAAGTGGGAATTAAAGTAGCTCTTAGGATATCTTTCCGACACATGTATGATATGAAATTGGGGTTCGACATCTGGTGGTCCGCCTATCCCCGGTTAGTTTTACAGTGGTCTCGTTGGGTCTTAAAGAGTCCTTGGCTATGCTGACTCAGGGACGCTTCGTATGTCATGCGCACTGCCTTGTACATGATGGTGCTATACGATCGAGCCCGTGTAGGCCCCACCACGAAATCTTTGGACGAAATCTCTGTCATATGTTTGTTCCGGCTTATTTTGCAAGCCAATCCTTTGTTTTGTTTTGAGTTGTGGTATTCGAGTTGCTTCGAAGTCAAATGTTGATTCCATACCTTTTTCCTAAGTGGTGTTCTCATATTCCTATGTGGATACTAATCCTTTATGATAATCGAGAGTGTCATGTCAATCCTTTTCACCGTGTGTTTCTCTTCAAGTGGACCCGATCATTTTCAACATCCGCAAAATCAATTATTAGTTCTTCTCAGCGATGTTTGCTTCATCCGTTCCGAGTTGTCTTTGTTTTCCCACCCTCCCACCCTTGTTTTTATTGAAGGACTCGGATTTCTTAATCAAGTATCCATTTTATTCATGTGAAGACTCTTCATTCTTGTCTTTGAATGTTCTTATCCGGTGATTCTCAGGAAGATTCTAACGAAGCTTCTAGTTCACCATTATTCGTTCTTTTTCTTCTCCGGTGGATTCAATTCAAGCTTTTGGTGTTGATCATATCCCTTTTTTTCCTCGTTTCAAATGCCTTCTCATGCCGGTGCACCTCATATTCAGTCATTTCTCACTGTTCAATTGTTCCGGAGTGCTCAAGATATCTTGAAGATTCGTGTTTCCACTCTGCTTCCGTTTAACCTATTTCTAGATTGTTATCTCATTCTATCCATTTAAATCAACCAGTGCATTCTCTCTTTTAAATCGTTCAACAGTGTTTCTTTTGAGTGGGCCCTAACCCACAGGTCTTTTCCAAGGATCTTACTCGACTCTTCTTATTTTCCCGGAGCTATCCTAAATTATTTTCAAAGTTTGACTTAAGAATGATTTAACATCAGTTATATGTCTTTCTCCAAGATCTTTCAAATTCTTTCATCATTGGTTCAACCTTTCTAATTTTTCATTTCGGAGTGCCTCAACAATTCTTGGTGGTGTTTCTCGTCATAATTCTCAGATTTCGAAGACTGAAGAAGAGTTTCTCTTAAATCATGCTCCATTCTCTTCAAGATTCATGGTTCTAGCTTGTTGCCATCCTCTCATAATTGTTTTCGATTGTGAGAATTCTTTTCACCCATCTGGAGCGATTCAAGAGTCTTCTCAGTTTGTTATCCGGAGTTCATCAATTCAGGTTTATTCATTCCCAGCTGTCAGTTATCATTCTCCAATCTTACCAGTGCATCGTTCAAGTGATCTCTTATCAGTTCGTGATCCCTTCGTTCTCATGTATCTAGATTGTCTCAAGTGTCTTTGTTCATTTTCAATTCTTACGGTGGTTCTTTCAAGATTTCTCTTCCTCCGTTTATCATATCTATTTATTCGTTGCTTCAATCATACCGGCGGTTCATTGAAGACCTTTCCAAGTTGACGCTATATCTATCTTAATTCCTTTCTATGAGAATAAGTAGTATGCCAAAGCCATCGATTGTCACCAATTTAATTGGTGAGGGATACGCATAATGTAATTATTATTCTTGCTTCTTCCAAGTGATTAATTCTTTATTCCATAGGCTCATCAAATTCCTGATTTCAATTGTTTCATCTTCTCTTTTTCCTGGAGTTCCAACCTCTTTCAATTATTTCACCACGGAGATCCATCAAATCATTGCAAGGATTCACCTTGTGTTTTCAACTTCTCTTTCCTTCCGTTTGAGCATTCTTTTGTTACCGGAGTTCTTCATGAAGGTTCTACATGATGGTTCATCAAGGATTTATATTCCTTCTCGAAGTGTTCATCGAGATTCTTTTCTAAGGAGCTCAAGCATTCTTCATCTTGCAATCCGGAGTGCAATTCTTTCTACCTTATCATTGGAGGTGGTATTATGTCATTCTTGATAATTTGAGCTCATGTTTCATGATTCACAGGTTGTTAAGAATTGGGTATTTTAAATCCATCAACCTCTTCATTGGAGTTATCTTGGGTTATATTCCACCTAAAGCCTTCCCTAAGGATTGTTGCTAATTATGGTGCTTATAAGTGACCCAAGTTCTTCATCTATCCTCCCGGTGAAATATTTTCTCGTCTCCTTGTTCATATCAATCCAATTCTTTTTTCCCGTGAGTGGCAGAATGTCACCTCATAATTTGAGATGTATTCCATAAGCCCACATCAAGCTTATTCTTTTCGTTGTTGGTTTTCCAACAATTCCGTTCGACCCTTCTCCTAAGGATGCATTCTCAAGCTCTTTTGTGGCACAAGATGGCATTTTCTTCTCAATTCTCCTATTTCATTTATCTATCTTCTATTCTTTCGTTCCGGAGGTTTTGCGATGTTGTTCTTTTCACCCATCATCTTGTTTTGTCTAAGACCTTGCTCTTTTCATGCTTATCCAATTAACCGGAGTGTTGTGCCCTTTTGCTCGAGTTCTTTCATATTATCAAGCCTTGCATATCTTTCCAACCGGAGTGCTGTTCGAATTTGTTTTTCCTTGTTCCTCTTTTCCAACGGAGTGTTTTCAACTTTGTTCATCTTCGTGGCATTCCTCCTTTCTTTTTGTTCAACCTTGTCAAGGTTCTTTGGTTTCACTCATTTGTCAAATGAGCAATTTAGATTTACCTCTTCTCTTTCCTCTTCCGTTTTTCCTCCGGTGCCATTCTAGATCTCGGGACGAGATCCTCTCGTAGTGGTGGAGTGTTGTAACGCCCCAAGACCGGAGCTTCAGTTGCCTTCCAGGGTTTCCGGGTTTCTCCGTGTGTTTCATTTTTGCTTGCTCCTTTTATTTTTTCATTGTATCATGTCATCATGCCATCATGTCATTAATTTTTGCAACTCAACAAAATAAACCGTATGGATCTTCGATCCATTTAAACCAAGGGAATTCACATGGTGAGTTCTCTTTATAACATACCCTCCCAATATTAGAGCTATTATAAAATATTCCATTGTTTTGGAATCACCCATGAACCCACTTGCATATTAAATCCCTTGGCCTTTTCTTCCTCAAGTTTTGACTCTCTAGTCTTGCCATTTATTCTTTCATCATTTTTCCAGAGCTCTACCAAATTCTCAACATTTTTGGATACCCCTAAAACCTCGCCCTAGTTCAAACCCATTTGAATTAAATTCAAATGAGTTTGAATTCTTTTCATTCGATCTTGGCTATTCCATTTTTCTTAGAACCAGCGCATTCTTGTGAGTCCGGGAATTTAACTTCCATGCCCAAATTCCATCCATACCCTCTCTTTCTATTTTTTCCCTTCTATCTATTTTTTTCTCTTTTTGGTTAAGAGAGAAGAGTAGGAGAGGCAGTCCAGCAGGCCCTGGCCGTTCTCTTTTCCATTGGGCCGGCCTCCCAAGGCCCAGCCGCACCCACCTAAACCTAGCCTCGACCGAACCCTAGCCCGACACCCTCTCCCTCGTTTCCCTCCAGTGCGCTGCCTCCACCCACGACAACGCGAGACCCGCTCGATGTCCTCTACATGATCCCCTCTCCCCTCGTTCTCTCGTTCTCTCCTGCAGCGCCGCACACGATCCCCATCCTCTCGCAGTCTCTCTCTCTCCCTCCTCTCGCAACCTCCCGCGCGCCTCCCTCTGCAGCACAAGACATCGCCCGTCGCCGGCGCCTCCTCCTTGCAAAGTCCCCGTCGTCGAGCGCTCGAGGAGAGGAGCTCCCCGAGCACCCACGCATGCAGCCTTCGTCCTATGCGCCCGTAGACTTCGCCTGTCGCCAGTGCCCCAAGTGCACGGCCCCCGCACCTTCTTCCTGCCGGCCCTCCTCCGACCTCATCCTCACGAGCACGGCCGCCGGGGCGCCACTTCGTCGGTCCCCGCCGCTCCGCCGCTCCAGGAGCCAGCAGGCGCGCTGTCGCTTCGCCAGGAGATCGCCGCATCGCCGGAGTACGCCGAGCGCCACCTACCCCGTTCGGCTCTGTGAGGCCCCTGAGCTGGATCTCACATGATTCATGGCAGATTGGTAGGAGAAGAGGGCTGAGGAAGAGAGAACAAGAGAGTTCAGAGAACAAGAGAGAGTTGAGAGAACGTGAGAGAGATTCAGACGTTTCCTTTCATTTCAGATATCTGTACATAACTCACACGCTGGGGTTATATTGTCCCCATACAGCTCAGCACACGCACACACTACACAACCCATAGCCAGCCCACAACTGACTGACCAAGGGTCCCACCCTTAGCTCCACGCTGTCCGTCACCACCACAGACGCAGTCAAGGTGGGGGCGTGACACTATCCCCACCTGAAGACGAAGCCCCATCCCAAAGAGAACTAAGTGGAAAACGTGCTCGAAGAACGTTGTAATCTTCCCAGGTAGCGTGATCCTCTGCCAGTCCTTGCCACTTGACCCTGATCTGCGGAGTCGCTTCATTTCCTTTCTTAACCAAACGACGCTCCAGGATCGCCTCAGGATGAAGAGAAATTGTAGATAGGTCAGGTGGTGCTGGTAGTTCTGCAAATACTGGAGAATAGTCAGCAGTGAAGGGCTTCAACTGTGAAACGTGGAACACCGGATGAATTAAGCAGTCTAGAGGAAGATCTAGGCGATAAGCTGCTGCGCCAATCTTCTCTGTCACCTTGAAGGGTCCATAGAATTTCAAGGCCAATTTGGCACAAGGACGGTTGACCAGAGAAGTCTGTGCATAGGGTTGCAACTTCAACAGCACTGCTTCACCCACAACAAAATGTCGATCCTGTCGGCGCTTGTCTACTTGAGCCTTGATCCGCTCTTGAGCTCGCCTTAAGTGTTCTCTGAGCATGGTGAAGAAATCCTCCCGGTCCGCCGCCAAATCTGCCAGGGAAGTGGGAAGTTCGCCTGTATCCATAGGCATTGTGCCGAAATTTGGCTCGATTCCATACAAGGCTTTAAAGGGTGTGCAACCAAGTGAGGTATGATATGATGAGTTGTACCAAAATTCTGCCATAGACAACCAACGCTTCCATTTGGTGGGACTGTCATGAACAGCACAACGAAGATACTGTTCGAAACACTGGTTGACCCTCTCGGATTGGCCGTCCGTTTGCGGATGATACGCCATTGAATAACACAGTTTGGTACCAATTTCCTTGAAGAGCCTGCGCCAGAAGTGGCTGGTGAACACTCGATCTCTGTCCGAAACAATGGACGCTGGCACTCCATGTAATTTGACGATGTTGTCAACGAAAACAGTAGCAACAGAGTGTGCTGTGTATGGATGTTTCAGAGGGAAGAAATGAGCATATTTCGTCAGGCGATCGACCACTACCAGAATTACCTCAAATCCTTCTGACTTAGGAAGCCCATCAATAAAATCCATAGTGATATCTTTCCACGGACGAGAAGGTACAGGCAGTGGCTGTAGCAGACCCGCGGGCAAGGTGCGTTCGTGCTTAGCTTGTTGGCACACCTGACATTGCTTGATAAATTCATCAATGTGGCGTTTCATACCCTGCCAGTAAAACAACTTGGAGAGTCGATGATAGGTGGCTCGAACACCAGAATGCCCTCCTACAGAACTAGAGTGCAAAGCATGAATGAGCTTAGTTTGAATTGTCGAATTTTTTCCAATCCAAAGCCTTCCATTGTGACGAATCAGGCCGTTGTCAAGTGAATAGCCTTTTTCATCAGGACTATGTACGGCCAACTGAGCCATCAGTTCCAGGGCTTGAATATCAGTCTGGTAAGAATTCACAACCTCCTGGACCCAAGCTGGTTGACAGACAGACATAGCAATGATGGTGTATAACCGGCCCACTCGTGAAAGAGCATCTGCCGCATGATTTTCACTGCCCTTGCGATATTTGAACTGAAACTGAAGTCCCACCATTTTAGCCATAGCTTTGCGTTGCAAATCTGTAATCAGTTGTTGTTCTTGTAAATGGCACAAGCTGCGATGATCCGTAACAATGGTGAAGGGACCACGCTGTAGATAGGGTCGCCACTTATCAATTGCCATGATGACTGCCAAGAACTCCTTTTCATAGACCGATAGCTTCTGATTAGCTATACCCAGAGCTCTACTCAAGAATGCAATAGGATGATTGTTTTGGGACAACACAGCACCAATTCCTGTGGCAGAGGCATCGGTCTCCACTGTAAATGTTTGGCTGAAGTCAGGCAAAGCCAAAACAGGGGCACTTGTCATAGCCTGTTTTAGAGTTTGAAATGCAGTTGTTGCTTGATCAGTCCACAAGAATCCTTTCTTGGTCAGCAGCTGTGTAAGGGGTTTAGCCATGGTGCCATAATCTCTGATGAACTTGCGGTAGTACCCTATGAGTCCCAAGAATCCTCTCAACTCAGTTGCATTGTTAGGAGTGGCCAATTCTCCATAGCTTCAGTCTTTTCTGGATCGGTAGCCACACCTGAGCTGGAAATAGTGTGGCCCAAATACTGGATGCTAGTTTGTGCAAAGGAGCACTTGGACAACTTAGCAAACAGAATATTCTCACGCAGAATGTCTAGAACTAATCGTAGGTGCTCTAGATGTTCTTCCCAAGTGTGATTGTATACCAGAATATCATCTAAGAAAACAATCACGAACTTGCGGATATACTTGGCAAAATTTTTGTTCATCAGACATTGAAAGGTTGCCGGTGCATTCGTCAGACCGAAAGGCATGACGCGGAATTGAAAATGACCTGAATGTGTTTTGAATGCAGTTTTGTCTTCATCTTCCAAACGCATTCGAATCTGGTGATAACCCGCACGTAGATCCAGTTTTGTGAAGAATTCAGATCCTGCTAGCTCATCCAATAGCTCATCCACGATTGGCAGTGGAAACTTATTTTTGATCGTAATTGCATTAAGCTTGCGGTAATTGACACAGAAACGCCATGAACCATCCTTATTTTTGACCAGCAAGACAGGTGATGCATACGGGCTCATACTTGTTTGCACCACTCCAGCAGCTAGCATTTCCGCAACTTGCCGCTCGATTTCATCTTTCTGCTGCGGCGAGTAATGATAAGGCCGAGAATTTGGTGGATTATGACCAGTTTCCAGCGTAATAGCGTGGTCATATTCCCTGTGTGGAGGTAGACCAGACGGTTGCGCAAACACATCCTGAAATTCTGTCAAGAGAGCAGTCAATTCTGGTGATTGGCTATTTGTAGTGGGTAGAATCTTTTGTTGTGTGGGATCCACAATGGCCATTGCCCATATATCATTTCCAACCAAAGCAGTATTCAACTGTTGTACTGAGATCCTCTGTAACACCGGAGTTTTAGGTGTCTTAATTCCTTGCAAAGTAATTTGCTCATTCTGATGCAGAAATTGAACAGATTTGCCTATCCAGTCACAGGTCATAGGACTATGGCACTTGAGCCAATCCATACCTAAAACCACATCATAGGCTCCCAATTGCAGAACTCTCATTGGTATCTCAAAAGTATGCCCTTGTGCCCACCATTTCACTTGCTGAACTTGCGAATGACACTGCATACTTTGTCCATTGGCCACTGTAACCAGAACTGGAGCAACTGGCAGCAAAGGCAGTTTTGCACGATGTGCAAAATTTTCATCGATAAAGGTATGACTACTGCCCGAGTCAATGAGAGCCAGCATGACCTGGTTTCCCACTAATCCCCGGATACGAACAGTTTCACAATTGTTAGCACCTGAGACCGCATTCAAGGAAATACGACAACATTCAGCTGTAGTAGGTTCAGATAGCAATTCCAATGCCTGAACTGCGTCTTCTGTTAAGATTTCCCCGTGCTCACCCATCTGGATTGTCAGAAGTTGCAATGGCTTCTTGCACTGATGTTCCTTGTTGTACTTGTCCCCACAACGAAAGCATAAACCATTGGCACGACGGAAATCATGCAGCTGACGCTCTCTACCAAAATCATCTGATGCTTTCTTCAGGCCTGATTGCACAGATGGAATAGGGATCGAAACTGACTGATGTTGCGGCTGCCGCTGAAATCTCAGCTTAGACCGTTGTAACTCTAATTCTTCTTCTTGGATCTTGGCCAGGCAGACTGCTCGAGTTACGCTAGTTGGTGCTTGCAACCGTACAGCAGCTCAGATTTCATCCTTCAAGCCCAAAACAAATTGAGAGGTGAAAAACTTGGAGTTCAGGGTGGGATCCAGAGCTATCAAGTGGTACATGGCAGTCTCAAATGCAGACTTGTATTCAGTAACTGTGCCCTGTTGTTTCAGCTGCAGAAGATGAGTCATGTGAGATTCGAACTCCCCTTGGCCAAATTCCTGTGTCACCTGCTGAGCAAAATCATCCCATGGCCACAATCGGCGTCTGCATTTGAATGCTTGCCACCATAGTGCAGCATGTCCATCCAGATAAAGCGTTGCTGTAGCAACCCACTGATGTGGTGGTACTTGGTACATCTCAAAATATGTCAGTGCACGATCGAGCCACAAATTTGGGTTCTCACCGGTAAACCTTGGAAAATCATGCTTTGGCGGCTTGATTGCATACTCCCGTACTCGTTCCTGTCTAGAATCCTGACGAGGTGCAGCAACGTGCATCTGTTCTGGGGCGAACACACGGCAACGCTCCTGAACCTGCTCCTGCTCGTGCACCCGGGTCACTGCCGCTGGTTCCACTCGTGAAGCGGGTGCAGTGAAGTAACCCGTACCTGGTGGCTGCTCATCCGGCTCCTTCAAGAGCGGCGGTAGGTCGTTTGTGAGTCGCGGAGCCGGGCGCGGTGCTGAAGATGTCCCTGCGTCCATGGCGCCCCCCGTCACCGTAGATCCTCCTCCTGCAGCACGGATCTCGGCCTGCTGGTGAAGAATTTCATCGACGTTCTCTTGCGTCGACTCGATCTGTTTGAACAAATTTGTGAGACGGAGATCCATGGCGTCGAACTTGGTAAGCAAGGCAGTCAGTGTCACCTGGATGGTCCCCGAGTTTTCTCCCATGGCGGTGAGGACGAGCTTGGTCTGCGCCGACGGCAGCGGTGGCTTTGACGGCGCCGTTGCGGCTCGCTCCAAATCAGGCTAACCCCGCTTGGGATTTTGGGCGAAAATTTGTGAAACAAATTTCCGCACCCTTCGCGGTGGAATTTTACAGCCCGATCGAGAGATTATGAGCGCAGACGGTTGCGATCTAGGCTCTGAATACCATTTGTGAGGCCCCTGAGCTGGATCTCACATGATTCATGGTAGATTGGTACGAGAAGAGGGCTGAGGAAGAGAGAACAAGAGAGTTCAGAGAACAAGAGAGAGTTCAGAGAACGTGAGAGAGATTCAGACGTTTCCTTTCATTTCAGATATCTGTACATAACTCACACGCTGGGGTTATATTGTCCCCATACAGCTCAGCACACGCACACACTACACAGCCCATAGCCAGCCCACAACTGACTGACCAAGGGTCCCACCCTTAGCTCCACGCTGTCCGTCACCACCACAGACGCAGTCAAGGTGGGGGCGTGACAGGCTCCCTCGCCGGAGGCCACCACCGTGACCCTGCCGAACACCACCGAACCAGAGCACCGCGTCATCGCCCAACTGGAGCAGGGCCCCATGGACGCCATGTCTCGCCTTCGCCTAGTCCTGCCGCTCTGCCTCGCCTCTCACCCGTCGCCCCTGCCTCGTTCCTACCGGCCTCGACCTCGTCCCTGAGCTGAAGCCTCCACCTCCGTCCCCATGGCGCTGCGGCCCCATCGCTTCCCCGCCTCTCTGCCGTGCCAGGGACTCGAGCCCTCCACGCGCGTCGCCGCATGGCTGCCGAGCCCGCCTCTATCGTCATGCCCTTCTCCAACACCGCCCGAAGCTCCTCGCCTCCTCGACATGTACTGGCCCGGGTCCGGTATCTTCAATGCCCCATCGCCTCCTCGCTGCTGCCTGTCCATCTGCAGCCATAGTCCGATAGTAGCTCCACGAACACCTCCATCCGGTGCCTCCTTGGACCTCCTCGAGTTTGGCCACACCACGACCCACAGGACCGAGAAACGTCAAGTACCAGGAAGTTCCTGATGGATGCGCCAAGTCCCCAGCGAGACCCGTTTTTCGTCAAGTTCGACTACACGACTTTGACCTTGGAGTTGGACCGCAAGCGCCAAGTACCCCACCGGCAAGACCACACCTATGCTCGAACGACTACAGACCGAAACGTTAAGTACCTCGTCGATACACCGAGTACCACTATGTTAGCCATGTACATAATACACGAAGACCGGACCGACAAGTACCCCGAGAACGTATGTACCGCTACCGTCGATGTGCTTTTCATCAAGTTCCACTACCGTCGACCCTGTGGATGTCAACTTCCTCGGCGCGACCCCGATCCTCTATGGAGTGTGTACGACTACGGCCTGTGTACCCCTACTTCCACTACAGTCATGAGAATGTCTACTTCCACTACTTCCTCTACGAACTCGAACCGCTCTGAGAATGCTCCTTTGGGAAGTTATAACCCCGAGATGATCGTCTGAGAATGATTTCTTGTGTTGTATGAAATGCTCGTGTTTGCACCGTGCCCGACATGTTTTCTTGCATGTTCCCCGTTGCCATACCGTCGTCTCGTGGGACACCCGTTTGCCGGGATCACCCCACCATCCTTGCATGACATGCTCCCGTCACTCTCTCTTTTGCACCGGCATCCCACTCGAGTTACCGGAACCGGAAAGTTGCCATGGCATCATTTTCGGATTCATTGTTGTGGCACCCCTTTCATTTCTGCCACGATGACAAATGCTTCATAATATGCTCTTGTTAACATTTTCATAAAACTTGCATAAAACTTGCACATGCCACCCACATCATGTTAACAACATTTAAAATGTTTAAATTGTTGTTGCATCAAATTGCTAATGCATATGGGGATTTACCGGATTTGTTGTTTGTTATATCCGGCCCCATTTAAATTGTTTAAATGGTATAGTTTTGTTATGTTTTACCTCTTGCCATGTTAACCAAAATTTAATATTGTTGAGTTCCTAACCGAGAGTGAACAAAATAATTGATGTGGTGTTCCGTCAATATGCAACGGAGTTGCATATGGACCTCCACTTAACTTGTAGTGTTGCTTGTGCATTTTTCCATGCCATGCCTCATTAAACCGGACATGCATCATACTTGGTTGTGCATCATGCCATGTTCATGTGTTTGTTGTTTACTATGTTGTGTGCTTCTTTCCGGTGTTGCTTCTTCGGGTTGGTTCCGATAACGTCGCGTTTGTGAGGAACTGTTCAACTACGTCCATTTGTCTTCTTCATGGACTCGTTCTTCTTCCGTGCGGGATTTCAGGCAAGACGACCATACCCTCGAAATCACTTCTATTTTTGCTTGCTAGTGGCTCGCTCTTTTGCTATGCCTATGTCGTGATACCTAATACTTGCTTATCATGCCTCCTATATTGTTGAGCCAAGCCTCTAACCCACCTTGTCCTAGCAACCGTTGTTTGGCTATGTTACCGCTTTGCTCAGCCCGTCTTATAGCATTGTTAGTTGCAGGTGAAGATTGGAGTTGTTTCCTTGTTGGAACATGGATATTTTGTTGGGATATCACAATATCTCTTATTTAATTAATGCATCTATATACTTGGTAAAGGGTGGAAGGCTCGGCCTTATGCCCGGTGTTTTGTTCCACTCTTGACGCCCTAGTTTCTGTCATATCAGTGTTATGTTCCCGGATTTTGCGTTCCTTACACGGTTGGGTTATAATGGGAACCCCTTGACAGTTCACCTTGAATAAAACTCCTCCGGCAATGCCCAACATTGGTTTTACCATTTTCCACCTAGCCTTTTCTTTCCCGTGGGTTCTACAGACTCAAGGGTCATCTTTATTTAAACCCCCCTGCGCCAGTGCTCCTCTGAGTGTTGGTCCGACCGAGTAGACTGCGGGGCCACCTCAGGGCAACTTGAGGGTTGGTTTCACTCGTCGGATGTCTCATCTGAGTGTGCCCTGAGAACGAGATATGTGCAGCTCCTATCGGGATTTGTCGGCACATTCGGGCGGTGTTGCTGGACTTGTTTTACCATTGTCGAGGATGTCTTGTAACCGGGATGCCGAGTCTGCTCGGATTGTCTTGGGAGTAGGAATGTCCTTCATTGACCGTGAGAGCTTGCGATGGGCTAAGTTGGGCACCCCTGCAGGGATTTGAACTTTCGAAAGCCGTGCCCGTGGTTATGGGCAGATGGGAATTTGTTAATGTCCGGTTGTAGAAAACCTAAAGTTGACCTTAATTAAAATGCACCAACCGCGTGTGTAACCGTGATGGTCTCTTCTCGGCGGAGTCCGGGAAGTGAACACGGTGTTGGAGTTATGCATGACGTAGGTTGTTCTAGGATCACTTCTTGATCATAGTTTCTCGGCCGTGCGTTGCCTTCTCTTCTCGCTCTCATTTGCGTATGTTAGCCACCCAAATATGCTAGTCGCTTGCTGTAGCTCCACCTCATACCTTTTACCCTACCTATAAGCTTAAATAGTCTTGATCGCGAGGGTGTGAGATTGCTGAGTCCCCGTGACTCATAGATACTTCTAAAACTAGCTTGCAGGTGCCGTTGAACCGTGCAGATGACGCAACCAAGCTCAAGGAGGAGCTCATTGAAGATCTCATTCTTTGTGTTGTTCCATTTCCAGTTGATCAGTAGTGGAGCCCAGTCGGGACAATCGGGGATCTGTGTAGCATTTGGGGTAGTCTTCTTTTATTTTGGTTTTCATAGTCGGACCTTGATTGAATCTGGATGATGTAATGCTTTATTCATGTAATTGTGTGAAGTGGCGATTGTAAGGAAACTATATCGCAGAATACGACGGCCTCATAGCCGGCCTGAAGGCTGCGGCGGCTATGGGGGTGAGGCGCCTTACCGTCAAGGGCGACTTGCAGCTCCTCGTCAACTTCTCCAACAAAGTGTACGAGCCAAAGGACGAGCACATGGAGGCCTACCTTGCTGAGGTGCGCAAAATGGAAAAGCAGTTCTCAGGCTTGGAGCTGCAGTACGTGCCCCGCGGCACCAACAAGGAAGCCGACGACATCGCCAAGAGAGCATCCAAGCGGCAACCGCAAGAGCCTGGCGTCTTCGAAGAGCAGCTCTTCAAGCCGTCAGCTACGCCGCCTCTTTCAAGCACGACTCAGCCTCGGGAGGAGCTCCCTCAGCCCCCGGCCTTGGGAGCCCCAGATTGCGGCCCAACCTCAGGAGCTCGGCTGCTCTTGACGCTCGATCCCTAGGAGGAGTGCTAGACCAAGGAGTTCAGGGAGTACCTAATGCACAGGACACTGCTGGAGAAAGAAGAGGACGTGGAGCGCGTGTCCCGACAGGCCACGGCATACTGCATTCAAGACGACGAGTTTTACAGGAAACAACCAAACAATGTCATGCTGCGCTGCATCTCTAGTGATCAAGGGAGGGAGCTGCTGACTGACATACACGGCGGGGACTATGGACATCAGTCGTCATCATGGACCCTCGTTGGCAAGGCCTTCCGCAGCGGATTCTATTGGCCTACAACACTTAATGATGCAGCTGAGCTGGTGAAGTCCTGCTAAGCTTGCCAGTTCCACGCCAAGCAAATCCACCAGCCTGCTCAGGGCCTCCAAACCATCCCGCTCACGTGGCCGTTCGTGGTCTGGGGGCTGGACATCCTATGCCTATTCCCACGAGCGCCAGGGGGCTACCGCTATCTCTACGTCGCCATCGATAAGTTCACCATGCGGGCAGAGGTGGAAGCCGTCCGGACCATTCTAGCCAGCTCTGCTGTCAAGTTCATCAAGGGCCTCGTGAGCCGCTTCGGGGTCCCCAACCGCATTATCACAGATAACAGCTCGCAGTTTACTAGTAACCTCTTTAAAACCTACTATGCTAACCTTGGAACGCAGATCTGCTACGCTTCGATAGCCCACCCCAGGAGCAATGGTCAAGCCGAGCGTGCCAACGCTGAGGTCCTGAGGGGCCTCAAGACCAGGACCTTCAAGAAGAAGCTGGAGGCCTGCAGCAGGGGCTGGCATGACGAGCTCCAGTCTGTGATGTGGTCCATCCGCACCACCGCTACCAAGCCAACGGGCAAGACTGTTCTTCCTCGTCTACGGAGCTGAAGCAGTCCTCCCTCACGAGGTCAGGCATCGCTCCGCAGGGGTCCTGGCGTTCGACGAAACGCAGCAGGACGCCATGCGGGGGGTGGATCTCGTGCTGGGGGAGGAACGACATCGCGAAGCTGCATTAAGGGCGGCAAAGTACCAGCAAGCGCTGCGGCGCTACCACTGCCGCAACATTCGCTCCAAGACGCTCGAGATGGGTGACATGGTCCTGAGGCGGGTCCTCTCTAGGGAAGGCTTGCACAAGCTCTCACCCATGTGGGAGGGCCCGTTCAGGGTCATCCACATCACCAGGCCTGGCGCCGTGCGCTTGGAGACGCAAGAGGGGACACCTATCCAAAACGCCTGGAACATCCAGCACCTTCGGAAGTTCTACCCATGAAGCATGGCCCAGTGCCTGAGAAGCAAGGCCCAGTGCCTGAGAAGCAAGACCCAGAGCCTGTGAAGCAAGGCCCAGTGCTTGAGAAGCAAGGCCTAGAGCCTGTGAAGCAAGGCCCAGAGCGTGTGAAGCAAGGCCCGGTGCCTGTGAGGAATCCCCTCCCGTGACACTCTCACATAATAATGAGTCGGGGCTGTACACGCCCCAGAGTCTCAGGAGCGCCGGCCTCAGGCCCTGGGACTCCCTCCCACGCCTAGTGGACAACGCTTAGCTCCGCGCTGGTGAGAAGACTTGAAGACTAGATTAGGTGTTGGGCCCGGCTTTTCATTTGCTTTCCGTAGTTGGCTTGCTTTTTTCCTTTATCGAGTTTGCCATTGGCGTTCCTTGCTGATTTGGTTCCTTCGCCTTTTACAATGTTTTTCGGCTCTGGTTTACCCGTGATCTCTCTCTCGCATACCTTGCGAGGGGGCTAGGCAAGTGCCCTCGCGAGCTTTTCCTTCTCTCTGCCTTCTCGCAAGTCACCCTCATTCGAGCCTGGAAGCTGGCGCAACTATCCAAATCCATGCCCCTCGGGTACCGCGATGCAAAGTGCCAAGTCAAGGTTCGGGTGAACGGAAAAATCCTCTAGCGCACCCCCTAACAAATTCTTGCAGTTCCTGAGCAAACACGGATATCTCGTGAAGGAAGGGGCGTCCCAAACACGCCAGGTTAGGTTATCTCTGCGCAAAATAATAGCATGGCATGGGAATAACACGCACGTTGCATTAACCAAGAACCATAGTTTGATACACGCCCCTCTGGGCCCATACTGGTTTCATTTTCTGGTGCAGGAAAGAAAGGAAAAAATCAAACAAAGTGGTGTTTCAGCAATCCGCGAGGGCAGGCCCTTTGCGACGCCCAAGCCTAGCCAGACCCCTCCTCGCGCTTCACGGAGGTGCGGCGATGAGATGACCTGCTGCCTCCATTGAAGCGAGCGCGGCGGCGCGGTGGCTGATCATAGCCACTGCTGCTAGAGATGTCGCAGGAGGGAGAGCCGCCATAGCTGGAGGAGATGCGGTCGCCGTTGAGGGCAGGCTTGCCCTCACCCTCGTCACGACCATCACCAAGGCCGAGCACCTCCTCACCGTCGTTCGTCTCGGGGCAGCACCCGGCGCGGCGGCCATCTTCCCCGAACACCCTCACATAGAAGGTTGACCCGCCGTCATACTTGAAGTGGAGCGTGCACCGCCTGCCCAGGCGGCGCGCGCGGGCGAACGTTTACCAGCCACGGGCCAGCGTTATGTTGCCCGCGGCAGAAGTCTCGACAGCGACCCAGGAGGCCTTGCTATGGCAACCATCCTCCTACAACCAGAGCCCCCCTGGACCAGGGGCCAGCAGCTCATCGACAAGGAAGCGCGGAAGCTGGAGCCAGTTGCCGGCCGGGTTTTCCGACCAAACAACAAACTCCGGCGACGCCTCCGCTGAATGGAAGCGCGGGCAGGGAGGCCTCGCCACGATCGCGCACCTCCCCCCGTCAACTGGACCTCCACGGTTGGGACGGCCCCCTCCGCGTGCCATGGCGCTGCCTCGACGGTGGGCCACGGTGGGGGTTGCAGCGTGCTTGCGCGGGCGGCCACGACCGCGCTTGGGCATCGGGGAACCTGGGCCATCGCGAGGGGCCTTTCCCTTCTCGGCGGCAGAGAACTTCCTTTGTGGCGCCATCGAAGGCACTACAAGCAATGGAGCAAGAAGGAGGAAGCAAGCAAAGAAGAGATGGGCAATAGGGGCTCCGCCCCCTCCCCATTTATAGCAAGAGAAAGCCAATCGGCGTCCCCCACGATCGTAGGTAATGATGGTTTCCCTTGCATGTCGCAGGGACTTGTCAAGTCGTGCAGTCGTCGAGGCAGCATGGGGAAGTGGAGACACCCACGTCCAATCAACCGCCACGCGTCAACTGAGGCTGCAGGCTTTTGGGGCCCGCGGTGCTCCGAACTTGACCCTTGGCTTCGCTGCGAAGCCAAGCCCGCGAGTACCTTGGGCCCGGGGGCTACTGTCGGCATTCTAGGAACGGGGGTCTCCAGACTTGCCTACCTGCGGCCCGCGGCGTGGCTGAGCCCGCAGGCCGTACGGCCCATCTTCACCAACAAAGCATTCAAGACCCTCGCGAGGGGCCAAGCCATGCAAGGCGGATGACGCAAGACCTCCTCTGGAGTGGCCTAGCTAGGAAGGCTCACGAGGAGCAGAGATATCAAGGCGAGGCGAACGTCACGAGGCTCTCATGACGTGAGCCGTGACGATTGACACCAAGCGGGCGCCAGCGCGCACAGCGTCCTTGTTTCCTCTTTGGTGCAAAGGGGCCAAGAGCAGCCACGGAGTACCGAGGCCTCATGAAAAGGTTGCCATTTTGGTGCAACAAGACCAAGACCATGGACTGCAAGACGGAGGTCACCATGGAGCCCAGAATAGCGTCAACACCAGAACTTTGTGCAGGCGAAGAGTACTTTTGTCAGGATAGCTTGTACTAGTTGTCCCCCTTCAAATTAGCCCGCCATTGTTGGCTCCATTCCCGTTCGATATTTGGGAAGAGGACCAGGGCCTCTATAAATAGGACTAGCCACCACAATGGGGAAAAACCGGATCTGAGCAAGAGGAAGAGAGACCACCTAGCACACACAAGCTCAGTGAGCTCAAGAACGCCTCACCCTCAGGAGGCCGTTCTTGCCTTGTATTGTTCATCATCAGCCCAAGAGGCAATCCACCACCACCACACTAGAGTAGGGTATTACACCACAACGGTGGTCCGAACCAGTATAAACCCCGTGTCCTTCTGTGTTGTGAGTTCATCGAGTTCGTCCGCAAGATCTTAGCGAGCTAGAGCATAGATCGGTTGGAGGGAAAGACTTCGCACGCACCCCAGTGTTCAAACCTTAAGGGTTTGCCGGAACCCCACACCCCGACGGGGTGTCCACGCACCACTGCCGCAGGCGGCGCGCGGTCTTGGCACCGCGGTGCTGGGAGTGTAGGGGCATTCTCTCGCGGTCGAGGGACTTCTTGGCAGCTTCCCTCTTTGTGCGCTGGTGCTTGGCATGGCGGGTCATGCCACGGGGCCGCGTGTCTTGGTGTGAGGGCGCCGTCTTGGTGTGGAGGTGGTGGAGGCGCTCCATGGGCGACGTTGCCCGCCGTTGGAGGTGGTCGAGGTAGCGAAAGGGATGCTGCAAGAGAGCCCCCAGCGGCGCTGACAAGCTCGGCGATGCAGTCGAGCCAGTCGTCGTAGACGTCATCGACCGGGCAGTAGCGCATGAGCTCACATGCCACGATCAGCATGGCCAGCGTGTCCGTGGGAGCGCGACGAGCGTGGGACGACGAGCCTGCCGCAGTCTGCGGGCCTTAAGCACACCCCTACCTGGCGCGCTAGATGTCGGATTACAGGTTCCGGCAAACCCTTGAGGTTCGAACACTGGGGTGCACATGAAGATCTCTCTCCCCCGCGAGCCCACTCTTGTAATGATCTATAAGCCTAGCTCGCCGAACCTGAAGACAGAGGGACACAAGGGTTTATACTAGTTGCGGCCACCGTTGTGGTGTAATACTCTACTCTAGTGTGGTATGGTGGATTGCCTTCTAGGCTGAGGATGAACAAGTACAAGGGATGAACAGCCTCCTGAGGAGAGGTGTTCTTGAGCTCGATGAGCTTGTGTGTGAGTGGAGGGTCTAGTCGGAGTGGATCCGATCCAAGATGAGTTGATCCTCACTATGTTGGTGGCTAGCCCTATTTATAGAGGCCCTGGTTCTCGTCCCAAATATTAGGCGGGAAGGGATCCCACAACGGCCAATTTGAAAGGGAAAACTAGTACAAGCTATCCTGACAAAAGGTGGTCTTCGCCTGCCAAAGGCTCTGGTGGTGACACAATCGTGGGCTCCGCGGTGACCTCCATCCTCCCGTCCTGCTGTTCTTGGTCTCATTGCACCAATATAGAAACCTTTGCCTGATACCTCGGGACTCCTCGCCCGCACTTGCCTCTTTAGCACCAAAGAGGAAACTGGCAGCCTACGCCCGCAGGCGCCCGCCTGGCCTTGGTCGTCATGGCTCGCATCATGTGAACCTCGCGAGGTGCCCCTTGCATAGACATCTCCGCCCCTCGGGAGCCAGCCTAGGGAGGCTGCCCCTGAGGAGGACTTGGCGTCATCTGCCTCGCGAGGGTCTTGAGTGGTTGCTGATGAAGATGGGTCGTACCAGGCCGCTGGTGGAGCCACGCCCTAGGCCGTAGGCAGGCAAGTCTGGGTACCCCCTGTCGGTGTGAAAACCGGCGGATCTCGGGTAGGGGGTCCCGAACTGTGCGTCAAGGCCGGATGGTAACAGGAGGCAGGGAAAACTTTGTTTTACCCAGGTTCGGGCCCTCTCGATGGAGGTAATACCCTACTCCTACTTGATTAATATTGATGATATGGGTAGTACAAGAGTAGATCTACCATGAGATCAAGGAGGCTAAACCCTAGAAACTAGCCTATGGTATGATTGTTGTATACGGAGTTGATTGCCTACGGACTACAACCCTCCGGTTTATATAGACACCGGATAGGGTTAGGGTTACACAGAGTCGGTTACAATGGTAGGAGATCTTGAATATCGCATCGCCAAGCTTGCCTTCCACGCTAAGGAAAGTCCCATCCGGACACGGGACGAAGTCTTTAGTCTTGTATCTTCATAGTCCAGGAGTCCGGCTGAAGGTATAGTCCGGCTACGCGAACACCCCCTAATCCAGGACTCCCTCAGTAGCCCCTGAACCAGGCTTCAATGACGACGAGTCCGGCGCGCAAATTGTCTTCGCCATTGCAAGGCGGGTTCCTCCTCCAAGTCCTTCGTAGAAGATTGTAAACACCAAGAGTAGTGTCCGGTTCTGCAAAATAAGCTTCCACATATTGCCATAGAGAGAATAATATTAACACAAATCAAATTTGCTGATGTATTCCGCAGTGCACTATCACACTACGGCCAAGTCCTTTACTCGAATCGTTTTTACTTTTCCACCTCAGCATGTTTTGCGAGGCGGTTTCCTTGGCACGTCTTGTCAAAGCAGAGATCGTGTGCCCTTTTTACGGGATTCTCATCAATACGGACGTGGGTAACCTAATCGCGCCATTTACCACGGCGCTTGGGAGGCAAGCGAGTTTTATTAGGCAGGTGGGGACGCACAACCGCATCCGCCCATATAAGGGGATAAGGATCCACATTTTTACCTATGCCTTCTTCCTCCTTTGCCTATCCATCTCCTGCGCACTCGAGCTCCAGCGCCCAAGCCCGCACTTCCCACCTCAACCTTCTCCAGCGATTTCCGGGGCGGGAGGCAAGTGGAAGGTCTCCTCCGTCACGGAGGGCGACGTAAAAAAGCTAAGGAAGGCCGGATACTTGTCCAAAGACATCGCACACCGGCTTCCCGAGAAGGGGCAGCTCCTCCCCACCCCAAGGCCCCATGAGAGGGTAGTATTTCTTCCCCACTTCCTCCGCGGACTGGGTTTTCCACATCACCCATTCGTCCGGGGGCTCATGTTCTACTACGGCCTGGATTTTCACGATCTGGCCCCGAACTTCATCCTCAACATCTCGGCGTTTATCGTCGTGTGCGAGGCTTTCCTCCGCGTCCGCCCCCATTTCGGCCTCTGGCTCAAGACCTTCAACGTCAAGCCCAAGGTGGTGTGCGGCAACCAGGCGGAGTGCAGAGGCGCCATGGCGGGCAAGATTGCGAATGTCCTGTGGTTCGAGGGCTCCTTCGTAGAGACCCTAAAGGGGTGGCAAGCCGGGTGGTTTTACATCACCGAGCCATGCGATCCGAAATGGATCGCAGCCCCCGAGTTCAGATCCGGACCCCCCACGCGGCTCATGTCCTGGAAAAAGACGGGCCTATTGTGGGGTAACGAGGAAGAGGTGACCGGACTGAAGACATGCATCCAGTCCCCGGTAAACAAGTCAATCAGGCTTGTAAATGTAGTCCAGGTCATGCTCGTTCGCCGAATCCTCCCGTGCCAACAACGGGACTTTACTCTGTGCGAGTTCGACCCGACACAGCACCGAACCCTTAATAGGCTCTTCGACACGACGTATGAAGACGTCTGGAAGGCGCTAATCAAAGGTGTCGAGGCTCCCGCATCCGCCTCCGAGGACCGCGGATACAGCTCGCAGTGTCACGCTAGCGAGGTAAGCTATTTTCACCTTTTACAGGATGTTCAGCTTTTTTTTCATAGTTTAACTCTATGCGGGATCTAAACTCCCTTACCTTTGATAGGCTTGGCGGGTGGTATCCGGACTGATTAACGGTCCGGCTCCGCTGCCCGAAGACCCAGCCCCAGCTCTACTAGTGAAGCTGCTGGCTCTGGCGCCTTATGTGGTGCCGAAAAAGAAGGCCAAGAAGAAGAAGACCACGGGGACTCAAAGGAGTACCCGCAACGTGGTGTTGTCGGGCTCGTCATCCGACGAGTCCGAGACGCCCTCCTCCCGTGAAAACGAGGAGGAAGAAGAAAACTCTCCCCTCCCAGCGGAGGGAGGAAAGAAAAGGAAGGCCGCCCCAAGGGGGAAGGCCGAAGGGTCCAAGAAGAGGAAAACCCCTCCGCCGGACTACGCCCCCGACGCCGACGAGGACGAAGAGGAGTGGCCGGACAGGGCCAGGCGTCCGGCGAAATCGTAAGTGTTCGGATACCAGAGTAACTCATGATATTCCTTTTGTTGCACAACTTTCCCTAATGTCGAATATAATCATGCAGCCCGCCCCGGGCCGAACTCAACCAGTCGTCGAGCGGCTCCCTGGATTCATCGGACGTGAACTCAGTTCCGCCCGCTGTCTCCCCCCACACCGCGGACGACGCCGAAGTGGCGTCGCAACGAGCTCCGGGGCAGGAGGAGGTGGTCCTGGAGGAGCCGCAAGGCGACCTCCCGGACTCCAGGAGTAAAGGGGACAAGACCCCCCGGGGCTCCAAGTCCGGCTTTGAGCCGGACACCGTGCCGGATTCTTCAACGATTCCAGACCGCGGCAGGCAAACTCCTCCCAAGAGGAGCAAGCCTTCTGAGCTGGCAGCCTCCGCCCAACCGGAGGTGCCGGACAATCTGCTGGAGGTGCTTGAAGGCGCCTCCATCGACGAGGAGCACCGTACTATTATGAGTACGGTGATCCAGAAGGTTCAGTCCACCAAAAGCGGACTGAGTGAAGCTTGTGCTAGCCTCCTAACAGGCTTCGAGGTAAGTAAAAAATATGTAAAAATATTACCGCATAGACAGTAGCCCCTGATGCTCTGTTTGGCGTTCGGAAAGAAAAGCCGAATAGAGGATCTATTAAATTTCGCAGGAGTCTAACAATAAAGATTCAATATGCGTATGCAGGCTTCGCTGCTATCCACCGCCGCACTGACTGCGGAGGTGGGTGTCCTGAAACAGGACCTCGGGCGGACCGAGCAAGAGCTCGGCCTTGCCCAACGGCAGCTCGAGGAGAAAGAAGGTACGAAATACCTTACAGAAAAAGGTGCCTATAGAGAGGCGTGATTGCAAAAAAAATAACAGGATTGTGGTGCTTATTGTAGGGTCCACGACTGAGGTGGCGACCCTCAAGCAGGTGCTATCTAAGGCCGAAAAGAAAACGGCGCGGAGCGCAATGACTGAGAGAAACTTGGGGCTCAGGTCGGCGAGGTGCAGCAAGAGCTTCAGGCCCTCATGAAAAAACATGAGAGTTTGGAGCTTGAGTCAAAGACCCAAGCGTCCGAGCTTGCGACGGCCCTTGAGACTGCCAAGTTTGCCAAGGCCGAAGCCCAAAAGGCCCTCCAAGAGTTGGAGGAGGTGAAAAAGATAGCAGCGGGTAGGGCATTCTTCACGCAAAGCAGAAATATAAAAGTAAACTACTTGTTACTTACCCGAATCCGGAGCTCTCCAGGGGCATTCACAGATCTTCCCCGCAACGTATCCGCCGCCGCCGCATTCTACCGAGCTGAAGAGGGCAGCTCGACGGAGAAGGTGTTCTGGTGTCAGTATGCTGAGGCCGGACACCCTGTGCCCTTGAGCGACCAGCGGAAACAGCTGGTCGAGCTCCACAAGGCGGCCGAATAGGCCATGAAGGGCTTCATAGTTCGGCTGTGGCCCGGAGAGGCCCTTCCTGGGAGCTACTTCAGGCTGGTGCGGTGGCTGGTGGAGACCTGTCCAAGGCTCGAGGTCATCAAGTGCTCCGTCTGCATCGAAGGTGCCCGTAGGGCCCTTGCCCGTGCAAAGGTGCACTGGGGTAAGCTGGACGGTGAGAAGCTTGTTAGGGACGGGCCGCCGCCGGGGAAGGAGCATCGCAAGCCCGAGAACTACTATAAGGATGTTCTTGCGGGTGCCCGCCTTGTAGCGGATGAGTGTACCAAGGATGTAATTTTTGAATGAACTCGCTCGATTTTATCCTGTGCGCTGAAAACTTGTTCATATGCGCTAAGCAATGCTTATTGAATTTAAAATATTATTTTCTGTGCGGCCGTTTATCAAAAATTGAGAGATGGCCAGTCGTCGGCTTCTGCCCCCATGCCACTAGTGCTGGGGTGTTCGGTGATAAACTTGTGCGCTCTTTTTCCCATGTTTGGTTCCTTCGAGGGAGGCGCTCAGCACGACAAACCAGGCAATCGGACTATAATGCTTGAACACTCTCACTTAGCCATAGAACTTTATAATTTTAAATTTCGGCGAAGCCCCTAGTTCGGAAGACCGAGTTCGGGGCGCTATCCACGCCTTGGTTGGGGTTATCCAGCTCCTCGCTCGAAGCGGCATAAGTCTTTAGGGACTCGAAAAACCTCTCGATCAGTGACCGGTCTCTCGCCTCATCATGACAGTCAGTTTTAGCTTTCTCCACTAAGGTGGTTAACCCAGCTCAACCGGGGCACAATCGCAGTGGTTCTCCTAGTGCTACCTTAGCCGATATAGCGGAACGTAAGGCACCAAAACATAGGATCCGGGCAAACCCAACTATTGACCCAACTCATGATTCGGAGCCGATGCATATAGTGCTATAAGTTCGGGGTGCCGCACTTGTGAAAGTGTACGGGCTTCTCACACCATATTAAAGGGTATTGAAGCCCCTGGCGTACTTGCCGTAGCACAGTGTACGGGTGCAACATGTCATTAATGAACATATATAAAAGAGAGTAATGCAAAAAATAGACAAAAAGCTAAGCATTGTTTATAGAGAGGCTATTTATCAAAGCCGAACGATACAAATAGTGCGGTAAGCAGAAGATATTGGACTATTCAGTATGTCCTGACCAGGGGCAGGCCGCGGAATTGTATTTAAAACAGGTATAGCGCTCGTAACAGAGACCACCTGGGATTCCATAATGCGGCATGGCTTGTCTGCCTCCCTGGATCTTGCATCGTTTGTGGGGCAGTCGAATTGCCGAATAGGTCGTCCGAAGTATGGAGTCCTGAAAGTAAGAAAAATTAAAAAAAGAATCCGGCAGCCCCTAGTAAGTTTTAAGCCGTATTTTGGGTGTGCCGTTATTGTGCCCCTTCCCCTGTGCCCATGGTATTTCCAGGGCGTAGTTATGTACGCGAGGTACTGGTTTCGCTATATTGCGAAAGCTGGGGTTGGGGCCGCATTGCTACGCTTGCTCAGAGCGTGCCAGGCGGTCCTGCTGTGGATTACTCCGGGCGCGCTTGGAAGTGTCTAGATTTTTAATGGCCGGACTGGAGAATTGCCTAAGAAGGCTACTTTGCACCTCCGCTGCGAGAGCCGCCGTATGCTCCTCCGTACGGAGGGAGAGTTCGGTGTTTCCGTTGACTGTAATTACTCCTCGAGGGCCTGGCATCTTGAGCTTGAGATATGCGTAGTGCGGCACCACATTGAACTTTGCGAATGTGGTTCGTCCGAGCAGGGCGTGATAGCCAGTGCGAAACGGGACTATGTCAAAGATTAACTCTTCGCTTCGGAAATTGTCCGGGGATCCGAAGACCACGTCAAGTGTTACTGAGCCTGTACAGTTGGCTTCTACACCTGGTATGACGCCTTTAAAGGTCGTTCTTGTGGGCTTAATCCTTGAGGTATCTATGCCCATTTTTCGCACTGTATCCTGATAAAGCAGGTTCAGGCTACTGCCGCCGTCCATGAGGACTCTTGTGAGGTGAAATCCGTCGATGATTGGGTCGAGAACCAATGCGGCGCAGCCGCCATGATGGATGCTAGTGGGATGGTCCCTTCGATCAATAGTGATCGGGCAGGAGGACCATGGGTTAAAATTTGGGGCGACTGGCTCAAACGCGTATACGTCCCGTAGCGCACGCTTCCACTCCCGCTTGGGAATGTGGGTTGCGTATATCATGTTCACCGTCCGCACTTGTGGGGGAAAGCCCTTCTGTCCATTGTTGATCGGCTGCTTGGGCTCCTCGTCATCGTTGTGCAGCCCCTTGTCTCTGTTTTCGGCCCTTAACTTGCCTGCCTGCTTGAACACCCAACAATCCCTGTTAGTGTGATTGGCTGGCCTTTCGGGGGTGCCATGTATCTGGCACACGCGATCGAGTATTCGGTCCAAACTGGACGGGCCCTGAGTATTCTTTTTGAATGGCTTTTTCCGCCGACCGGATTTATAGCCTTTGAATCCGGCATTGACTCCCGTGTCTTCATTGCTGTCGCTGTTGACGCGGCGTTTTTGCTTATTCCGACGTGTCCTGCCACTTTTGTCCTTGGTGTCCGAATTACTAGGGTTCTTCGATAAGTTGTTACTGCGAGCTAGCTAGGTGTCTTCTCCCGCGCAAAAGCGGGTCATGAATGTCGTGAGGGCTGCCATGGATTTCGGCTTTTCCTGTCCCAGGTGCCGGGCAAGCCACTCGTCGCGGATGTTATGCTCGAAGGCTGCTAGGGCCTCTGCATCCGGATAGTCGACTATCTGGTTTTTCTTTGTTAGGAACCGTGTCCAGAATTGTCTGGCCGATTCCTCTGGCTGCTGAATTATGTGGCTTAAGTCGTTGGCATCCGGAGGTCGCACATAAGTGCCCTGGAAGTTGTCGAGGAATGCGGCTTCCAGGTCCTCCCAAGAACCGATTGAGTCTGCTGGCAAGCTGTTAAGCCAATGCCGGGCTGGTCCTTTAAGTTTGAGCAGGAGGTATTTGATGGCATGTAGATCATCGCCGCGTGCCATGTGGATGTGAAGGAGATAATCCTCGATCCATACCGCCAGGTCTGTTGTGCCATCGTATGATTCGATGTTTACAGGTTTGAAGCCCTCTGGGATTTTATGATCCATTACTTCATTCGTGAAGCATAGCGGGTGTGTGGCGCCTCTGTACTGGGCTATATCACGACGCAGCTCGGAAGAGCTATGTCTGTTGTGTTCGGCCCGATCGGATTTGTTGTATCCGGAGTGAAGATCATTGTCACATGTCGTAGGGCGCCTGCGCGATCCGTAGATCGATCTTGTTTGTCTTGCCTTATCCTCCAGTATGTCTCGCAGGTCGGGCGCATTTTCCCGTGCCTTAGTTGAGCGGCGTCGGGGCATGGCTTGGGTGGAGGGCCGACAGGCCTCTCTGTCGCGACCGCGAGGTGGCCGGTCTGCCATGTCATGCGCTGGTGATGTAGGTGCTTCCTCCTCTGATCGGGGTAGCGGCCTGCGCTTCGGGTAACTCTTGGAGGGGCGTTCGAGTTCATACTCTTCGGCCGCAAGGTCTTCCGTCCATCTGTCAGCTAGCAATTCTTGGGCAGCTCTAAGTTGTTGCTTCTTTTTCTTGAGGCTGCTTGCCGTGGCTAAAAGCCTGCGTTTAAAACGCTCTTGTTTGGCGGGGTCTGATGGTATGACGAATTCGTCGTCATCGAGGCTAGCCTCGTCTTCGGAGGGAGGCGTATAGTTATCATCCTCGACCTCTCGGTTTGCCGCTCTTTCATGAGGGCTGGTTTCTCCATCTTCCTGTGCCGAATTTTGCTGAGGTGGGTGTTCTTCGGCGCTATCCGGGGTAGTATTATCTCTCGTGCCGGAATCACCGTTTTTGCTTTGGCGGGATTTAGAGCGGCGCCGCTGACGCCGGCGCTTTGGCTGTTTCTTGGGGGCATCATCCCCCACTGTTCCATCGCCATCTCCATCTTTTGGAGTATCCACCATATATATGTCATATGACGAGGTGGCCTTCCAGCGCCCTACACGCGCTGGTTCTTGTTCGTCTCCTGCATCGTCATCTATGCCCTCGATGTCTTCGGAGTCGAAGTCCAGCGTGTCGGTAAAGTCGTCGATAGTGGCTACGAAGTGGGTGGTGGGTGGGCTTTGAATTTCTTCGTCGTCCGTCTCCCAACCTTGTTGACCGTAGTCTGGCCAGGGCTCTCCTGATAAAGAGAGAGACTTTAGAGAATTCAGGATGTCGCCGAAGGGCGAGTGCTGAAAGATGTCCGCGGCGGTGAACTCCATGATCGGCGCCCAATCGGATTCGATCGGCAGGGGCGTGGGGGGCTTGGAGCTCGGAGAGGAATCCGTCTCCTCGGAGTCACGGGCCATGCGGAGTGCGGGGCTGGAGTTCGGCTCAATCGCCTCTGAGATTGCAGCCCCTAAGGCAGCGTCCAACCGTTGATCCTCGGTCGGTGCAGTAGGCTCCGAATCAATGGTCGGAACCGATGCGTGTGCGGCCTCCAAGGCGTTGTTCGGTGGCAAAGCTATATCATGCCCATCGAGACAGTGCGGCGCGCTTGGCTATGGCTCGAATCCATCTAAGATCAAGTCCCCGCGAATGTCATCCGTGTAGTTTAGGCTTCCAAACCTGACCTGATGGCCAGGGGCGTAGCTTTCGATCTGCTCAAGGTGGCCAAGCGAATTGGACCGCAGTGCGAAGCCGCCGAAGATGAAGATCTGTCCGGGGAGAAAAGTCTCACCCTGGACTGCATCGTTGTAGATGATCGAAGGAGCCATCGGGCCTAAAAGCGACGACATAGAGGAACTCTTAATGAAAGCACCAATGTCGGTGTCAAAACCGGCGGATCTCGGGTAGGGGGTCCCGAACTGTGCGTCAAGGCCGGATGGTAACAGGAGGCAGGGAACACTTTGTTTTACCCAGATTCGGGCCCTCTCGATGGAGGTAATACCCTACTCCTGCTTGATTAATATTGATGATATGGGTAGTACAAGAGTAGATCTACCACGAGATCAAGGAGGCTAAACCCTAGAAGCTAGCCTATGGTATGATTGTTGTATACAGAGTTGATTGCCTACGGACTACAACCCTCCGGTTTATATAGATACTGGATAGGGTTAGGGTTACACAGAGTCGGTTACAATGGTAGGAGATCTTGAATATCGCATCGCCAAGCTTGCCTTCCACGCTAAGGAAAGTCCCATCCGGACACGGGATGAAGTCTTCAGTCTTGTATCTTCATAGTCCAGGAGTCCGGCTAAAGGTATAGTCTGGCTACCCGAACACCCCCTAATCCAGGACTCCCTCACCCCCATTCCCAGGACGCCGACAATTAGCTCACTCAATTGTTTCGGAGACCGGAGTTTTACTCATCTTACCCATGAGGCATGGTTCGGAAGTATCAAGTGATTCCAAAAGTCCATCCGCATGTACTTTCTTGACGCGCTTTACACCAATATCACCTAAACAATAGTGCCACAAGTATGTTGCACTATCATTGTCAACATTGCATCTTTTGGCATCAATATTATGAATATGTGTATCACTACGATCGAGATTCAACAAGAATAGACCATTCATCAAAGGTGCATGACCATAAAAGATATTACTCATATAAATAGAACAACCATTATTGTCTGACTTAAATGAATAACCATCTCCCAATAAACAAGATCTGGATATAATGTTCATGCTCAATGCTGGCACCAAATAACAATTATTGTGGTCTAAAACTAATCCCGAAGGTAGATGTTGAGGTAGCGTGCCGACGGGGATCACATTGACCGTGGAACCATTCCTAACGTGCATCGTCAACTCGTCCTTAGCCAATCTTCGTTTATTCCGTAGCTCCTATTTTGAGTTACAAATATGAGCACCGAACCAGTATCAAATACCCAGGCGCTACTACGAGCATTAGTAAGGTACACATCAATAACATCTATATGAAATATACATTTGTTCACTTTGCCATCCTTCTTATCTTCCAAGTATTTGGGGCAGTTCCGCTTCCAGTGACCATTTCCCTTATAGTAGAAGCACTCAGTTTCAGGATTGGGTCCAGCTTTGGGTTTCTTCACGGGAGCAGCAACTTGCTTGCCATTCTTCTTGAAGTTCCCTTTCTTTCTCTTGCCCTTTTTCTTGAAACTACTGGTCTTGTTAACCATCAACCCTTGATGCTCCTTCTTGATTTCTACCTCCGCCGATCTCAGCATCACGAAGAGCTCAGGAATCATTTTTGTCATCCCTTGCATGTTATTGTTCATCACAAAGCCTTTGTACCTTGGTGGCAGTGACTGAAGAACTCTGTCAATAACACTCTCAAATGGAAGATCAATTCCAAGCTGAGTCAAGTGGTTATGATACCCAGACATTTTGAGTATGTGTTCACTGACAGAACTGTTCTCCTCCATCTTACAGCTATAGAACTTGTTGGAGAATTCATATGTCTCAACCTGGGCATTAGCTTGAAATATCAATTTCAGCTCTTGGAACATCTCATATGCTCTGTGGTGCTCAAAACGCTTTTGGAGCCCCGGTTCTAAGCCGTAAAGCATGGCACAGTGAACTATCTAGTGGTCTTCAGTCCACAATTGGCAGGCGTTCACAACATCTACATTAGCTGGGGCGGGTGGGTTACCTAGCGGTGGATCAAGGACATAATTCTTTTGTGCAGTAGTGAGGATAATCCTCAAGTTATGGACCCAGACCATGTATTTGCTACCATCATCTTTAAACTTAGCTTTCTCTAGGAACGCATTAAAATTCAAGGGAACGGTAGCACGGGCCATTGATCTACAACATAGATACGCAAAAACTATTAAGACTAAGTTCATGATAAACTTTAGTTCAAATAATCAAATTACTAATGAACTCCCACTTAAGTCAACATCCCTCAAGTTGTCTAAGTGATACATGATCCAAATCAACTAACGCATGTCCGATCATCATGTGAGATGGGGTAGTTTTCAATGGTGACTCATGATCCAAATCTACTATATGACTCATGTTTGACCTTTCGGTCTCTAGTGTTTCGAGACCATGTCTGTACATGCTAGGCTCGTCAAGTTTAACCCAAGTATTATGCATGTGCAAAACTGGCTTACACCCATTGTATGTAAGCGTAGAGTCTATCACACTTGATCATCACGTGTTGCTTAAAAATGATGAACTTTAGCAATGGTGCATACTCAGGGAGAACACTTTTATCTTGAAATGAATTGAAGGTATCTTATAATGTTATCGTCGTTCTAAGCAAAGTAAGATGCATAAAGGATAAACATCACATGCAATCAAAATATGTGACATGATATGGACATCGTCATCTTGTGCTTTTGATCTCCATCTCCAAAGCACCGGCATGATCTCCATCTTTGTGTCGGGGTCGTCTCGCCAACTATAGCTTCTACAACTATTGCTAATGCTTAGCGATAAAATAAAGCAATTACATGCCGCTTAGTGATTGACACACATGTCATACAATAGTTAAAGACATCCGTAAGGCTCCTGCCGGTTGTCGACTCATCGACATGCAAGTCGTGAAGTATTACAAAACATGATCATCTCATACATCAACATATATCACATCATATCTTGACCATATCACATCACAACATGCCCTTCAAAAACAAGTTAGACGTCCTCTACTTTGTTGTTGCAAGTTTTACCTGGCAGCTACGGGCAACTTAGCAAGGACCGTTCTTACGTATGTAAAACCACAACGGTGATTATCAAGTTTGTTGTTTTAACCTCCTTCAAGGACCGGCCGTAGTCAAATTCGATTTAACTAAAGTACATGCACATGTAAGTTAGGTCAGGGCCGCTTCATCCCACCATATTGTTGAATCAAAATAAGACGTTGGTGGTAAGCAGTATGAACATCACCGCCCACAACTCCTTTGTGTTCTACTCGTGCATATCATCTACCCATAGACCTGGCTCATGAAGCCACTGTTGGGGGACGTTGCTTGGAAAACAAAAAATTTCTACGCACACACAAGATCTATCCATGGTGATGCATAGCTATGAGAGGGGGAGAGCATCTACGTACCCTTGTAGATTGCTAAGCGGAAGCATTCATCAACGCGGTTGATGTAGTCGTACACCTTCATGGTCTGTCCTGATCAAGTACCAAACGTACGGCACCTCCGCTTTTAGCACATGTTCAGCTCGATGACGTCCTCGCCTTCTCGATCCAGCAAGAGAGGTGAAGTAGTACATCAGTTCCGACAGCACAACAACATGGTGATGCTGGTGGTGAAGAACAATCTCCGTAGGGCTTCGCCAAGCACAACGAAAACTATGACGGAGGATAAACTAGAGGGGGCGGGGTCGACGGCACACGACTTGGTGAATCTTGATGTGTTCCGGGTGCTAGCCCTACCCCTCTATTTATATGTTAAGCCCTAGGGTCCCTTCTTGGGCATAGTTCCAAAACTATTACCATGCTTCATGCTAATATGACTTCCCCATGCGATGACTTACCCATTTTTGGAACTATACCTCTCCATCATACGAAGTGAAAAATCCCAATCTTGATTCACGCCAACTCAACAGACGCCTTCAAAGATACCTGTAGATCATATTTATGATCACCCAGTTACATTGTGAAGTTTGATAGCACACAAGGTATTCCTTCGGTATCTGGGAGTTGCATGATCTCATGGTCAAAGGAATATGTATTTGACATTAAGAAAGTAGTAGTGATAAACTGAAGATCATATGCTAAGCTAATGGATGGGTCTTGTCCATCACATCATTCTCCTAATGATGTGATCTCGTTATCAAGTGACAACACATGTCTATGGTTAGGAAACAATGATCATTGTTTGATCAACGAGCTAGTCTAGTAGAGTCTTACTAGGGACACGGTAGTTGTTTATGTATCCACACATGTATTTAAGTTTCCGGTTAATACAATTCTAGCATGAATAATAAACCTTTATCATGATTAAGGAAATATAATAATAACCATTTTATTGTTGCCTCTTGGGTAGAGTTCCAAAACTATTACCATGCTTCATGCTAATATGACTTCCCCATGCGATGACTTACCCATTTATGATGAGTTTGATGATTGCCTTGTTGACTATTAGTTGTGATGCCAAGTTGCATAGGATTTCTTGCGATGATTCTCTTGGTCACATCATGTTTGACAACCCACTTGACTTATCGTATGCTATGCATGGGATCAACAATATGTACTGTCGGGTTCCGCAGGCCCTTGAGAGGTTCGAACTCTGGGGTGCGTGTGAAGAACTCAACCTCCCCAATCTTCCTACTCGCCAATCTTTTGGCCTAGCTCGATGAACAGGAAGGAAACGAGACACGGCAGTTTACCCAGGTTCGGGCTACCTTGTAGTGTAAAACCCTACTCCTGCTTTGTGGTGGATTGGGCTCGAGGGGCTGAGGATGAAATAGTATAATGGGAGAACAACCTTAGGAGGAGGCGTGTTCTTGTGCTCGAGTGGGCTGGTGAGTGTGAGGATGGAATGGATCCGATCCGGCCCGGTCTCCCTAGGTCTACGGTGGTGGCTAGGCCCTATTTAAAGTGGCCCTAGTCCTCTTCCCAAACGAAGGCGGGAAGGGATCCCACAACGGCCAAATTCGAAGGGAGAAAACTAGTACATGCCATCATGACAAAAGTAGTCTTCACCTGCAAAAGCCTCTAGTCGTGACGCCGCGGTGGGCTCGGCGATGACCTCCGTCCTGCCGTCCTGGCGGTCTTGGTCTTGTTGCACTGGAATAGAAACCTTTGGCTGATTCCTCGGGACTCCGCGCCTGCATTTGCCTCTTTAGCACCAAAGAGGAAACTGGTGCACTGCGCCCCCTGGCGCTCGCCTGGCCTTGGTCGTCATGGCTCACGTCATCTTGAGACTCACGAGGTGTGGCTTGCATAGAGATCTCCACTCCTCGAGAGCCAGCCTGAGGAGGCCGCTCCTTTCGGAGGTCTTGGTGTCATCCGCCTCACGAGGCTTGGCCCCTCGCGAGGGTCTTGATTTGTCGATGCTGAAGGTGGGCCATACCAGGCCGTCGATGAAGCCATGCCATGGGCCGCAGGCAGGCAAGTCTGCGTACCCCCGTTCCCAGAACGCCGACAGTAGCCCCCGGGCCGAAGGTGCGCTCAGACTTGACTTCAAGGCGAAGCCAATGGGCAAGTGCGGAATGCCACGGGCCCTACTTGCCTGTGGCCTTGGTCGGTGTGTGGCGATTGATGGGACGTGGGCGTCTCCGCTTCCCCACGCTGCCTCGGCAACCATTCAACTTGACGAGACCCTGTTGCATGCGGAGAAAAAACCATCATTGTGTGGGATAATGGAGGCCGGCTATAAATGAGGGGAGGGTCAGAGCCCCCCTCGCTCGTCTCCGTCTTCTCGCTGCCCACTCCTTCTCCTTATTCTTTGTCTCGCCATCTTGCTGAAGTTCTCTTGGCGCCGACAAGGAAGTTCTCCGCCATTGAGAAGGGGAAGGCCCCCAAGGAGGGGTCGGGTTCGCCACCGCACAAGAGGGGTCACGGACGCCCCCGCAAGTATGTTGTGACCCTGACAGTGGTCCCTTAGGGGCGCAGACTCACTCCTCCAAGAGCGGGCGCTACCTCCGACGGCCGCGGTGGTGCTTCTCCTTGCGGCGGGAGGCGTCGTGGCCAAGGCAGCTCCTGCGATGAGGGAAGGCACGCCATCGTTGCCCGACCTCCTCGGTGGACGTGTTCCCGGAGTTTGTCGTATGGTCAGAGAGGCCCACGGGCACTTGGCTCCCGCTCCCGCGTTTCCGATTGCGGGGCTCGACGGCCTCTGGCTGCAGGCGGATGGCTGCTGTAACAGGGCCTCATGGGCTGGAGTCAAGGTCACCGCCGCCGGCAACGTGTCCTTGTCCTGCGGCTGGCAGGCGTATGCCCGCGCGCGCGGCCTGAGCAGGAGGTGCACCCTCCACTTCAAGTACGACGGCCTCGTGACCCTCTATGTGAGGGTGCTTTGGGAAGACGGCCGCCGCGCGGGGTGCAGCCCCGAAGACGGCAGCAGGGACAATGAGCTTGGCCTTGACCATGGCCGCGACGATGACGAGGGTGAGCTTTCCCTTGGCGACGACCGCGGCAGCCCCAGCAGAGACGGCTCCTCCTCTCGCGAGGGCACCAGCAGTGGTTGCTATGATCAGCCACCTTGCCGGTAAGCTTGGATCGTGGAAGGCGACGGGCCATCTCACCACCGTGCTCCGGTGAAGCGGGAGAAGGCTCGGAGTGAGCTTCGGGCATTGGTGGAGCCTGGCCTCGGGAGCTGCTGCAGGCGTTCGGCTCACTTTTGTTTAACCTTTCCTTTCTCTTGCATTTTGAAAAGCAGAGGACCCCGTTGGGGTGTGTAATGAACCATGGCAATTATGCCACTACGCTATGTTTATTATTTTGATGTTATACCATGATATCTATCTCCTGAGTAGGTGCGGTTAGGGTAACTTAGCTTGATATGCTTGCAGTAGTTACCCACCTCACGAGGGGGCGCGCTTCCAATGGCACCTGGCAAAGCCCCCTTCCTGACGACTCAGGAGCCGTCGGCCTCAGGAGTCGTTGTAGAGCTGCAGAGTTATTAGACAGCTTGACGGGGCGCCTTGTTCTTCCTCGCGCGAGCCCCCAGGCATGGGTTGGTTGTGGCTAGTGCACCACGTCACGCTGCCCGAGGGCACGGACTTGAGAGGGTGCGAATGTCCACAAGCTCATTCGAGAGCGTCTTGTGAGGATTAAGAAAGCCGAGGCACTGGGGTAACGAGGTTTCGGCGAGGTGTGTTTGCGTGCGGGCGAACCCAAACATGCACACCTGCCTAGCCCCCGCGCGCAGGACGCGCGAGGAGGAGCGACGGGCAACTGCCGCTCTTCCCGAGTCAAGACTGCGAGGCGAGCGAAGTAAGAGGAGAAAAATCCAACTCAAGCAAACTGAAAAACGTGAAAACTATGAATTCCATTAAAAAGTTGCAAACCAACTACAGAAAGCAAGCAAAAGAACAGCCGCGTCTGGCACCTAGTCTCGGAGCTAAATGCTGCCACTAGGATGTGGGAGGGAGCCCCCGTGAGGCCTGCGAGTGGCTCTTAGGAGACTCTGAGGCATGTACAGCCCCACTCATTATTACATGAGAGTGTCACGAGCGGAGACCTTCACAGGCACGGGGCCTTGCTTCCTTGGTAGAACTTCCGGAGGTGCTGGATGTTCCAGGTGTTCTGGATGGGGATCCTGTCCTGCGTTTCTAGGAGTGCGGCGCTAGGCCTGGAGACACGGGCGATCCTGAACGGGCCCTCCCACATGGGTGAGAGCTTATGCAGCCCCTCCCTGGAGAGCACCTGCCTCAGGACGAGATCACCCACCTCGAGCATCCCGGAGCGGACGCTACGGTAGTGGTACCGCCGCAGTGCCTGCTGGTACCTCGCTACATGGAGCGAGGCTTGGTGGCAGCATTCCTCCCCTAGCACAAGGTCCATCCCCCGCGAGGCGTCCTGGTGTGCCTCGTCAAACGCCAAGACCCACACGGAGCGATGCCTGACCTCGTGAGGGAGAACCGCTTCAACTCCGTAGACGAGGAAGAATGGAGTTTCGCCCATCAGCTTGGTCCCGGTAGTGCGGATGGACCACAGCACGGACTGGAGCTCGTCAAGGCAGCCCCCTGCCGTAGGCCTCGAGCTTCTTCTTGAAGGTTCTTGCCTTGAGGCCTCTCAGGACCTCCATGTTGGCGCGCTCGGCCTGGTCGTTGCTCCTAGGGTGTGCCACTGAGGCATAGCATATCTGCGTTCCAAGGTTAGCACAATATTTTTTTGAAAAGGTTGCTAGTGAATTACTAGCCGTCGTCAGTGATGATGCGATTAGGGACCCCGAACCGGCTCACGAGTCCCTTGATGAACTTGACCGCTGAGCTGGCTAGGATGGTGCGGATGGCCTCCACCTCCGCCCACTTGGTGAACTTGTCGATGGTGACATAGAAGTTGCGGTAGCCCCCGGGCGCTCGACGGAATGGGCCCAAGATGTCCAGCCCACAGGTCGTGAACGGCCATGAGAACAGGATGGTCTGAAGACCCTGAGCGGGCTGGTGGATCTGTTTGGCATGGAATTGGCGGGCTTCGTAGGATCTCACCAGCTCGATGGTATAATTGAGCGCTGTGGTCCAGAAGAACCCATTGCGGAACGCCTTGCCCATGAGGGTGTGCGACGAAGAGTGATGCCCGCAATCCCTGCCATGTATATCGGCCAGCAGCTCATGTCCCTCCTCCCTGGAGATGCACCGCAGAGAGATATCCTTCGGTCATTTTCGGTAAAGCTCGCTGTCCTGGATGCAGTAGGTTGTGGCCTGGCGAGCCACACGCTCCGCGTCTTCCTCCTTCTCTGGCAGGGTCCCCTGGAGCTGGTACGCCTTGAACTCCTCGGTCCAGCACCCCTCCTGAGGCTCAAGTGTGAGGAGCAAACGGGCTCCCGAGGTCAGGCTGCAAGCCGGTGCGCCCGAGGGTGATGCTGGGGGGAGCTCCTCCTGAGGTGATGCTGGTTCCGCAGTGGAGGGGGCTGTCGACGGCTTGAAGAGCCGCTCCTCGAAGGTGCCAGGCTCCTAAGGCAAGCGCCGGGATGCCCTCTTGGCGATTTCGTCTGCCTTCTTGCTCGTGTCACATGGCACGTGTTGCAATTCCAGACCAAAGAACAGTTTCTCAATTCTGCGTACCTCCTCAAGGTATGCCTCCATGTGCTCGTCCTTCGGCTCGTATACTTTGTTGGAGAAGTTGACGAGGAGCTGGGAGTCGCCCTTGATGGTGAGGCGCTTCACTCCCAAGGCTGCCACGGCCTTGAGACCGGTGATCAGGCCTTTGTACGTCGCGGTGTTGTTGGAGACCTTCTTGCCATGCTGGAAGCAGAGCTGCACGGTGTAGTAGAGCCTGTCCTGGGTGGGGGAGATGAGCACCACTCCAGCCCCCACACCCTGACGCGTGAATGAGCCGTCGAAGTACATGACCCAACTGTCCGAAGCCTCACTTCCAGGCGAGAGGGGTCGGTCCTTGCCTACTTGGGGTTGGGAACGTCGGTCCACTCCGCCACGAAGTCGGCGAGTGGTGCGCCCTTGATGACTCTGGTGGTGCTGAACTCCAATTGGAACGCCTGCAGTTCTATGTTTCATTTGGCGACTCTCCCCGCAACATTGGGGATCCGGAGCACCCTCTCCAGGGGGTAAGCTGAGACAACTTGCGGGAGGAGACGAGTGCGAGCAAGAGCTTTTGCTGCATAGGGTATCGTGCCCGTGCATCGCGTAGCACCGTGCTGATGAAGTACACTGGGTGCTCGACGAGGGCTGAAGTGTCGGTGGAGTCTTGTACCTCCCGAGACTGGATGGCCTCAGGAGCTTGGTTGCTCGTTGGGCCAGCCGAGGCCTCAGGAACACTGTCCGGAGGAGCTTGGTCATTTGTTGGGGCAGACTAGGCCTCAGGAGCACCGTCCTGAAGCCGCTGCGTCTCGACCAGGTGCGGGGTGCTGCTCCATGAGCCCTTGGCCAAGTGCTCCTCCCGGACCGCCACCAGCATTGCACTGGCAGAGTGAGGCGTGGCGGCCAGGTAGAGCACCAAGGGCTCAAGGGGATGTGGTGCTACCATCACTGGCAGGCTGGTGAGGTACTTTTTGAGGTCTTGGAACGCCGCGTCAGCCTCCGGAGTCCACTCGAATGGTCCTTTCTTCTTCATCAGCTTGAAGAATGCGAGGGCGTGTTCTGCCAGCTTGGATATGAAGCGCCCCAGCGAGGTCACGCAGCCCGCCAGCTTCTGCATCTCCTTGTGTGTTTGTGGCGGGCTCATCCTTTCTATTGCCTGGACCTTCTCCGGTTGGCCTCGACCCCCTTGTGCAACACCAGGAAACCCAGCAGCTTGCCTTATGGGACGCCAAACACACACTTCTCTGGATTGAGTCACAGATAAACCTTGTGCAGGCTGGCAAACGTTTCCTCCAAGGCTTCAATAAGGGTCCTTTCCTCCCGAGACTTCACCACTATGTGATCGACGTAGGCCTCAGCGTTCCTCCCGAGCTGCCGACCCAGGGCGATGTGCATTAGCCGCTGGAAGGTTGCTCCAGCATTATGCAGCCCAAATGGCATGCAAGTGTAGAAATACACCCCGCAAGGGGTTAGGAAGGACGTTTTCTCCATGTCCTGCACCGCCATCTTGATTTGGTGATAGCCCAAGAAGGCATCCAGAAAACACAACAGGTCGCACTCGGTGGTGGAGTCGATGATTTGATCCATGCAGGGGAGCGGGAAGGGGTATTGAGGGCAAGCCTTGTTGAGGTTGGTGAAATCGATGCAGATGCGCTCCTTCCCACCTTTCTTGGGGACAATAACTGGGTTTGCTAGCCATTCCGGGTACCGCACATCTCGAATGACACCATCCTCTTGCAGTTTGCGGGTCTCTTGGACGATGAATGAATGCTTCTCTATGGACTACCGTTGCGCCCTCTACTTCATCGGACATACGTTAGGGCATACCCTCAGGTGATGCTCGATTATCCCCCTTGGGATTCCAACCGGGTCCTTGGGCTCCCATGCGAACACATCCTTGTTTGTACGCAAGAAGCTGACCAACGCCTCTTCTTGATCTAGAGGGAGGCCGGCGCCTAAGCTGAAGGTGGCGCCCGATGCCCCATCTTCATCAACCAGCACCTGCTTTGTCTCGGCACGGTCTCGAGAGGACAATTGCTTCTTCTTCGCTGGCAGCCCCCGGAGTCTCTGGGGCTCCCTCCTCACTTGTCCGCGCGGCCGCCGCAGCCCTGAAGGCGAGCTTGAGGGCCAACAACGCTTCCTTTGTGTCCCCCGCCATAGTGAGGATGTATGTGACAGCTTCTCGGCATCTTCATGAGATTGTAGGTGGGGTGAGTTGCTGCCATGAACTTGGCCAAGGCCGGGTACCCAAGCATGGCATTGTACGGGAGGCCGATGCGGGCGCTGCCAAAGTCGATTAGCTCGGTGCAGTAGTTGTCACGGGTGCAGAAGGTGACGGGGACGCGGATCTGCCCCAGGGGGCAGGTGGAGCCGTCGACGACTCCGGAGAAGGGCTTGGTGGAGCAAAGCCGGCCATGGGGCACGTGAAGCAAGTCGAATGCTTCCACAGAGAGCACATTGAGGCCGGCTCCACCGTTGATAAGGGTCTTGGTGACCGCTATGTTGCAGATGGTGGGGGTGCAGAGCATCGGGAGTGCGCCGGCTCACATGGTGGTCGCGGGGTGGTCCCTTGAGCCGAAGCTGAGGTCAGCCTTAGGCACCGCCCAGCCCGGAGGAGCTCCCGGCTGCACGTGAGCGGCGCCCACCTGGCGGAAGAACTGCTTGACGTGGTGGCCCGAGGGCGGCGCCTATGAACCACCGGTGTCATGAAGCGCGCAATGAAGAGGCCGTGCAGTGATACGTCCATTTTGCATCATGCTTTTATATCGATATTTATTGCATTATGGGCTGTTATTACACATTATGTCACAATACTTATGCCTATTCTCTCTTATTTTACAAGGTTTACATGAAGAGGGAAAATGCCGGCAGCTGGAATTCTGGCTGGAAAAGGAGCAAATATTAGAGACCTATTCTGCGCAACTCCACAAGTTCTGAAACTCCACGGAAGTCAGTATCAGAATAAATAAAAAATATTGGGCGAAGAAAGCACCCGAGGGGGGCCACCCACCGTCCATAGGGGTGGGGGTGCGCCCTACCCCTTGGGCGTGCCCCCTGCCTCGTGGGCCCCCTGGCAGGCCTCCGGTGCCCATCTTTGGCTATATGAGGTCTTTTGCCCTGGAAAAAATCATAAGCAAGCTCTCGGGAGGAAACTCTGCCGCCACGAGGTATAACCTTGGCGGAACCAATCTAGGGCTCAAGCGGAGCTGTTCTGCCTGGGAAACATCCCTCCGGGAGGGGGAAATCATCACCATCGATCCTCTCATCGGGAGGGGGTCAATCTCCATCAACATCTTCACCAGCACTATCTCATCTCAAACCCTAGTTCATCTCTTGTATCCAATCTTTGTCTCAATACCTCAGATTGGTACCTATGGGTTGCTAGTAGTGTTGATTAATCCTTGTAGTTGATGCTAGTTGGTTTACTTGGTGGAAGATCATATGTTCAGATCCTTTATGCATATTAATACCCCTTTGATTATGAACATGAATATGATTTGTGAGTAGTTATGTTTGTTCCTGAGGACATGGGAGAAGTCTTACTATAAGTAGTCATTTGAATTTGGTATTCGTTCTTTTAGTGAGATGTATGTTGTCTCTCCTCTAGTGGTGTCATGTGAACATCGACTACATGACACGTCACCATTGATTGGGCCTAGGGAAAGGCATTGGGAAGTAATAAGTAGATGATGGGTATCTAGAGTGACAGAAGCGTAAACCCTAGTTTATGCGTTGCTTCGTAAGGGGCTGATTTGGATCCATATGTTTCATGCTATGGTTAGGTTTACCTTAATACTTATTTTTTAGTTGCGAATGATTGCAAGAGGGGTCAATCATAAGTGGGATGATTTTCCAAGGAAGGGCAGTAGCCAAACACCGGTCCACCCACATATCAAATTATCAAAATACCGAACGCGAATCATATGAGTGTGATGAAAACTACCTTGACGATAATTCCCATGTGTCTCGGGAGCGTTTTACTTTATATAAGAGTTTGTCCAGGCTTGTCCTTTGCTACAAAAAAGGATTGGTCCATCTTGCTGCACCTTATTTACTTTTATTACTTGTCACCCATTACAAATTACCTTATCAGAAAACTATATGTTACCGATAATTTCAGTCCTCGCAGAGAATACCTTACTGAAAATTGCTTATCATTTCCTTCCGCTCCTTGTTGGGTTCGACACTCTTACTTATCAAAAGGACTACGATCGATCCCCTATACTTGTGGGTCATCAAAACTCTTTTCTGGCTCCGTTTTCGGGGAGTGAAGTGCCTTTGGTAAGTGGAATTTGGTAAGGAAAAATTTATATAGTGTGCTGAAATTTATTGTCACTTGTTACTAATGGAACATAATCCTTTGAGGGGCTTGTTCGGGGTATCTTCACCCCGACCAGTAGAGCAAAGAGTTGCTCCTCAACCTACTGAACCTACTGAAAATGTTTACATTGAAATTCCTTCGGGTATGATAGAGAAATTGCTAGCTAATCCTTTTACAGGAGATGGAACATTGCATCCCGATTTGCACCTAATCTATGTGGATGAAGTTTGTGGATTATTTAAGCTTGCAAGTATGCCCGAGAATGTTATCAAGAAGAAGGTCTTCCCTTTATCTTTTAAGGGAAAGGCATTGACATGATTTAGGCTATGTGATGATATGGGATCATGGAACTACAACCGATTGAAACTGGAATTTCATCAGAAGTTTTATCCTATGCATCTTGTTCATCGTGATCGTAATTATATATATAATTTTTGTCCTCGCAAAGGAGAAAGCATCGCTCAAGCTTTGGGCAGGCTTAAGTCAATGTTATATTCATGCCCTAATCATGAGCTCTCAAGAGAAATTATTATTCAAAAAATTTAAGCTCGGCTCTCTCTCAATAATCGCTCCATGCTCGATACTTCTTGTATTGGTTCTTTTATGATGAAGACTATTGAATTCAAATGGGATTTATTGGAAAGAATTTAATGCAACTATGAAGATTGGGACCTCGACGAAGGTAAGGAGTCAGGTATAACCCCTAAGTTTGATTGTGTTAAATCTTTTATGGATACCGATGTTTTCTGTGAATTTAGCACTAAATATGGACTTGACTCTAAGATAGTAGCTTCTGTGAATCCTTTGTTACTCATGTTGATCTCCCTAAGGAGAAGTGGTTTAAATATAATCCTCCCATTGAAGTAAAAGTAGTTGAACCTATTAAAGTTGATGAAAAGACTATCACTTATAATGTTGATCCTATTGTTCCTACCGCTTATATTGAGAAACCACCTTTCCCTATTAGAATAAATCTCCATGCTAAAGCTTCAACTGTGGTCAACAAAAGTAACATTAGAACACCCAAACCCTCTGAGCAAATTAAAGTTGAACCTAGTATTTATATGGTTAAAGATCTCTTGTCTGATAATATTGATGGGCATGTTATTTACTTTTGTCATGAAGCTGCTAGAATTGCTAGACCCGATACTAAAAATAAACATAGACCTGTTGTAGGCATGCCTGTTATTTCTGTTAAAATAGGAGATCATTGCTATCATGGCTTATGTGAGATGGGTGCTAGTGCAAGTGCAATACCTCATTCCTTATACAAAGAAATTATGCATGATATTGCACCTGATGAGATAGAAGAGATAAATGTTGCAATTAAGCTTGCCAATAGAGATACTATTTCACCGGTTGGGATTGTTAGAGATGTTGAAGTCTTGTGTGGGAAAGTTAAACATCCTACTGATTTTCTTGTTCTTGGTTCCCCACAAGATCACTTCTGTCCATTTTATTTGGTAGACCCTTCTTGAACACTATTAATGCTAAGATAGACTACAAAAAGGATATTGTTTCTGTTAGTTTAGGGGATATTTCTCATGATTTTAACTTTGCTAAATTTCGCAGAAAACCCCATGATAAAGAATTGCCTAGTAAAGATGAAATTATTGGTCTTGCTTCTATTGTCGTGCCTCCTAATGGTCCTTTAGAACAATATTTGCTAGACCATGAAAATGATATGTTTATGAATGAAAGAAGGTAAATAGATGAAGTATTCTTTAAACAGGGACCTATTTTGAAACACAATTTGCCCGTTGAAATCTTAGGGGATCCTCCTCCACCCAAGGGTGATCCCGTGTTTGAGCTTAAACCATTACCTGATACTCTTAAATATGCTTATCTTGATGAAAAGAAGATATATCCGGTTATTATTAGTGCTAAACTTTCAGAGCAGGAAGAAGAGAGATTATTGAAAACTCTGAAGAAGCACCGCGTTGCTATTGGATATACTCTTGATGATCTTAAGGGCTTTAGTCCCACTCTATGCCAGCACAAAATAAAATTGGAGAAAGATGCTAAACCGGTTGTTGATCACCAACGACGGTTAAATCCTAAGATGAAAGAAGTGGTAAGAAAAGAAATACTAAAGCTTCTAGAGGCAGGTATAATTTATCCTGTTGCGGATAGTCAGTGGGTAAGTCATGTCCAATGTGTCCCTAAGAAGGGAGGTATTACTGTTGTTCCTAATGATAAAGATGAATTGATCCCACAAAGAATTGTTACAGGTTATAGAATGGTAATTGATTTCCGCAAACTAAATAAAGCTACTAAAAGGATCATTACCCTTTACCTTTTATTGATCAAAGGCTAGAAAGGTTATCTAAACATACACATTTTTGCTTTCTAGATGGTTATTCTGGTTTCTCTCAAATACCTGTGTCAAAAGAGGATCAAGAAAAGACCACTTTTACTTGTCCTTTCGGTACCTTTGCTTATAGACGTATGCCTTTTGGTTTATGTAATGCACCTGCTACCTTTCAAAGATGTATGACCACTATATTCTCTGGCTTTTGTGAAAATATTGTTGAGGTTTTCATAGATGATTTTTCCGTACATGGAACTTCTTTTGATGATTGCTTAAGCAACCTTGATCGAGTTTTGTAGAGATGTGAAGAAACTAATCTTGTATTGACATGGGAGAAGTGCCACTTTATGGTTAATGAAGGCATTTTCTTGGGTCATAAAATTTCTTAAAGGGGTATTGAAGTTGATAAAGCTAAAGTTGGTGCTATTGAAAAGATGTCGTGTCCTAAGGACATTAAAGTTATAAGAAGTTTCCTTGGTCATGCCGGTTTTTATAGGAGGTTCATTAAAGACTTCTCAAAAATTTCCAGGCCTCTGACTAATCTCTTACAAAAAGATGTTCCTTTAATCTTTGATGATGATTGTGTAGAAGCATTTGAAATACTTAAGAAAGCTTTGATTTCTACACCTATTGTTCAGCCTCCTGATTGGAATTTACCCTTTGAAATTATGTGCGATGCTAGTGATTATGTTGTAGGTGTTGTTCTACGACAACGAGTTGATAAGAAATTAAATGTTATCGAATATGCTAGTAAAACTCTAGACAATGCCTAGAGAAATTATGCTACTACTGAAAAAGAATTTTTAGCAGTTGTATTTGCTTGTGATAAGTTGAAACCTTATATTGTTGATTCTAAAGTAACTGGTCACACTGATCATGCTGCTATTAAATATCTTATGAAAAAGAAAGATGCTAAACCTAGACTTATTAGATGGGTTCTCTTGCTACAAGAATTTGATTTGCTTATTATTCATAGAAAGGGAGCTGGGAACCCCGTTGCAGACAACTTGTCTAGGTTAGGGAATGTTCTTGATGACCCACTACCTATTGATGATAGCTTTCTTGATGAACAATTAGCTGTCATAAATGCTTCTCGTACTGTTCCATGGTATGCGGATTATGCTAATTACATAGTTGCTAAATTTATACCACCTAGTTTCACATACGAGCAAAAGAAAAAGTTTTTCTATGATTGAAGACAATACTTCTGGGATGACCCACACCTTTATAAAGAAGGAGTAGATGGTGTTATTATATGTTCTGTACCTAGGCATGAACAAGAACAGATCCTTCACAAGTGTCACTTCGAGGCTTATGGAGGACACCATGCTGGAGATAGAACTGCACATAAGGTATTGCAATCCAGTTTTTATTGGCCTCCTCTCTTCAAAGATGCCTGTAAGTTTGTATTATCTTGTGATGAATGTCAAAGAATTGGTAATATTAGTAGATGTCAAGAAATGCCTATGAATTATTCACTTGTTATTGAACCATTTGTTGTTTGGGGCTTTGATTATATGGGACCGTTTCCATCCTCTAATGGGTATACACATATTTTAGTTGTTGTTGATTACGTTACTAAGTGGGTAGAAGCTATTCCAACTAGTAGTGCTGATCATAACACCTCTATTAAGATGCTTAAAGAAGTTATTTTTCCGAGGTTTGGACTCCCTAGATACTTAATGACTGACGGTGGTTCACATTTTATTCATGGTGCTTTTCGTAAAATGCTTGCTAAGTATGATGTTAATCACAAAATTGCATCTCCATATCATCCACAGTCTAGTGGTCTAGTAGAACTGAGTAATAGAGAGCTTAAATTAATTTTGCAAAAGACTGTTAATTGATCTAGAAAGAATTGGTCCAAGAAACTTGATGATGCATTATGGGCCTATAGAACTGCATACAAAAACCTTATGGGTATGTCTCCATATAAAATGGTTTATGGAAAAGCATGTCACTTACCTCTCGAACTAGAACATAAGGCATATTGGGCCATTAAAGAGCTCAACTATGACTTCAAACTTGCCGGTGAGAAGAGACTATTTGACATTAGCTCACCTGATGAGTGGAGAACCCTGGCCTATGAGAATGCCAAACTGTTTAAACAAAATGTTAAAAGATGGCATGACAAAAGGATACAAAAACGTGAGTTTAATGTAGGTGATTATGTATTGTTATACAACTCTCTTTTAAGATTTTTTGCAGGCAAACTCCTCTCCAAATGGGAAGGTCCTTACGTTATCAAGGAGGTCTATCATTCCGGTGCCATAAAAATATGTCAGCATTCTGGGAACGGGGGTCCCCAGACTTGCCTGCCTGCGGCCCACAGTGTGGCTTTGCTGGCTGGCCCGTACGACCCATCTTCATCAACAAGGAATCAAGACCCTCGCGAGGGGCCAAGCCTCGTGAGGCGGATGACACAAGACCTCCTCGGGAGCGGCCTCGCCAGGCTGGCTCATGAGGGGCGGAGAGTTCAAGGTCGGGAAAACCTCGCGAGGTTCTCGTGACGTGAGCCATGACGATCGAGACCAGGCGGGTGCCAGCGCGCGCAGCGTCCTTGTTTCCTATTTGGTGCTAAGGGGGCAAGCACAGGCGCGGAGTACCGAGGCATCAAGCAAAGGTTTACATATTGGTGCAATGAGACCAGGACCAGAAGGACGGCAAGACGGAGGTCACCATGGAGCCCAGGACGGCGTCATCACCAGAACCTTTGGCAGGCGAAGACCACTTTTTGTCAGGATAGCTTGTACTAGTTGTCCCCTTTCAAATTGTCCATTGTTGGCTCCCTTCCCGCTGAATATTGGGGAGAGGACCAGGGCCTCTATAAATAGGACTAGCCACCACCATAGGCAAGGGGAGGAACTAGGTCTTCCCAGCCACACAAGTGCACCAAGCACAAGAACACCTCAACCTCAGGAGGCTGTTCTTCCCCTTGTACTATTCATTCTCATCCCAAGAGGCAATCCAGCACCACCACACTGGAGTAGGGTATTACACCACAACGGTGGCCTGAACTAGTATAAATCTTGTGTCCCTTGTGTTGCAAGTTCGTCGAGTTAGTTTGTGAGATCTAGGCTATGTAAGGACGCGAATCGATAGGAGGGGGAGATCTTCGTGTGCACCCAAGTGTTCGAACCTTAAGGGTTTTGCCGGATCCTCTGATCCGACATTTGGCATGCCAGGTAGGGGTGTGCCGGAGCCTTCCTTCTGTCGGCTCGCGCTCCACCATCTTCGCGCCCACTCCCCATGGCGGACGCCCCTCCAGCTGGATCTACCGGTGCCGACGGTAGCGCTCGGGGGCTCCGATCCCTCGCCCCCGCCTTGCGGCAGGTGCAGTGGCCACCCAAGTTCAAGCCGGAGATGCCGCCGCGCTACGATGGCGCGGCGGACCCGCGGCTTTCCTGCTGGCATATGAGGAGGCCGTCCTGGAAGCCGGAGCGACGACAAGGTCATGACCAACTGGTTCCCAATGGCCCTTGCGGGCGCGCCGCGCGCCTGGCTCCTCCACTTGCCGGAGTCTTCTGTCGCCACCTGGGAGGAGCTGCGCGACCTCTTCGTCACAGGCTTAGGGGAACCGGCGGCCCCCGTCGTCGCAGCTCTTCTCAGCGGTTCGCAAGCACAACCCTCAGATCGGCACATCAAGCCGTACCTTCGCCAGATCGGCGTCGCTTCCAAGCGCTCGGGGGCTCCGCCCAGCTGGGCCGCGCATAAGGCCAACCTCACCTTCAACTCGGAGGACCATCCCGCCTCCACCGTCAGTTCAGGTCTGCTCTTGATGCTGTACGCACCCACCATCTGCCATGTATCCATCACCAAGACGCTCGTCGACAGCGGCGCCGGCCTCAATGTGCTCTTTGTCGAGGCCTTCAGCCTCCTTTGCGCACCATTCGAGCGACTCTGCCCAGCAAGCCCTTCTCGGGAGTTGGAGGGGGCCCACTTGCTCCCTGGGGCAGATCCGCCTCCCCGTGACCTTCGGCACGCGCGAAAACTACCGCACCGAGCTCATCGACTTCGACATCGCCCGCATTGACCTTCCATACAACGCCATCCTCAGGTACCCAGCTTTGGCCCAGTTCATGGCAGCAACCCATCCTGCTTACAATCTCATGAAGATGCCGGGGAGCCAGGGCGTCCTCACCATCAAGGGGGACCCCAAGGAGGCCCTGGCGGTGCTCAAGCTCGCCCACAAGGCCGCCGCGGCAGCACGACCCATCGACGCGGATACTTCCAAGGCCAAGGGAACCATACCAACCAAGAAGAAGCAGTTCTTCACTCAGGCCAAGGCAGAAACCAAGAAAGTGTTGGTCGAGGAGTATGGGTCCTCAGGGGCAACCTTTACCATAGGCGCCAACCTCGAGCCCGCTCAGGAGGAGGCGCTAGTGAAGTTTTTGCGTGCAAACAAGGAAGTGTTCGCCTGGGAGCCCGATCAGCTGGTAGGGGTCCCAAGAGAGGTAATAGAGCACCACCTGAAGGTGTGCCCCAACGTACGCCCTGTGAAGCAGAAGGCAAGGTGACAGTCCATGGAGAAGCAAGCTTTCATCGTCCAAGAAACCCGCAAGTTGGAGGCCGCGGGTGTCATTCGCGAGGTTTGCTACCCCGAGTGGCTGGCGAACCCCGTCGTCGTCCCCAAGAAAGGCGGGAATGAGCGGATGTGCCTCGACTTCACCAACCTCAACAAGGTCTGCCCCCAAGATCCGTTCCTGCATCCGCACATCGACCAGATCGTCGGCTCCACCACCAAGTGTGATTTGCTATGCTTCCGGGATGCGTTCTCAGGATATCACCAGATCAATATGGCGGTAGAAGATGTGGAGAAGACGGCCTTCCTGACCCCGTGTGGGGTGTACTGCTACGCATGCATGCTGTTCGGACTGCACAACGCGGGCGCAACCTTCCAGCGACTCATGCACATTGCCTTAGGGCGACAGCTCGGGAGAAATGCTGAAGCCTACGTCGATGACATCGTGGTGAAGTCTCGGGAGGCGGAGACCTTGATCCGAGATCTAGAGGAGACCTTTGAAAGCCTTTGCCAGGTGGACCTGCGGCTCAACCCGGAGAAATGCGTGTTTGGCATCCCTTCCGGCAAGCTGCTGGGGTTCCTGCTGTCCCACAAGGGGATCAAGGCCAACCCAAAAAAGGTGAAGGCCATTGAAGACATGAGTCCACCATAGACCCTCAAGGAAATGCAGAAGCTGTCTGGTCGGGTGACTGCATTGAGGCGCTTCATCTCCAAGTGGGGAGAGCGCGCCCTACCCTTCTTCAAGCTGATGAAAAAGAAGGGCCTGTTTGAGTGGACCCCGGAGGCCAACCAAGCTTTCCAAGACCTCAAGAGATACCTGACCAACCCCCCAGTAATGGTAGCGCTACGACCTTGCGAGCCACTAGTGCTCTACCTGGCTGCCACTCCATACTCAGCCAGCACAGCCCTGGTGGCGGTTCGGGAAGAACACCAAGCCAAGGGTGCATCGCGCCGTGCCACACCTCCAGCGGAGACAATGAAAGACCGGAAGGGCGCCGCAAGGGCCAAAGCAGCAGCGGCAGAGGGTCAGGCTCGGCAGGACGATGCCCCCGAACTCGCGAAGACTTTGGCAGGCGAGCAAGCATCGGGGGCTCTACCCCCTCAGGAGACTCCTCAGCTCCCAGAAGACGCAAACCTCGTCAGCACATCAACCCTCGTCGAGCACCCGGTATACTTCGTCAACACGGTGTTGAGGGACGCAAGAGCGCGATACCCCATGCCTCAGAAGCTCCTACTCGCACTCCTAGCGCCTCGCGAAAGCTGCGACACTACTTCCAGGTCCACCCCATCAAGCAGTCCTCCCTCATGAGGTCGAGCATCGCTCTGCATAGGTCCTGGTGTTTGATGATATGCAGCAGGATGCCATGCGGGGGATAGACCTCGTGCTGGGGGGAGAAACACCGTGAAGCTGCACTACGGGCGGGAAGATACCAGCAGGCGTTGCGGCAATACCACTTCCGAAGCGTCCGCTCCAGGACTCTTAAGGTGGGTGACCTCGCCCTGAGGCGGGTGCTCTCCAGGGAGGGGCTGCATAAGCTCTCGCCTATGTGGGAGGGCCCATTCAAGGTCGTCCACGTCTCCAGGCCTGGCGCCGCGCGCCTGGAGACATAGGACGGTGTACCCGTCCAGAATGCCTGGAACATCCAACACCTCCGGAAGTTCTGCCCATGAAGAAAGGCCCAGTGCCTGTGAAGAAGGCCCGGTGCCTATGAAGAAAGGCCCAGTACTTCTGAAGAAGTCCTAGTGCATGTGAAGCAAGGCCCCGTGCTAGTGAAGAATCACCACCCGTGACACTCTCACGTAATAATAAGTGGGGCTGTACATGCCTCGGAGCCTCAGGAGAGCCGCCCTTGGGCCTCGGGGCTCCCTCCACGCCGAGTGGCAGCACTTAGCTCCACGCTGGTGAGAAGACATCAAAGACTAGACTAGGTGCTGGACGCGGCTTTTCATTTGCTTTCCGAAGTTGGCTCGCCCCTCTTTTAATCGAAGTTTGCTTTCTGGTGTCTATTGCTGGTTTTGTTTTATTGCGTTCTGCCTCTGTTTCTGCCTTCTGTTTCTGCCTTCGCCTCTTTGGTCGACCTAAACTCTCCCTCGCGTCCCTCGCGAGGGGGGCGGACAGGTACCTTCGTGATCTTCCTCCTTCTGTCTTTTTCGCGAGGCACCCTCGTTCGATCCCACAAGCTGGCGCACCTCTCCCGGTCCGTGCCCCACGGGCATCGCGGCGCAAAGCACTAAGTCAAGGCCAGCGGCACCTATAACCAAACCCCAGGTGAGCGATTAACCTCTTATGAATTTTACAGTTCCTAAGTGCATATCAGGTCAAGGAGGCCTCGACAAGCACTAGGAAGCGAGCACCTCGTCAGGAGGAAGTCACTCAAAACAAGTCGAGCTAAGTTATCCCTACAAAAAACGATAATGTTACGACACGACACAGGAGTGGCAAACGTAGCACAATGATTGAAATCACAGTTCGATACACGCCCCTCTGGGGCCCATTCTGTTTCTTTCCGATGCAGGAAGGAAAAGAAGAACAAAACAGAAGCGGCGCCTACAGCGGTCAATGGGCGCAGGCCCCAGCGCCCGCCTAAGCTCAGCCGGACCCCTTCTCGCGCTTCACAGAGGTGCGACAACCAGACGACCCGCCACCGTCTTTGAAGCGGGCATGGCGGCTGGTCGTATCCATCGCTGCTGGAGCTGTCGCTGGGGGAAGAACTGCCATAGCCGGACGAGACGCGGTCGGCGCCAAGGGCGGGTTCACCCCCATCCTCGTCGTGGCCGTCGCCAAGGCTGAGCACCTCCTCACCATCATTCACCTCGGGGCAGCACCCGACGCAGCGACCATCTTCCCCGAACACCCTCACATAGAGGGTCGCATCACCGTCGTACTTGAAGTGAAGGGTGCACCGCCTGCCCAGGCCGTGCGCGCGGGCAAACGTCTGCCAACCGCAGGCCAGAGCTACATTTCCCGCGTCGGAGCCCTAGACCGCAACCCAGGAAGCCCTGCTGCAGCAGCCGTCCGCCTGCAGCCAGAGCCCGCCAGGAGCTGAGGCCGGCAGCTCGTCGGTGAGGAAGCGTGGGAGCTGAAGCTAGTTGTCGGCCAGGTTCTCCGACCAGACGACGAACTCCTGTAGCATCTCCGCTGAGTGGAAGCATGGCCGGGGAGGCCGGGCGACCACGACGCGTCTCCCTTCATCAACGGGACCACCACAACCGGAGCGACCCCTGCCCCGCGAAGCGGCACCACCGCGGCCGCGTGGAGCCGCGGCGGGGGTTGCGGTGTGCTTGCGGGGACGGCCGCGCCCACGCTTGGGCACCGGAGAGCCGAGCCCCTCACGCGGGGGCCTTCCCCTTCTCCGCGGCGGTGAACCTCCTTGACGGTGCCATTGGCGGTAGGAGAGGAGTAAGGAAGAAGAAGAAGCAGGAGAGGCAGAGGAAAGATGGGAGACGGGGGATCCGCCCCCTTCCATTTATACCAGGAGAAGGCCAACCGACACCCCCCATGATCACAGGTAATGATGGTCTTCCTTGCATGTCACAGGGACTTGTCACGTCGGGCAGTTGCCGAGGCAGCGTGGGAAAGTCGAGACGCTCATGTCCAATCAACTGCCACACGTCGATCGAGGCCGCAGGCTATTAGGGTCTACAGCGCTCCGCACTTGACCCCTGGCTTCGCCTCGAAGCCAAGCCCGAGCGCACCTTGGGCCCAGGGGCCACTGTCAGCATTCTGGGAACGGGGGTCCCCAGACTTGCCTGTCTGCGGCCCACAGTGTGGCTTTGCTGGCTGGCCCGTACGACCCATCTTCATCAACAAGGAATCAAGACCCTCGCGAGGGGCCAAGCCTCGTGAGGCGGATGACACAAGACCTCCTCGGGAGCGGCCTCGCCAGGCTGGCTCATGAGGGGCGGAGAGTTCAAGGTCGGGAAAACCTCGCGAGGTTCTCGTGACGTGAGCCATGACGATCGAGACCAGGCGGGTGCCAGCGTGCGCAGCATTCTTGTTTCCTATTTGGTGCTAAGGGGGCAAGCACAGGCGCGGAGTACCGAGGCATCAAGCAAAGGTTTACATATTGGTGCGATGAGACCAGGACCAGAAGGACGGCAAGATGGAGGTCACCATGGAGCCCAGGACGGCGTCATCACCAGAACCTTTGGCAGGCGAAGACCACCTTTTATCAGGATAGCTTGTACTAGCTGTCCCCTTTCAAATTGGCCGTTGTTGGCTCCCTTCCCGCTGAATATTTGGGGAGAGGACCAGGGCCTCTATAAATAGGACTAGCCACCACCATAGGCAAGGAGAGGAGCTAGGTCTTCCCCAGCCACACAAGTGCACCAAGCACAAGAACACCACAACCTCAGGAGGCTGTTCTGCCCCTTGTACTGTTCATCCTCAGCCCTAGAGGCAATCCACCACCACCACACTGGAGTAGGGTATTACACCACAACGGTGGCCCGAACCAGTATAAATCTTGTGTCCCTTGTGATGCAAGTTCGTCGAGTTAGTTCGTGAGATCTAGGCTAAGTAAGGACACGGATCGATAGGAGGGGGAGATGTTCATGCGCACCCCAGTGTTCGAACCTTAAGGGTTTTGCCGGAACCCGTGATCCAATAGAATCAACAATTTCGAAGGCACAAATCCGAGGGTGGTGAACGGTCAAAGAATCGAACATTATATCTCAGGTTATCCTATAAATGTTGAAATTAATGTTATTGAAACCATAACCCCGGAGGAGTATATAAGGGACACCTTCCAGAATGTTTCAGCCTCCAAAAAGGAAGAGTTATGTGGTACGGTAAGTAAACCGACTCGAAAATAGGTCTAATAGTAATTTTTCTCCGTTTTGGAATATTTAAGAAAATAGGAAAATAAGAAGCAGTCCGGAAAGGACACGAGGCGTCCACGAGGGTGGAGGGCGCTCCCTACCCCTTGGGCACACCCCCTGCCTCATGGGCACCTCGTGTGCCCTTTGGACTCTGTTTTCTTGCACAATACTTCTTTTGGTTGGTAAAGATTCAATATATAATCTCCCGAAGGTTTTGACCATCGTACCATGCAAATATCCTCTATTTTGTTTCGAGCTGTTTCTGCCACAGATTTAGAGCTCGATGTCATCTCAAGACTCCGACGGAGAGGGCTATGTCTCACATCTCATTGCTGACCCAAAGACCTATGGGGACCTATCTCCTTGTGGTAGAACTATAGATGATGAGGAGGATGCTCACTTGAGGATGAACAATGATTCAAGTTTGGAGCAGGAGGATGCTCCTCTACCTCAACCTGGGGATATGCACGTCAAGTTCAAGAAGCTAGCCTCCCCAAGAGGGCTAAACTGTCAAACAACCGATCTATAACTTCTCATTTTCGGCAGAAAAGTAAAGGAGATTTATGTGACAAGATCTTGAAGCTGGAATCAGAGGTCAATGATTTAAAGGAGGATATCGCTCTTCTCAATTAAAACATGAAAAAGTTGAAGGCACAATTGTCAACATCATCACCATCTCCTCCACCTCCGAAGAAAGAGGCATAAATACATGGGTATGGGCAATCCCCTTGGCAACTGCCAAGCTTGGGGGAGTGCCCCGGTATCGTATCACCATCACACTTTTATCTTTGCCATTTTTGTTAGTTTGATCCTTTTGATAATATCTTGATCTAGTAGAATAAAGTTTTAGTATGATCTAGTTTTGAGTTTTGCTTTATGATCCTTCTACGTAATCGAGTCTGTCAGCTATATTAATAATAAAGATTAGTTTTGAGTCGAGGGCTTGGTTATCTTGTTATGATCTTGAGGGAATAAAAATAAAAGAGAAGTGAAAGAATAAAAAGAAATAAAGAGATCATATGGATCTTATGGAGAGTAATGACTTCACACATAAAGAGTATGATGAATAAAAGTTGTTGAGAGTTGACAAACATAGTTTTGGTCAGCGTTGCAATTAATAGGAAGTAATAAAGAAAGAGAGGTTTTCACATATAAATATACTATCTTGGACATCTTTTATGATTGTGAGCACTCAGTAAAATATGACATGCTAAAAAGTTGATGTCGGACAAGGAACACAACGTAATGGGTTATGCTTTCTTACATCCGAAATAAATTATATTTTCATGGATCATCCAACATGTTGAGCTTTGTTTTCCCCCTCATGCTAGCCAAATTCTTTGCACCAAGTAGAGATACTACTTGTGCTTCCAATTATCCTTAAACCCAGTTTTGCCATGAGAGTCCGCCATATCTACCTATGGATTGAGTAAGATCCTTCAAGTAAGTTGTCATTGTTGCAAGCAATAAAACTTGCTCTCTAAATATGTATGATTTATTAGTGTGGAGAAAATAATCTCTATACGATCTTGTGATGTGGAAGAAATAAAAGCGATGGACTGCATAATAAAGGTCCATATCACAAGTGGCAATATAAAATGATGTTCTTTTGCATTAAGATTTCGTGCATCCAACCATAAAAACACATGACAACCTCTGCTTCCCTCTGTGAAGGGCCTATCTTTTATTCTTGCCTTATACTTCATACAAGAGTCATGGTGATCTTCACCTTTCCTTTTTACATTTTATCCTTTGGCAAGCACTATGTGTTGGAAAGATCCAGATATATATAGCTAATTGGATGTGAGTTTTCGTGAACTATTATTTTTGACATTACCCTTGAGGTAAAAGGTTGGGAGGCAAAACTATAAGCCCCTATCTTTCTCTATGTCCGATTAAAACTTCATACCCATAAGTATTGCGTGAGTGTTAGCAATTGTGAAAGACTAAATGATAGTTGAGTATGTGGACTTGCTGAAAAGCTCTTATATTGACTCTTTCTGATGTTATGATAAATTGCAATTGCTTCAATGACCGAGATTGTAGTTTGTTAGTTTTCAATGATGTTTCTGAAATTGTGAATGAATTGTTACTTTAGCATAAGAAATCATATGACAATATATATATATATATATGTTGCTGTTCTAAGAATGATCATGATGCCCTCATGTCCGTATTTTATTTTATTGACACCTCTATCTCTAAACATGTGGACATATTTTTCGATATCAGCTTTCGGTTAACGACAAGCGAGGTCTAAGCTTGGGGGAGTTGATATGTCCATTTTGCATCATGCTTTTATATCGATATTTATTGCATTATGGGTTGTTATTACACATTATGTCACAATATTTATGCATATTCTCTCTTATTTTACAAGGTTTACACGACGAGGGAGAATGCCGGTAGCTGGAATTCTAGGCTGGAAAAGGAGCAAATATTAGAGACCTATTCTGCACAACTCCAAAATACCTGAAACTCCACAGAAGTCTGTTTCAGAATATATAAAAAATATTGGGCGAAGAAAGCACCGGAGGGGGCCCACCCACCGTCCACGAGGGTGGGTGGCCCTACCCCCCTAGGCACGCCCCCTGCCTCGTGGGCCCCTAGCAGGCCTCTGGTGCCCATCTTTGGATATATGAGGTCTTTTGCCCTGGAAAATATCATAAGCAAGCTCTCGGGATGAAACTCCGCCGCCACAAGGCGGAACCTTGGCGGAACAATTCTAGGGCTCTGATGGAGCTGTTCTGCCGGGGAAACATCCCTCCGGGAGGGGGAAATCATCACCATCGTCATCACCATCGATCCTCTCATCAGGAGGGGGTCAATCTCCATCAACATCTTCACCAGCACCATCTCATCTCAAACCCTAGTTCGTCTCTTTTATCCAATCTTTGTCTCAAAACCTCAGATTGGTACCTGTGGGTTGCTAGTAGTGTTGATTACTCCTTGTAGTTGATGCTAGTTGGTTTACTTGGTGGAAGATCATATTTCCAGATCCTTTATGCATATTAATACCCCTTTGATTATCAACATGAATATGCTTTGTGAGTAGTTACGTTTGTTCCTGAGGACATGGGAGAAGTCTTGCTATAAGTAGTCATGTGAATTTGGTATTCGTTCGATATTTTGATGAGATGTATGTTGTCTCTCCTCTAGTTGTGTCATGTGAATGTCGACTACATGACACTTCACCATTGTTTGGGCCTAGGGGAAGGCATTGGGAAGTAATAAGTAGATGATGGGTTGCTAGAGTGACAGAAGCTTAAACCCTAGTTTATGTGTTGCTTCGTAAGGGGCTGATTTGGATCCATATGTTTCATGTTATGGTTAGGTTTACCTTAATACTTCTTTTGTAGTTGCGGATGCTTGCAAGAGGGGTTAATCATAAGTGGGATGCTTAACCAAGGAAGGGCAGTACCCAAACACCGGTCCTCCCACATATCAAATTATCAAAGTACCAAACGCGAATCATATGAGCATGATGAAAACTAGCTTGATGATAATTCCCATGTGTCCTCGGGAGCGTTTTCCTTTATATAAGAGTTTGTCCAGGCTTGTCCTTTGCTACAAAAAGGATTGGGCCATCTTTCTGCACCTTATTTACTTTTATTACTTATCACCCGTTATGAATTACCTTATCACAAAACTATATGTTACCTATAATGTCAGTCCTTGCAGAGAATACCTTACTGAAAATTGCTTATCATTTCCTTCCGCTCCTCATTGGGTTCGACACTCTTACTTATCGAAAGGACTACGATCGATCCCCTATACCTGTGGGTCATCACGTAGCTCCTTCCAGGAGGCCATAGAAGATACTGGCAAGCTGAGCAGCAAGGCGCGCGGCATGCATGCGAGGGCCATGGGAAGCCAGTTGGACATGACCTTGTCGTCACCGCCGGCTGCCAACATGGCCTCCTTGTATGCCCGGAGAAAACCTACCGGTTCTGAAGCATCATCATATCGGGGTGGTAGCTCCCGCCTGAACTTAGGTGGCCACTGCACCCGCCGCAGGGCGGGGGCGAAAGCTCAGAGGCCCTTGGCTCCCCCAAAAGTGTGTGTCAGTTCGGTCGATGGAGAAGCATCTGCCATGGGAGCCAAACAGTGGAGCGCAGCGGGCAGAGAGGCGGATCTTCGACGCACCCCTACCTGGCGTGCCAAATGTCGGATTTTGGGTTCTGCAGACCCTTGAGAGGTTCGAACTCTGGGGTGCGTGCGAAGAACTCACCTCCCCAGTCTGCCTACTCGCCAATCCTTCGGCCTAGCTCAGTGAACAGGAAGGAAACAAGACACAACAGTTTACCTAGGTTCGAGCCACCTTGCGGTGTCAAACCCTACTCCTGCTTTGTGGTGGATTGGCCTTGAGGGGCTGAGGATGAACTAGTACAGTGGGAGAACAACCTCGGGAGGAGGCGTGTTCTTGTGCTCGAGTGAGCTGGTGAGTGTGAGGATGGAATGGATCTGATCCGGTCTAGTCTCCCCCGTTCTAAGGTGGTGGCTAGGCCCTATTTATAGTGGCCTTGGTCCTCTTCCCAAACTAAGGCAGGAAGGGATCCCACAACGGCCAAATTCGAAGGGAGACAACTAGTACATGCTATCCTGACAAAAGTATTCATCGCATGCAAAAGCCTCTGGTCGTAACACTGCGGTGGGCTAGGCGATGACCTCTGTCCTGGTGGTCTTGGTCTTGTTCCATCGGAGTTGAAACCTTTGGTTGATTCCTCGGGACTCCACGCCTGTGCTTGCCTCTTTAGCACCAAAGAGGAAACTGGTGCACTGCGCCCGCTAGCGCTCGCCTGGCCTTGGTCGTCATGGCTCACGTCATCTTGAGCCACACGAGGTGTGGCTTGCATAGAGATCTCCGCTCCACGGGAGCCAGCCTGAGGAGGCCACTCACTTTGAAGGTCTGGGTGTCGTCCGCCTCGCGAGGCTTCGCCCCTCGCAAGGGTCTTTAGTTGTTGATGTTGAAGGTGGGTCGTATAAGGCCATCGATGAAGCCACGCCGTGGGCCACAAGCAGTCAAGTCTGGGTACCTTCGTTCCCGGAACGCCAACATGTACAATTTGCAATCTCATCGTAGTGGCTATTCATATGCCATTAAAATAAACCAAATTTGCACATATGGCATAGATGACAAGCCCATAGTTATTAGCATTTGTTTTTCTTGTGATGATATTGATATGCTTCCTTTGCATCATTTATCTCCTATGCCATGCCATGAAAACCTAGATTCGGATATGCCTTGTTTTGGATGTTGTTCCACTTCTCCATATTATGCTTCCGATATTGCACTTGAGGAGACCCCCATAGTTTCCTCATACATGTTAGGAGGTTTTGATCACTCCCAACCATTGCATGATCTCAATAATTGTGCACACCATATGCTCCCCATGAATGAAAATGATATTGATGTGCCATATAGTTGTATGCTCTATTTGTGCCCCCATCCTGTTATACACAATAACTATTCTTTCATGATGGATGACATGTTCTTATACCATGCATCAAATTTCTTTGAGCATTTCTTATCTTGTTATACACATGTGTACATTTACCATGCACGCACTTTCTTTGGTTTGTGTCTCTTGTGTATAGGTATCCATGAATACATGTCAACCTCACAATCCCATGAGTTGACAAAATGAGCTCTAGAGAGCAATGATGACATGGGATCCCATGCATTGTCTTTCCCACCGCTCCCTTCTTGCAAAGAATTCACACATTTCTTCTACATGGCCCTCACATGGTTATGTATTATTGTCCATTACATATTCTATGCCCATCTTGCCATGTTCACTTTGCATGATATGCTCATTTTGATGCCTTTGCCATGCATTTTTGACCCATGCTTTGTATTACACATGATGATTGATTCTAGTACTTGTATGTGTATTTGCAAGCTTGGTGGAGATATTGCTTGTTATTTCCATCATTGCTTTGTGACCCATTCCTATGATGATACCTTGACCATGCTTTATGTTTGTGCTTGAGATATGTCATGTGCATTGCCTAAGCTTATAATTTGCTCACATGACATGATTGCCATGATTTCCTTTGGTGTGTTGCATCTGCGCTCCACTAGTTTGCACAACATGATTGATATGCTTGCTTATGTTGCACCACCCATGTTTCATACTTTCTCATTTCATGCGGTTGATAGACACTATTGCCATGCTTTGCACATGATTGATATTGCTTGTTGTCATATGTCTCTGTATGCTGCCTCCCTCATGCTAGATGATATGCCATGTATTGAGTGCAAAAATGCTTTCAACCATGCTAATGAGATTGCCCCCATAGCATTCTCGCATATATTTGGAGATTTTGACATATTTCATGTGAAGCATGCTTGCCTTCCTACTTTGCACCATATGCATAGTGCCATGCACTTTAAGATTTTTGTATCATATTATTCATTCACTTTTGCTACTAATGGTTATGTGCAAGAGAAGATAAACGTAACGATGGATGATGTGTTTATCTACCATGCACATACTCTATATGTTTTTTGTGTATATGTGTAGGATACATGGACTTCATGTCGACTTCCACTTCACGCGAGTTGACAATTCGAGTTCTTGCGAGTGAGCCACTACATCGCACTTGCTTGTGTTGCTTGCACCATGCGACTTATTGGCCATCTTGGACCACTTGATTGCGCACATGTTAGAGATCTTGCTTCGACTTGCCAATTTCACATTTCCATCCATCATGATATATACGCCTTGTGTGTTGCATCCAATTCTTGGATTACTTACTCCTATCATATGTTTGGTTGCAATAATATCATTTCTTCACATATGCCATGTCCCATTGATTGCTACATGCTTACCTTGATTTCCTCACACATGTTGAACAATTGCTCTTTCTATTGTGTTGAGTTCCACGCCATTCTCACTACACCCTATGCACATTATCCTTGGATTGTCTTGCCACATGTGTTTAGACACTTCATTTTCTTTGGTGTTGTGAATGGTTCATATGCATACAATAGGCCATTTGTTGAGCTCTTTATGCATGCTTGCTATGAACTTGAGGTAGATTCTTATACTATTGTCACACATATTTGCATCACTACCTCACATTTACATGCTTGTTTCCATGATGACCTTGATTGTGCTCACTTAATATGCTTGCATGCCATATCACACTCCTTTGTCACACCATATGCTATGCTTGATGACAACACTTATTGGGTGAATCACCACTCGAATGTTTGGTTTTGTCCTAACGCTAACCACATTTGTCTTTCCAAGTGTTTGTTGTCCTTACTCCTTTTGAAGGAATCACAAGACGGTGCGACATTGGAGAGTTCTCATTTCAAGCTTGAAGATGATGAGTACTTGGTGATCATCCATTTCGACACGGCGAAGCCATCTCTTTCCCATGGTGATTTGGTTTTTGATCCAAGGTCGAATCTTTCCCAAGGCGGAGGGAGATGATGCGAAGCATCCTATGGACACCACCATGTCAAGAGTCCATTTGGCAAGTGAAACGTGCGACCTCTACTTCACATACATAAAGGTGAATCATCTCCATTACACGTGTTCACTTGACCCCTTCGAGGATGGTATACTACTTGACACTCCACGCGTGTGCATGCATAGGTATTGTAGGAGCTTCACGGACAATGAGGAGGAGTGCGAGCACATCGGAACGACTACACCATCCGCGAGGGAAGCATGGAAGAGAATACGGAAGAAGACGAAGCTATGGAGTCTACAGAGGCCGGACGACCGGAAGACACTGAACATTCAACACTCTATAGTACTTGGACGGCCGGCGCCCACCGGATGTCTGACACACCCTCGACAGCCACTCAGGAAACCAGCAGCAGACCAAGTCTACAGCGCCCGGACGACCGGCGAACTCCGGACGTCCGACAACCTCCGGCGACCAGATGACTGACACAGTCCGAAAATCCAACGCCACCTCAATAGAGTAGAATCGTCGGATCTCCAACCCTCACCGGACGGCCGGTCCCTCACGAGCCTTCGGACGTCCGACACCAACCGGACATCCGGTACCTATCTGTGCGTAACTGCATGCCTTGGGCCTTGTACCTCTCTCTCCCACTTACCCCCTTGTGGCTTAGACTATAAATAGACCACCCCCTCCTCATTTCTAGGGATAGCGAATATGATAGGTCATTTGTATGTGATCTTTGCTCCTACCTACCTATACTCTTGAGAGAGAGAGACATCACTACCATGGAGTTCAAGACCTCCATGTGAGCATGTGAGAAGATCCTGCGGGATATCAAGACACCCCTTGTCGGAAGGATCTACATAGATCATCAAGACCCCATCTCCTTTGGATTTGGGATGAAATGTACCTTGTATCTTTCCCTTTATTGTTCATGTACCTTGTGGATCTTGTGTGTTTGATTGTCTGGTGGATGTGTGATTGGACTTGTTCTTGAGTGTTTCCCCATTGTGATTTCTCTCCATTCTTCCCCGTGTTCATCGTGTTCTTCGTGTTCTTCGAGGGAATCCACTCCAATCATGAAAGATTGGCCGACACTGGGTCTAGCCCCGTATCAACGAGGAGGACCAATAACAAGAGCCTGCGCACACACACCACCGAAATCGAGGTTAACTCTTTCCTCTTCGAACTTCATTCGGATTCATGTGAGAATTAGGTCCTACCTCAAACAGAAATGTTGTGCATTCTTAGGTACCTTGGAGATGACCATGAGGAAGCTAGGATGGGGATCCAAGCAACCACGGAGATGGACGAGGATGGGATACATGGGAAGCTCGAAGAAGCGGAGGCTTTGGATGCCTTGGGTGCCCGGCCCTATCTGACCCCGGGTGCCCAAGCCTTGGGCCGCCTCCTGGGTGAGGCCTCTGGACACCCCGAGTGCCGAACCTTTTTGGCCCCGGGTGCCCGGCCTCCACCTGGGCGCTGCCCCTGCCGGAACTGGTGCCCGGGCCATCAACCCCCAGGTGCCCGGCCCTGCCTGATGCCAAGGGCGTGACTCTCTGCCCGGTCTAGGTGCCTGGTCCTCCACACTCCCGGGTCCCCCCCGGTGCATCTACCCCGGGTGCCCAGGCCACTTTACCTCGTGTACCCGGACCCCACTGACTATGCCTGCGAGCACTATGGGCAAAAGACCCTTGTACCCCTGTTGTTCCCTAATTCATCCCTAGCCTATAAGTACTCCTCATCTAGCTTTTTTAGGGTTAGAAAAGTATTGGATAGACATTGAGAGAGCCCTGCTCATCTTCCCCCTCCTCTTGGAGATCAAGACCTCCAAGGAGTAAATCCCCATGTGGATATCAAGGCCTCCTCTTGGAGAAGACTATCATCAAGACCTCACATCCTTTGGAGTGGGAATAACTTTACCCTGGTGCTATTTTCCTTGAATAGTTCTTGTGTTCTAGTGGATCTCATGTGTGCTACTCTAGTGGATGTGTGATTGGGTTTTGTTTGAGTGATTTCCCCCTTGTGTTCTTGCGAGTTCATCCCCTCTGCCCCCCCCTCCAAGTGTGAAAAGATATCCATTAGTGATCCACCCTACAATAGGTAATTATTGGGTTGCCTCCACATAATCACTTTTCTTTAACACTTTTTTACCTAGACATGATGATTTTAATGATGCTCACATAAAATTAAGGAATTGAAACATAACGGGAGCATCATGAAGCATATGGCTAGAACTTTTATGACTAACAATGTTCCTATGCATAGGGATTTTGTGATCAAACAATTTATGGAAGCAAGAATCAACTAGCATAGGGAGGAAAAACAAGTATAGTGTCAAAACTTTCAACACATAGAGAGGAAACTTGATAATATTGAGGAGCCTACAAGCATATGTTCCTCTCTCATAATAATTTTCAATAGCATCATGAATGAATTCAACAATTTAACTATAACATAAAGCATTCTTTTTATGATCCACAAGCATACAATTTTTATTACACTCCACGGAAGCAAGTTTCTTATCATCAGTAATAGTGGGAGCAAACTCAACAAAATAACTATCTTGCAATACTTGATTGGCATAATCAATTTGAGCATGAAAATCATGATGACAAGGTTCATGGTTTTCACCATTCTTTATAACATACATGGTATTACCATAATCATCAAAGATAGCAACTTTGTTCTCATAATCATCAATCGAAACCTCCTCCAAAGTAGTGGATTCATCACTAAATAAAGTCATGACCTCTCCAAATCCACTTTCATAATAATTTTATTCATACACTAAAATATATAAGTGAAGTTCATAGAGAATTCTACAATAAATATAGAGAGACTAACATCCAAGCTCGAAATATGTAGGTGAAGCACACACAACATTCTATAAAGCCATACTCAAAAGATTTAAGTGAAGCACAAAGAGCATTCTATATATCAACCAAGGACTATCTCATACCATCATGGTGCATTACTAAAAAGAAAAATAAAAACAACACACACTCCAAGAATTTTTACATATCATGTGAACAAAACAAAAACCGAGGCATACAGATAATTGTTGAAGAAAAAAGATGGGATGGCTTCCAGGGCATCCCCAAGCTTAGATGCTTGAGTCTCCTTGAATATTTTACTTGGGGTCCCTTGGGCATCCAGAAGCTTGAACTCTTGCCTCTCATTATCTATACCTACTATTAAAGGGAGGTGATAGTCTTGGTTTCGTCTCGCTTTGTTTGGTCCCGTTTCAATTAATTTCACGTACACTATTTGGTTTCGTTACTAGCCAGCCGTTTTGGCCCAACGGAGGAAGCCCACCCGATAGCGCTTGTGGCCCAGGTCCAGAGAACTGACAAAAAATAAAATTGTTGATGGGAGGGTTCGATCTCATAACCTGCCAATCGAACACGCATAGTTTGTCCAACTGACCCAACCAGAGATGTGAGAGGATATATTTTTTCTCCCATTGCAACCCACGGGTCTTTTTGCTAGTTCTTAAAACATCAATACGTCCTCGATCAGCTCATCCACACAAAACTTAACCAAACATATTATTAGAGGGGTTAGTATATATAACATCAAATCCCATCATATAACATCAATTATCTATAAAGTTTCAGGACATTTGGAGTTGTGCAGAATAGGTATATCAGATTTGCTCCTTTTCGGTCCAGAATTCCAGCTGCCGGCATTCTCCCTCTTCATGTAAATCTTGTAAAATAAGAGAGAAACGGCATAAGTATTGTACCATAATGTGAAATAACAATCCATAATGCAATTAATATCAACATAAAAACATGATGCAAAATGGATGTATCAGTGAAGTCCCAGATGATCCAACTTCGTCGAGGGCCATGTTGTTGTTGTCTTCGGGCACATTGTTCTGATTCTCCGGGCATTGTCCTAAACGTCCGGATGGGCGTCCGAATGATCCAGGCAAACTCTGTATTTGTAACGACCAAACCTCGAAGGATTTGAGTCTTTGTGATTACCGTGCTAGTCCCCGGATTGATTCGGTAGGACACACAGTATAGATGAATACCAGAGTAACAAGTGCATCATTTATTACAACGTATGATCTAGATAGTATAAAATAAAACAATCTGCATAGCACATGGCTAGCTTTATTTAATCAAATAGCGGAAAAGTAGCAGGAATAAAGATGAGTCCCATCATAGCCCACTGGCAATGTTAAGTGCAGACTCACGACCCTAACAGTACCGTACTCTTCGTCTAAAAATCCTGCAACATGAGACGTGATGACCCACAAATATAGGGGATCTATCGTAGTCCTTTTGATAAGTAAGGGTGTCGAACCCAACGAGGAGCAAAAGGAAATGATAAGCATTTTTCAGTAAGGTATTCTCTGCAAGCACTGAAATTATCGGTAATAGATAGTTTTGTGATAAGGTAATTTGTAATGGGTAACAAGTAACGAAAGTAAATAAGGTGCAGCAAGATGACCCAATCATTTTTGTAGCAAAGGACAAGCCTGGAAAAACTCTTATATAAAGGAAAACGCTCCCAAGGAAACATGTGAATTACCGACAAGCTAGTTTTCATCACGTTCATATGATTCGCGTTCGTTACTTTGATAATTTGATATGTGGGTGGACCGGTGCTTGGGTACTGCCCTGCCTTGGACAAGCATCCCACTTATGATTAACCCCTATTGCAAGCATCTGCAACTACAAAATAAGTATTAAGTTAAACATAACCATAGCATGAAACATATGGATCCAAATCAGCCCCTTACGAAGCAATGCATAAACTAGGGTTTTAAGCTTCTGTCCCTCTAGCAACCCATCATCTACTTATTACTTACCAATGCCTTCCTCTAGGCCCAAATAATGGTGAAGTGTCATGTAGTCGACGTTCACATGACACCACTAGAGGAGAGACAACATACATCTCATCAAAATATTGAACGAACACCAAATTCACATGACTAGTTATAGCAAGACTTCTCCCATGTCCTCAGGAACAAACATACCTACTCACAAAGCATATTCATGTTCATAATCAGAGGGGTATTAATATGCATAATGGATCTGAACATATGATCTTCCACCAAATAAACCAACTAGCATCAACTACAAGGAGTAATCAACACTACTAGTGACCCACAGGTACCAATCTAAGGTTTTGAGACAAAGATTGTATACAAGAGATGAACTAGGGTTTGAGATGAGATGGTGCTGGTGAGGATGTTGATGGATATTGACCCCCACCCGATGAGAGGATCGATGGTGATGACGATGGTGATGATTTCCCCCTCCCGAAGGGATGTTCCCCTGGCAGAACAGCTCCGCCGAAGCCCTAGTTTGGTTCCGCCAAGGTTCTGCCTCGTGGCAGCGGAGTTTCATCCCGAAAGCATGCTTCTGATTTTTTTTCTCAGATGAAAGACATCGTTTAGTAGAAGATGGGCACCGGAGGCCTGCTAGGGGGCCCACGTGATAGGGGGAGCGCCCAGGGGGTAGGGCGCACCCCCCCACCCTCGTGGCCAGGATGTGGGCCCCCTCTGGTTGATTCTTTTGCCAATCATTTTTATATATTCCAAAACGTGCTCCCGTGAAGTTTTAGGACTTTTGGAGTTGTGCAGAATAGGTCTCTAATATTTGCTCCTTTTCCAGCCCAGAAAATTCCAGCTGCCGGCATTCTCCCTCTTCATGTAAACCTTGTAAAATAAGAGAGAATAGGCATAAGGATTGTGACATAATGTGTAATAACAGCCCATAATGCAATAAATATTGATATAAAAGCATGATGCAAAATGGACGTATCAACTCCCCCAAGCTTAGACCTCGCTTGTCCTCAAGCGGAAGCCGATATCTAAAAATATGTCCACATGTTTAGATATAGAGGTGTCGATAAAATAAAATACGGACATGAGGGCGTCATGATCATTCTTAGAACAGCAACATATATATATATATATATATATATATATATATATATATATATATATATATATATATATATATATATATTGTCATATGATTTCTTATGCTAAAGTAACAATTCATTCACAATTTCAAGTATGAATCAGAAACTTCATAGAAAACTAACAAACTATAATCTCATCATTGAAGCAATTGCAATTTATCATAACATCGGAAAGAGACAATATAAGAGCTTTTCAGCAAGTCCATATACTCAACTATCGTTTAGTCCTTCACAATTTCTAACACCCATGCAATATTTGTGGTTATGAAGTTTTAATCGAACACAGAGAAAGATAGGTGCTTATAGTTTTGCCTAACAACCTTTTACCTCAAGGGTAATGTCAACAATAATAGTTCATGAAAACTCACATCCATTTAGCTATATATATATATATCAGGATCTTTCCAACACACAGTGCTTGCCAAATGATAAAATGTAAAAAGGAAAGGTGAAAATCACCATGACTCTTGTATAAAGTATAAGACAAGAATAAAAGATAGGCCCTTCGCAGAGGGAAGCAGAGGTTGTCATGTGCTTTTGTGGTTGGATGCACGAAATCTTAATGCAAAAGAACGTCACTTTATATTTCCACTTGTGATATGGACCTTTATTATGCAGTATGTCGCTTTTATTTCTTCCACGTCACAAGATCGTATAAAGATTATTTTCTCCACACTAATAAATCATACATATTTAGAGAGAAATTTTTATTGCATGCAACAATGACAACTTACTTGAAGGATCTTACTCAATCCATAGGTAGATATGGTGGACTCTAATGGCAAAACTGGGTTTAAGGATATTTGGAAGCACAAGTAGTATCTCTACTTGGTGCAAATAATTTGGCTAGCATGAGGGGTAAAGGCAAGCTCAACATGTTGGATGATCCAAGACAATATAATTTATTTTGGATGTAAGAAAACGTAACCCATTATGTTGTCTTCCTTGTCCAACATCAACTTTTAGCATGTCATATTTTAATGAGTGCTCACAATCATAAAAAATGTCCAAGATAGTATATTTATACGTGCAAACCTCTCTTTCTTTATTACTTCCTATTAATTGCAACGATGACCAAAACTATGTTTGTCAACTCTGAACAACTTTTATTCATCATACTATTTATATGTGAAGTCATTACTCTCCATAAGATCCATATGATCTCTTTATTTCTTTTTATTCTTTCTCTTTTGTTTTATTTTTATTCCCTCAAGATCATGCCAAGATAGAAAAGTCCTTGACTCAACACTAATCTTTATTATATAACTCACGGACTCGATTACATAGAAGGATCATAAAGCAAAACTCAAAGATCATACCAAAAACTTTATTCTACTAGATCAAGATATTACTAAAAGGATCGAACTGAGAAAAACGGTAAAGATAAAAGTGTGATGGTGATATGATACCGGGGCACTCCCCCAAGCTTGGCGGTTGCCAAGGGGAGTGCCCATACCCATGTATTTATGTCTCTTTCTTCGGATATGGTGATATGATATTCTTGGCGATGATGCCCCTCAGGATGCGATTCTCTTCCTCGAGCTTATTAACTTGCTGCTTGAGGTCCATTATTTCCTTATGGAGCTTGCCCGTGACGGCTAAAGCTCCTTTCACCCATGGATGTTGCATAGCTGTGGGAGAACAAGTAACACTCTTTTTCATATTTTTATAAGAAAGAAATCTAACATTAGAAGGGATGACCGAGTTTGGAATAGCCGAGCTCTTGGGAGACTATATAATGATTTTTTACCGACCAAAAGAAGTATCGTGCAAGAAAACGGAATCCGGAGGGCACACGAGGTGCCCACGAGGCAGGGGGCGTGCCCTCCACCCTTGTGGATGCCTCGTGTCCTTTCCGGAATGCTTCCTATTTTCCTATTTTCTTAAATATTCCAAAAAAGAGAAAAATTGCTATTAGAACTGTTTTGGAGTCGGTTTACTTACCGTACCACATACCTCTTCCTTTTCGGAGGCTAAAACATTCTGGAAGGTGCCCCTTATATACTCCTCCGGGGTTACGGTTTCAATAACATTAGTTTCAACATTTATAGGATTACTTGAGATATAATGTTTGATTCTTTGACCGTTCACCACCCTTGGATTTGTGCCTTCGAAGTTGTTGATTTTTATGGCACCGGAACGATAAACCTCCTCGATAATGTAAGGCTCCCCATTTAGAGAGGAGTTTTCCTGCAAAAAATCATAAACTAGAGTTGTATAACAATACATAATCGCCTACATTAAACTCGCGTTTTTGTATCCTTTTGTCATGCCATCTTTTAACTTTTTCTTTAAACAGTTTGGCATTCTCATAGGCCTGGGTTCTCCATTCATCAAGTGAGCTAATGTCAAATAGTCTCTTCTCACTCGCAAGCTTGAAATCATAATTAAGCTCTTTAATGGCCCAATAGGCCTTATGTTCTAGTTTTAGAGGTAAGTGAGATTCTTTTCCATAAACCATTTCATACGGAGACATACCCATAGGATTTTTATATGCAGTTCTATAGGCCCATAAAGCATCATCAAGTTTCTTAGACCAATTCTTTCTAGATCTATTAACATTCTTTTGCAAAATTAGCTTAACCTCTCTATTACTAAGTTCTACTTGACCACTAGACTGCGGGTGATACGGAGATGCAATTCTATAATTAACATCATACTAAGCAAGCATTTATGAAAAGCACCATGAATAAAATGTGAACCACCATTAGTAATTAAGTTTCTAGGGACTCCAAACCTCAGAAAAATAACTTCTTTAAGCATCTTAATAGAGGTTTTATGATCAGCACTACTAGTTGGAATAGCTTCTACCCACTTAGTAACATAATCAACAGCAACTAAAATATGCGTATACCCATTAGAGGAACGAAACGGTCCCATATAATCAAAGCCCCAAACATCAAATGGTTCGATAACAAGTGAATAATTCATAGGAATTTCTTGACGTCTACTAATATTACCAATTCTTTGACATTCATCACAAGACAAGACAAACTTACGCGCATCTTTGAAGAGAGTAGGCCAATAAAAACCGGATTGCAATACCTTATGTGCAGTTCTATCTCCAGCGTGGTGTCCTCCATAAGCCTCAGAGTGACACTTGCGCAGGACATGTCCCTGTTCATGCTCAGGTACACAATGTCTAATAACACCATCTACTCCTTCTTTATAAAGGTGTGGGTCATCCCAGAAGTAATGTCTTAAATCATAGAAAAACCTTTTCTTTTGCTGGTTTGTGAAACTAGGTGGTATAAATTTAGCAACAATATAATTAGCATAATCAGCATACCATGGAGCAGTACGAGAAGCATTTATGATAGCTAATTGTTCATCAGGAAAGCTATCATCAATAGGTAGTGGGTCATCAAGAATATTCTCTAACCTAGACAAGCTGTCTGCAACGGGGTTCTCAGCTCCTTTTCTATCAATAATATGCAAATCAAATTATTGTAGCAAGAGAACCCATCTAATAAGTCTACGTTTTAGCATCTTTCTTTTCCATAAAATATTTAATAGCAGCATGATCAGTGTGAACAGTTACTTTAGAATCAACAATATAAGGTCTGAACTTATCACAAGAAAATACAACTGCTAAAAATTCTTTTTCTGTAGTAGCATAATTTCTCTGGGCACTGTCTAGAGTTTTACTAGCATATTGGATAACATTTAATTTTGTATCAACTCTTTGTCCTAGAACAGCACCTACAGCATAATCACTAGCATCACACATAATTTCAAAGGGTAAATTCCAATCAGGTGGTTGAACAATAGGTGCAGAAATCAAGGCTTTCTTAAGTATTTCAAATGCTTCTACACAATCATCATCAAAGACAAAAGGAACATCTTTTTGTAAGATATTAGTCAGAGGCCTAGAAATTTTAGAGAAGTCTTTAATGAACCTCCTATAAAAACCAGCATGACCAAGGAAACTTCTTATACCTTCGATGTCCTTAGGACACGACATATTTTCAATAGCATCAACCTTAGCTTTATTAACTTCAATACCTCTTTAAGAAATTTTATGCCCCAAGACAATACCTTCATTGACCATAAAGTGGCACTTCTCCCAATTCAAGACAAGATTAGTTTCTTCACATCTCTGCAAAACTCGGTCAAGGTTGCTTAAGCAATCATCAAAAGAAGTTCCATATACAGAAAAATCATCCATGAAAACCTCAACAATCTTTTCACAAAAGTCAGAGAACATAGCAGTCATACATCTTTGAAAGGTAGCAGGTGCATTGTATAAACCAAAAGGCATACGTCTGTAAGCAAAGGTACCGAAAGGGCAAGTAAAAGTGGACTTTTCTTGATCTTCTTTTGACACGGGTATTTGAGAGAAACCAGAATAACCATCTAGAAAGCAAAAATGTGTATGTTTGGATAATCTTTCTAGCATTTGATCAATAAAAGGTAAAGGGTAATGATCCTTTTTAGTAGCTTTATTTAATTTGCGGAAATCAATTACCATTCTATGACCTGTAACAATTCATTGTGGGATCAATTCATCTTTATCATTAGGAACAACAGTAATACCTCCCTTCTTAGGGACACAATGGACAGGACTTACCCACTGACTATCAGCAATGGGATAAATTATACCTGCCTCCAGAAGCTTTAGTATTTCTTTTCTTACCACTTCTTTCATCTTAGGATTTAAGCGTCCTTGGTGATCAACAACCGGTTTCGCGTCTTTCTCCAATTTTATTTTGTGCTGTCATAGAGTAGGACTAATGCCCTTAAGATCATCAAGAGTATATCCAATAGCAGCACGGTCCTTCTTCAGAGTTTTCAATAATTTCTTTTCTTTATGCTTTGAAAGGTAAGCACTAATAATAATAGAATATATCTTTTTCCCATCAAGATAAGCATATTTAAGAGTATCAGGTAAAGGTTTAAGCTCAAACACGGGATCGCCCTTGGGTAGAGGAGAATCCCCTAGGATTTCAACAGGCAAGTTGTGTTTCAAAATAGGTCCCTGTTTAAAGAACACTTCATCTATTTCCCTTCTTTCATTCGTAAACATATGATTTTCATGGTCGAGCAAATATTGTTCTAAAGGATCATTAGGAGTCACGGCAATAGAAGGAAGACCAATAATTTCATCTTTACTAGGCAATTCTTTATTATGGGGTTGTCTACAAAATTTAGCAAAATTAAACTCCTGAGACATATCCCCCAAACCAATAGCAACAACATCCTTTTTGCAATCTATCCTAGCATTAATAGTATTCAAGAAGGGTCTACCAAATATAGTGGGACAAAAGTTATCTTGTGGGGAACCAAGAACAAGAAAATCGGCAGGATATTTAACTTTCCGACACAAGACTTCAACATCCCCAACAATCCCAACTGGTGAAATAGTGTCTCTATTGGCAAACTTAATTGTAACATCAATCTCCTCTATCTCAGCAGGTGCAATATCATGCATAATTTCTTTGTATAAGGAATGAGGTATTGCACTTGCACTAGCACCCATATCACATAAGCCATGATAGCAATGATCTCCTATTTTTACAGAAATAACAGGCATGCCTACAACAGGTCTATGTTTATTTTTAGTGTCAGGTCTAGCAATTCTAGCAGCTTCATCACAGAAGTAAATAACATGCCCGTCGATAATATTGGCCAAGAGATCTTTAACCATAGCAACACTAGGTTCAACTTTAATTTTCTCAGGGGGTGTAGGTGTTCTAGTATTACTCTTACGAACCACAGTTGAAGCTTTAGCATGATCCTTTATTCTAACAGGGAAAGGTGGTTTCTCAATATAAGTAGTAGGAACAACAGGATCAACATTATAAGTGATAGTCTTTTCTTCAACTTTAATAGGTACAACTACTTTTACTTCAACGGGAGGATTATATTTAAACCACTTCTCCATAGGGAGATCAACATGAGTAGCGAAGGATTCACAGAAAGAAGCTACTATCTCAGAGTCAAGTCCATATTTAGTGCTAAATTCACGGAAAACATCGGTATCCATAAAAGATTTAACACAATCAATCTTGGTTGTTATAGCTGACTCCTTACCTTCATCGAGATCCCAATCTTCAGAGTTGCATTTAATTCTTTCCAATAAATCCCATTTGAATTCAATAGTCTTCATCATAAAAGAACTAGTATAAGAAGTATCGAGCATGGAGCGATTATTGAGAGAAAGCCGAGCATAAAATTTTTGAATAATAATTTATCTTGAGATCTCATGATTGGGGAATGAATATAACATTGACTTAAGCCTCCCCCAAGCTTGAGCGATGCTTTCTCCTTCGCAAGGCCAAAAATTATATATATAATTACGATCACGATGAACCAGATGCGTAGGATAAAACTTCTGATGAAATTCCAATTTCAATCGGTTGTAGTTCCATGATCCCATATCATCACATAGCCTAAACCATGTCAATGCCTTTCCCTTCAAAGATAAAGGGAAGACCTTCTTCTTGATAACATCCTTGGGCATACCTGCAAGCTTAAATAATCCACAAACTTCATCCACATAGATTAGGTGCAAATCAGGATGCAATGTTCCATCTCCTGTAAAAGGATTAGCTAGCAGTTTCTCTATCATACCCAAAGGAATTTCAAAGTAAAAAATTTCAGTAGGTTAAGTAGGTTGAGGAGCAACTCTTTGCTCTACTGGTCGGTGTGAAGATACCCCGAACAATCCCCTCAAAGGATTATGTTCCATAGTAACAAATGACAGGAAATTTCAGCACACTATATAAATTTTTCCTTACAAAATTCCACCTACCAAAGGCGCGTCACTCGCCGACAACGGCACCAGAAAAGAGTCTTGATGACCCACAAGTATAGGGGATCTATCGTAGTCCTTTCGATAAGTAAGAGTGTCGAACCCAACGAGGAGCAGAAGGAAATGATAAGCAGTTTTCAATAAGGTATTCTCTACAAGCACTGAAATTATCGGTAACAGATAGTTTTGTGGTAAGGTAACAAGTAACAAAAGTAAATAAGGTGCAGCAAGATGGCCCAATACTTTTTGTAACAAAGGACAAGCCTGGAAAAACTCTTATATAAAGGAAAACGCTCCCGAGGACACATGGGAATTACCGTCAAGCTAGTTTTCATCATGTCCATATGATTCGCGTTCGTTACTTTGATAATTTGATATGTGGGTGGACCGGTGCTTGGGTACTTCCCTTATTTGGACAAGCATCCCACTTATTATTAACCCCTATTGCAAGCATCCGTAACCACAAAATAAGTATTAAGGTAAACCTAACCATAGCATGAAACATATGGATCCAAATCAGCCCCTTACGAAGAAACGCATAAACTAGGGTTTAAGCTTCTGTCACTCTAGCAACCCATCATCTATTTATTACTTCCCAATGCCTTCCTCTAGGCCCAAACAATGGTGAAGTGTCATGTAGTCTATGTTCACATGACACCACTAGAGGAGAGACAACATACATCTCATCAAAATATCGAACGAATACCAAATTCACATGACTACTTATAGCAAGACTTCTCCCATGTCCTCAGGAACAAACGTAACTACTCACAAAGCATATTCATGTTGATAATCAAAGGGGTATTAATATGCATAAAGGATCTGAACATATGATCTTCCACCAAATAAACCAACTAGCATCAACTACAAGGAGTAATCAACACTACTAGCAACCCACAGGTACCAATCTGAGGTTTTGAGACAAAGATTGGATACAAGAGATGAAATGGGGTTTGAGATGAGATGGTGCTGGTGAAGATGTTAATGGAGATTGACCCCCTCCCGATGAGAGGATTGGTGGTGATGACGATGGTGATGATTTCCCCCTCCCGGAGGGATGTTTCCACGGCAGAACAGCTCCGCCGGAGCCCTAGATTGGTTCTGCCAAGGTTCTGCCTCGTGGCGGCGGAGTTTCGTCCCAAAAACTTGCGTATGATTTTTTCTCGGATGAAAGACTTCATATAGCAAAAGATGGGCACCGGAGGCCTGCCAGGGGGCCCACGAGACAGGGGGCGCGCCCAGGCAGTTGGGCGCGCCCCCCACCCTCATGGCCAGGGTGTGGGCCCCCTCTGGTTGATTCTTTCGCCAATATTTTTTATATATTCCAAAACGTGCTCCCGTGAAGTTTCAGGACTTTTGGAGTTGTGGAGAATAGGTCTCTAATATTTGCTCCTTTTCCAGCCCAGAATTGCAGCTGCCGGCATTCTCCCTCTTTATGTAAACCTTGTAAAGTAAGAGAGAATAGGCATACGTATTGTGACATAATGTGTAATAACAGCCCATAATGCAATAAATATTGATATAAAAGCATGATGCAAAATGGACATATCCAGATGTTGCAGCCATATAGGTCAATACTTTGAATGTATTGGCAAGTTACACAGGGGTAATAATAAAGCAGACCTACATGTATATGCATAGTACAACAAAAGGAAGGCTTGATGGTTATTTTTGCATAAAGCTGATTTTTTCCTCATAACTACCTAATAGTCAAATTTTTATTTAGTTCTTCTATTACTACAATTATATACACAAGGTTGAGTTCGCAAATTCAACTCCAACCTACCCTTTATTAAGTTATCCCACAAATATTATTAAGTGTCACATCTGTCAAGATCATCCAACAACTGTAATGGCATAGTTGCTCAAATTTGTCCATAACCGAGGACACGGCTAATCATGATTAGTTTTTAATACTCTGCAGAGTTTTGCACACTTTACCCACTAGACTCAACCCGAAGATTGAGACGAAGTCTTTCAGAAGTAGTCACCTCCACCCACCGGCAGCCGATACACCTACTCATATCTACATCTGCTAGCTTACCTAGGAGAGGATCCCACAACCTACTCAACTAAGCCGGAGCCCATTTCGCTAGTGGTTGCACATGGAAGCTACTAGTCACTAAGTCTGTCTGGTCTTTTTGAGCCTGGGCGGCCGTCCACTTACATTCAAAGGGTATATGAACCATGATGTTCTTGAAACCACCCATCAATACCAATTCCACCCAGAGGTGAGTTAAATCCTTAATTACTACTCAATTTGTTATATATATATATAATCCTCCCATAATCTCAATGTATACACGAACCAACCCCGTCTACAAAGCATAACAAAACTACAACTACCACGATCTGCATTGACGGGAGATAGCTCAACAGCATAGCTATAAGTGCATCTAGTGCCACACCTAGTTGGTTTTGGAGTATTGATGACAAACTTGGTTGAGGGACTAATGTGTTTGTGAGAATTGCAGGATAACACTGGTAGTAGTCCCATATTGATTCGGTTTACCTACCATATGACCCCTAAAATGTGTGAAGACATTGAAGACAATGGTGGTCTGTGAAAACATTCACATTGAAGACTGTGACCTGAGAAGACATTGTATGAAGACTATGGAGTACGAAGACATATATAGTTGTTTCGTAGTTTCCTTTTCTTCTTTGTTAAGTCATAGGAACCACTGTATTGTTAAGTGGGGACCAAGTGAATAAACTCAGAGTAACTCATGTGATGCTCAACCAAATCCTACATCTTCGAGCGAAGACAATGAGAGCAAATCTTATCCAGAGCTGGATAAGTCAGCTTTACTAGTAGCACAAGTCAAGCTGCCACGGGTGGTTGAAATCTGACCGTTGGACGCATGTCAGATCGTTAGTGACCCAGGGTCATTTCAGACAAATCAGGTGGGGTTGCCTCTAGTCTACAAATAGCCCACCCCCTAGACCATAAATTGGTGGCTGCTCAGAGTTAGGACACGGCTTTTATCGTTTGAGAGCAACCCACCTCCGAAGCATTTGAGAGAGAGAGAGAGATCCTTGCGAGGACAAAGCCCAAAACACCCAGAGCCAAAGAGTGTTAGGCATCACTAAAGTCTTTGTTTGCGTGACCTGAAGACTTGTTACACTTGAGGACTGTAAATCCTCCAGCCGATTAGGCGTCGCGTTCTGAGCGCCCAAGAGTCGTTGTGGATCGCCGGTGAACGAAGTCTATGAAGGTTTGCTAGTCTACCTTGAAGACTTACCAGAGTGATTGGGCGAGGACTGTGTATCCTTAGCTCAAGGGGAATAAGGTGAAGACGCGGTCTTCTGAGTTGAATCTCAGCCTCCGTGACCATACGTACAATTGTCACAGCAACTAGAACTGGTCTACCAAATCCTTGTCTTGATCAAGCTACTGGTTCTATCCTTCACTTCCCTTTGCTTTACAGTTTGTCTTCGTGAAGTCATTGCATGCCTGTATGATCTGATTGACTTCACTGAGTGAAGACTCTTTACTGTTTGGCTTCATACTATCTTCCATCCTGATCCATACTACCTAGCTGCTGATAGTCTTCATGTTTTCAATTCATTGCTTACTTGACTATGGCTTGACTAGTGTAGTCTACCTTCCGCTGCATATCAATAGGTTCAATTCTTCTGTGTGTCTTCAAAGCCTCCGTGTTTTGTAGACTTACATAAAAATCACCTCTTCGCCCCCCCCCACTAGTCGATAACTAGCACTTTCAATTGGTATCAAAGCAAAGTGCTCCCTTGTTCTATGTGATTCGGTTTAACCACCTGGAGATTTAGCTATGTTGACTGCAGGGATAATCAATGTCTCCGCTGCATGCCCTGTCTTCAATGACATTGATTACCCCTACTAGAAGAATAAGATGCGCATGCATCTTGAAGCCATTGACGTCGACCTCTGGTATGTCGTCAAGAACGGTGTTCCCAAGGTCGGTGAAGGTGTCACTGCTGCTGATGTCAAGAGATTCATTCAACTGGACTCGACTGCCAAGAACATCATCTGTGGTCATCTGACCAAAGGACAATATGGTCGTGTGAGTGCTCTGGAAACTGCGAAGCTAGTCTGGGACTGGCTCTCCAAGGTCAACGAAGGAGTCTCAACCCAGAGAGACTCAAGGATCAGTGTTCTTCACAATCTTTTCAACCGCTTCAAGAGAAATGACAATGAGAATGTCTAGCTCACATTTGATCGCCTCACTGATATCACAAATGAGCTTCGCGCACTCAGCGCCACTGAGATCACCAAACACGAAATAGTCAAGACACTTCTAAGATCGCTTGACAGCTCATTCGACACCCTGGCCCTGGTGATTCAAGAACACCCTGACTTCAAGACTTTCGATCCGTCTGACATACTTGAAAGTCTCAACACACATGAGTTCCAGCAAGCTGAGAAAAGAGATATCTATGGTCCCAACTATGGCCGAACTCGCGCTTTGAAGGCACAAGTTGTTTCCTCATCTGAAGAAGAATCTGACTGCAGTTCTGAAGACCCTGAAGACAGTGGTAAGGAGCTTGCTATGCTTGTGAAGAAGTTCCAGAGGTTCACCAAGAAGAAAGACTTTAGAAAGTCCTCAAGATCCAACTCAAGAAACGATAAAGCTTCCTCATGTGACTACAAGAAGAGAACATGCCACAAGTGCAAGAAACATGGTCACTACATCTCTGAGTGTCCTCAATGGGATAATGAGACCAAGAAGAAGAAGAAGAAGAAGAAGAAGAAGAAGAAGAAGAAGAAGAAGAAGAAGAAGAAGAACAAGAAGAAGAAGAAGAAGAAGAAGAAGAAGAAGAAGAAGAAGAAGAAGAAGAAGAAGAAGAAGAAGAAGAAGAAGAAGAAGAAGAAGAAGAAGAAGAAGAAGAGCAAGGAATATGATTCTGATGACAAGAAGAAGAAGAAATCCTCGAAGTCTTCTTCCAAGTCTTCATCGAGGTCTTCATCACACAGGAAGAGCTCATCCTGCAAGGCTCGTGCGTTTGTTGTCAAGGAGATGGATTCAGAGGAGGAGTCTGCATCTAAGGAGGCCGAGGTGGAGTCTGAAGAGGAATCTGATTCAGGTGTGGCAAACCTGGCTCTAGCTTCAACGTATGTCGCTTTTGTCTAGCAACTTTTGAATATGTTCCATAGCATTTTGTTGTTCTGTTGCAATGTTAGCAACTATTTCGTAGCTAGGTTTAGATTCACATTCAGAGTCATCTTCACTTGAAGTTTGAAAGTAAGCATCACGTGAGTTTACCTTGGCACCACGTGCCATGAAGCAGTAGGTAGGAGCAGAGTCATCCTTGTCATTAGCATCAGTATTGGTGACGAAGCCATTATCTTCAGTGTCGAAGAGAGGAATCTAATTCAGGTGTGGCAAGCCTGGCTCTAGCTTCAGCGTATGTTGCCAAGTCCATCTTCAACACTGAAGATAATGGCTTCGTCACCAATACTGATGCTAATGATGAGGATGACTCTGCTCCTACCTATTGCTTCATGGCACGTGGTGCCAAGGTAAACTCACGTGATGCTTACTTTCAAACTTCAAGTGAAGATGACTCTGAATGTGAATCTAAACCTAGCTACAAAACAGTTGCTAAAATTGCAACAGAACAACAAAATGCTATGGAACATATTCAAAAGTTGCTAGACAAAAGCGATGACCAGTTGGAGGCGAAAATGACTCGAACTTAGTCCTTAATTGAAGACATTAAAAGTCTTCATGTTAAGTACGAGGAACTTGAAAGTCATCATGAAATGCTCTCAACTACTCATGAAAAGCTCTCCTATGATTATCTTCAAAGGAAGCAAGAGCTTGAGAACTTGAGATCGGCTCATGAAGATCTTCAAAAGGAGAACGAGTCACTCCGCGCTCAACAAATCAGTTCCGCTCAGGAAGACTTTGAGCCACCATGTTTAAAATGTCTTGAGCATGATAATGTCACTTCCATTGCTGGATATTCTACTACTACTGTTGCTATGTCTTCAATTGCTGATGTGGAAACTAACCCCTCTTCTGAGGATACCACTACTATTTCTGATGAGAATGCCAGGTTGAAGATAATGCTTGAAACAGGCATGTACAAAAGCCTCGAAGGGCATCAGACATTGTGCGATGTCCTCAAGAAACAGATTCTGAACCGAAACCCTAGAAAAGAGGGTGTTGGGTTTGAGAGGAAAATGAATGTTGATGGTTCCTACTGGAAGCCTGAGCAATACCCCAAAACCACATGGGTTGCTGCAAAGGGACCTTAAGTGGACCCATCTACCTTACCTGGCTTCACTTATGCTAACCCTATTATCATTAATGAATCCTTTGATGCAAACTATAAACTGTTTAAGAATCAGAATGGTGAAGTGTTTGCCAGGTATATTGGTACTAACTTCAGGAATGGACCCCCTTTGAAGAAGATCTGGGTGCCCAAGAGTTGTCTTGAAAATCTTCAGGTGAATGTCATCATGACACCACCTGGGAAGAAGACAAACCCGAGACCAAAGGCTTCATATGGTCCAAAGGCTTCATACAGACAGAGGACTCACCAGAGTCACCCTAACGCCAATGTTTTGTAGGGAAACCATACTCAGACTTATGAATATGAGCGTGTTTCGTCAAACCGCTATGTTCATAAGACCAAGAACTATTCTTTGTATTCTTATGAGTATTATTATCCTCCTGCAAGGCTATTTGCTAGGGCTCCAAAGCCAAAGTTCTCAGATGCTGCACTTAGACTCGTTGCTTCTAAGCCACCCCTGAAGATGTGGGTGGTTAAGAAGAATTAACTCCCTTTTGCAGGGAAAGGTCTCCAGCCAAAAATCAAAGGCGTTTGATGCTTATGCTTGGGACCTAAAACATCTTGTGGGCCGCAAGATAAAATGCCCAAATGGTCTTACTATGTATTTTGTTCCTCGATTCCTTGACAATCATCCTATCTGCCCTAACCAGGATCTGAACTTTGATAATATGCTTGTTCGTCAAATGTTTATGCTTCACATTTCCCTTGGTGAAGCCTATCCCCCTAACTGCACCATAGGGTATGATACCAAACGCTTCTGAGTGGATTATGGACAGTCGATGCACTAACCACATGACTGGTGATCAAAGTCTTCTCATGGACTCAACCTTACGTCCATCTGACAAGAGTCACATCACATTTGTTGACACTGGTAAAAGCAAGGTATTGGGTCTAGGTAGAGTTGCAATCTCAAAGGATCAGCACATGGATAAAGTGATGCTTGTTGAATCCCTTGGTTTCAAATTAATGTTTGTCTCAATGCTTTGTGATCTGAACATGGTTGTGATATTTGGAAAATATCGTTGCCTTGTGCTTATGGAATCTGACAAATCTCTAGTCTTTGAAGGGTACCGAAAAGATGATCTGTACATGGTAGATTTGTCAGCAGGACCACAGTTGGTTGTATGTCTTCTAGCAAAAGCTTCAGAGTGTTGGCTCTGGCATCGGAGGCTAGGGCATGTTGGCATGGGGAACTTGTACACTCTTGCAAAGAAGAAGCATGTCGTAGGCATCGAGGGCGTCAAGTTCAAGAAAGATCATTTGTGTGGTGCCTGCGAAGCTGGAAAGATGACTAGGGACAAGCATCCCTCGAAGACAATCATGACTACATCACGTCCCTTCGAGCTGCTTCACATGGACTTATTCGGCCCTACTCACTACTCTACTCTTACTACCACTGCTTTCCTCTATGGTTTCGTCATTGTTGATGATTACTCGAGATATACATGGGTGCATATAATCCTCTACAAGAATGAAGTGCGGGATGTCTTCAGACATTTTGCCAATCGTGCCATGACGAACTATGGCATCAAGATCAAGCACATCAGAAGTGACAATGGCACAAAGTTCAAGAACACCGGCCTCGACACTTATCTTGATACATTGGTCATCACTCATGAGTTCTCAGCTCCATACACACCTCAGCAGAATGGCATCATGGAGCACAAGAACAGAACTCTCATTGAGATGGCTCGGATGATGCTTGATGAGTACAAGACTCCAAGAAAATTCTGGCCTGAAGCCATTGATACTGCATGCCAGATAATCAACTGTTTTTATCTTCACAAGCTTCTAAAGAAGACATCATATGAGCTACTAACTGGTAAGAAGCCAAAAGTCAGTTACTTCAGAGTGTTTGGTGTTAGGTGCTGGGTCAAGGATCCACATCACACTTCCAAAATTGCACCGAAAGCACATGAAGGTTTTATGCTTGGTTACAGAAAGGAATCGCACTCCTACAGAGTCTTCAACCTCTTTCACTATAAAGTGTTTGAAACTATGGATGTGCGGTTCGATGAAACTAACAGCTCACGAAGAGAGCACCTGCCAAATGTGCTAGATGAAGTCTCACCAAGTGAATCCATCAAGCTTATGGGTACTGGAGAAATCATACCTTCAGAGGCTCAGGCTGAAGAAGAACTCATCATTTCTACACCTAATCAACCCGAAGACAATGCTTAGCATGAAGTCAATGCCGACAATGAAGACAATGATCAGCAAGACCAAAGTCTTCGTCCAGTTCATCCTCGTGTTGCAAATGAAGTGCAGATTGAGAAGATAATGGATAGCATCAATGCACCGGGTCCGCTCACTCATTCAAGAGCAACATAGCTAGCAAATTTATGTGGGCACTTTGCATTTGTCTCTATATCTGAACCCAAGAAAGTTGCTGAAGCCTTCATGGAACCTAAATGGATTCAACCAATGCAAAAAGAGCTTCAACAGTTCGAGCTAAACAATGTGTGGGAATTGGTTAAGCGTCCTGACCCTTGCAAGCATAACATCATTGGCACCAAATGGATCTATCGCAACATACAAGATGAGCATGGTCAAGCTGTAAGAAACAAGGCTCGTCTCATTGCTCAAGGTTACACTTAAGTAGAAGGAATTGACTTCAATGAAACCTTTTCTCCGATGGCTAGGCTTGAAGCCATTCGCATACTGCTAGCCTATGCTAACCATCACAACATCCTCCTGTACCGAATGGATGTGAAGAGTGCTTTTTTGAATGGCAAGATTGAAGAAGAAGTGTATGCCACAGAGCCACCTGGTTTTGAAGACCCAAAACATCCAGATATGGTATACAATCTCAACAAGGCACTATATGGCCTCAAACAAGCCCCTCGCGCTTGGTATGACACACTCAAAGACTTCATGAAGAGCAAAGGCTTCAAACCTGGTTCAATGGATACTACACTTTTCACGAAGACATATGATGGAGAACTATTTGTGTGCCAAATCTATGTGGATGACATTATCTTTGGCTGCACCAACAAGAGATACAGTGATGAGTTTGGACACATGATGCAAGAGCAATATCAGATGTCCATGATGGGTGAGCTGAAATTCTTCCTAGGTCTTCAAATTCGTCAGTAGAGCAATGACATCTTCATATCACAAGAGAAATACCTCAAAGATTGCCTGAAGAAGTTTGGAATGCAAGACTACAAGGGATACACGACGCCAATGCCAACCAAAAGTCATCTGGGCCCCGACGACAATGGTAAAGAGTTCGATCAAAAGGTATATCACTCCATGATTGGTTCTTTACTCTATTTATGTAAATCTAGGCTAGATATAATGCTTAGCGTTTGCATGTGTGCCTGATTCCAAGCGGCACCAAAGGAGTCGCATCACTTAGCTGTGAAGAGAATTCTTCGGTATTTGGCTTACACCCCAACACTAGGATTATGTTATCCAAAGGGCTCAGAGTTTGATCTAGTTAGATTCTCGGATGCTAATTATGCTGGTGACAAGGTTGATCACAAGTCTACATCACGCACATGTCACTTTCTTGGACGATCTCTTGTCTATTGGTCTTCAAAGAAGCAGAACTATGTATCTCTCTCTACTGCTGAATCGGAATACATTGTTGCTGGATCTTGCTACGCTCAGCTTCTGTGGATGAAGCAAACTCTCAAGGAGTATGGCATCCAACTGAAGCATGTGCCACTCTATTGTGACAATGAAAGCGCCATCAAGATTGCCAATAACCCAGCTCAGCACTCAAAGACAAAGCACATTCAGATCTGTCATCATTTTCTCAGAGATCATGTTATGAAGGAAGATATTGATATCATTCACGTCAACACTGGAAAGAAATTGGCAGATATATTCACAAAGCCCTTGGATGATAAAAGGTTTTGCAAGCTACGGTGTGAGCTAAATATCTTAGAATCCTCAGATGTCCTATAATTGGACACACATGCTAACGCTTATGCATGTTGATGACTTAGATGTGCAACACACAAAGTAACGTATATCTTCAATCAATGAAGACATACACTCTAAGTGTGAATACATTAACGTGGAATTTGACTTCGGAGCGCCATGATAATTGTGCACCGTGTCTGGGTCTAATACTTCCTATACGGTGGGTAACGCCACCACCAAAATCCTTTTGAAGTGTTTCATGTGACATCATAATCGCATAGTCTTCGCTTTTGGTTTGTCTTCAACATTGATTTTACTTCAAGGTTTATCTTCGCAATGTTGAGTTGGTCTGAT